>NC_140558.1:5174896-5774896 GCF_057381845.1 Rhamphochromis longiceps
GATTTTTGCACTAATTAACTTGTGGAGTTGTGAAGTATTTTGTCCAGTGGTAATTATATCGTCAGTTATATCGTTATCGCAAATTTTCAAATGTATATCGTGATAAATATTTTTGGTCATATCGCCCTGCTCTACTATCCATAGCGGCCAAAGCTGTTTTAGTGACAGGTTGTAACATTTTTCAATATGTAAATGTCTAACATTTTTAACATGGGATCCATAGGGATCGAGCCAGCCTCAAGTGGCACCAAGAGAAACAGCAGTATTTCAGTTCCAGAGGCTACTCCGTGGCTACAACTCATCAGGGGACTGAGCCATGATCTGAACTTTGCTGATTTTCATCTTTTAAAATCTGAAAAAAGAAAAACTCTTCTTGGAATGAAAATAGATCTACTCAGTTTCTTATCAGGGTTCTACCTGCATCTTGTGTGCCTTTATACTTAAGTGTGTCTTAATATCTATTGTCAGTCAAACCTATTCTTACAACAATGCCACCTTTTTGATATCAAAAATGGAGATTTTTGAGGAGGGTTAATAAAGTAAACTGAATGCATTATATCCTACATTACAATAATATAAAATCCTGCAAAATCAGTTTTTTTGCATTTCTCTGTAAATAACAAAATTGCCTTATTGGTCAAAAATGCAAACAAGTGTCATATCAGATGCCTGTAGCACAAGTAAGATCAGCAAGAGGTTGTCTAGTTAAATAATGTGCATCAAAAACTCACACTCTAATGTTTCCATTTGTTTACTCACTGACTTGATCACAGAAGACTACTTTATCAATAATTTGTAGAGTATGCATAGAGTCTGCCCTGTAAATATTTTATTACATGGACTGATTCATGCGCTTGAGATTCAGAATGCACTAAATGTTTTGCAGATGTAAAAAGATAATTAAAAACAGTTTCTTGCTTTTGTAAACATCATGGGTAAAACCTAGAAAAATGCCCAACAATTTAGATACAATATATATCACAGAAATAAAGTGCACTGTATGAAAAAAGAAAGGAATGCAGAAATGTGGTACTAATTAAAGGCTGCTGTTCTATCTAAGTGCCCCTTTTGGCACTTACTGAAATCACTAATGTTCCAATAACGGAGCAGAAAAAAAATCTGACAACTATTGTCATTTGTATCATTTCATCTTTGTATCTCTCAGGCTTGAAAATAGCCCTCTGTCTTCCTCTCTGTGTAATCGGAGTCTGCATGTCTAAGATTAGCAGACCCTGCTCCAGCTCCTTTTATCTGACCCCCTGGAGCTACAACTAAGGGGTTGCATCTACTGTAGCCTCTGACAATGTGAAAGAAAGGCATGTTGGGAGACGAGAGAACCTGGGGGAAAAAAGAAAAAAAAAAACCCACAAAAAAACCCCACAACGGCCTCTCCACTCCCTTTTTATTGATTCTGCACTATAAAAAAAGCAAGTCTCAATAGGTGTGGTGTTGATGCTGAGATAAATCATACATTTGTACTTAGATTTATTCTTTCAATCTCTTTCATAACATCCTGCAAATTTAAAGCTTCCCCAGTTTTGTTTTCTTTCTATCAAACCCAACAGGCCACAAACAGGTCAGAGGACTTTGCTTTCTACAGTAAAGGCCTCTTTTTTCTTCCTCTCACCACAAAATAAATGGTCACATGCCTCGTAGCTCTCATTTTATATTTCTACCTGATGGAAGTTTGGAGGTAGACACTTTACATGAGTTATACTGCGTTGCTGATGTGCCTTTCAATCTATCAAGTTTTTTCATGAGCAAAGTATCACTTAATTTGTCTCTTATGAGACAGCACTTAAATCACTGACAATGTAAAAGTGTTTCCAATAACTCAAGCGAGTATTCAACTTGAAATACTTGAAATTTGGTGCTATTGAGCAATCACTCACTTTACAAGCTAATATTATTGTTGATATTTTTGAATAGAATGCAAAAGTATAAAGACAAGACAAAAATCTGGTTCTATATCTTTTATCTACATGAAAAATAAACATATTCTTACATCTGTCTTTCTGTCTTTTTTCCAAGCTTCAATTGGATCTGACATAAAATAACAACAACATAATTAGAGAAAACATTGCTGCAAACAAAATGTTCTGTTTGCACTGACAACCGGGACATGAACTTGACAAAGATGCCTTTTTTTGAACCTCTGACCTAAAAAAATGTATGGAAAAGAGAATGGCTGACATACTGCATAATGTCATTTCCACATTTATGACACATTCACACTTTCTCCTTTGAATGAACACATTGACTATTCATACATTGAAAGTAGCACATAACCTTGAAACAATGACTGCTTTAGTGATTGAAATCTATTCCTCCTTCACCGATCACACTGATAGCTCACATAAAAACGGGGTACGTGCATATAATATAATGTATATCAAAGCCAATACATACATTTTTGCATTTTTTGCAAGTCCAGTTATATATATTAATAAAATTACCCATATCGCCCCTGCAGTCAATCTAGCCTTCAAGCTTGGGTCCTCTACCAGAGGCCTGGGAGCTTGATTCTGCTCTATAAAATCAAAATTAAGCCTGGGAGTTTGATTCTCCCAAACTAGGCGAATGGCTCCAGCAGATCCCAGGAACAAAATCCGAGATCATTGTCCAGAGGAGCGCAGTCCTAGGAACAGCTAAGATACTGAGCAGGACCCTCAAGCTCCCAGGCCCCTGGTAGAGGACCCGAGTTGGAAAGACAGACTGCCCACAGTGGTGAGAGGGGAATTTTTATATATATTTATCTTGCAATACTAATACTAGTACCTCACACACAAAATGAAATAAATAAAGGATGAATAATTAAAACAAACTTCATTCTGTATTTCAACACACAAAAGTATGCTTTTCACCAGAAGAATGAAACATGGAGCCAGTCATGATTCTTTTTGTTACTGAAGCACAATTTACATGATGTGGATCAATTTTGGATCAAAACTTTGACATTTCAATCAGCAAATGTTCTGCAAAGCACCCAAGCATACATACCTGCTGCCCTTGTGTGATTAATCAAAAGTATTTGACACATCCAGGTTATTCTGACAAGAAAAACAGTGATGACCCCTTGAACAGGGAAGTTCCTTTGTCAAAAGTACCCAGAATTGCTGTTAAATAGGGCAGCAGAATTGTTGGCTTTTCTCAGTAGAGATTTGAATGAATATTTGATGACGGTATAGTATCTGGAGTAACACACACACATATTTGGCAGTATTGCACGGTTTTCCCATCACAATAGCTATTGTGTAGAGCAAACAAAGATGCATACACATTAGCACATATCTTGGTAGTGCTGGTGTGGTTTGTTAAAGCCTTTGAATGGGCTGCAAGAAGTCTTCTGCTGAACCATGCGCCAGTGCATCTGGGCTCTAACACCTGGCTATGACTCTGCAGAATTTAGGCACTGAACATTAAATGTTTCCGCCTGAATTAACATAAAGCGATTCATTTAGTGGTAGGAAAAACATAAGCGGTCAACTCAGCTCTGCATGTTGACTGTAAAATAGCTGCAGAAAATAGCAGTGCAAAACAAAAGCAAAAAAGTAGCATATGGTGATTGATGGATGCTGCTGTTTAATGTACCTTACAGTCCGACTGGGACACTTATTTGTCATGATACTGACCTCTGCAGTTATTATAAGTTTCTTACATCAGTAAGTTAACAACCTCTTCACTTCCATCACATATATTTTCATAAAGCTTTCTGATAATACTTTTTTACCTAATACTGTTATAATTTCCTGTGCATTACTATTATATGGAAAACTGAAAATGCTTTTGGTTTTCAGATATATAAATGAACAAAGAGTAATCAGTCAGCCAGTTTGTTATGACAGACTACTTTTGTACTGTGCTGTGCTATAGTTACAGTGGTATTAATTTTATTTTGTTGATATAAATCTCACTTGAAGCATGTGCTATACAAAACATATGCAAAACAAACAGGCAAAGGCATTGCAAGATCAGTATAGACATGTTTATACATCTTTGTTCAAAAGGTTTAGCTTAGAAATGCACACTGTAAATATAGGTGGGACCACTGCAAGTCATATGTCCATTGTAGTTTAAGGTTCAAAAGGCATGAACCTATTCATATAAAAACAAAGAAAAAGCATCATCTTCAATACTTGTCTAATCTGCATGTCTTGAAGTTCTGCTCTGTTCTTTAATGTGGGTTTCAAACACATTTAACATACTGCATCAGATTTAGATCTTAAAGGATTAAGAATTATCAGGCTAAATGAAATCTGCATCCTTGTTTGTCTTTTAATTACATTATATGCTCATTTTAAGTACTAACATAATGCAATATGTCATAACTTAGATTTAGTAGGAAGGTATCTGCAGCTTTCCCATGTCTATAGAAGGAACCAATGCTCTCTCGTAATGACGGATGTGACTGACTGCAAACTGCCTCCATTTCTATTTAATGGTTTGTAATCAGAGATGTCGAGCTGCAACTTTATCATCAACAGTGAGGGAGTGTCTCACGTGTTGTATTTCTCTCTCATTACTCATGCAAATACACATAATGATTACAAATGCATAGTGACACAATGTCTTCCAGTTAATTGGTTGTAGAAGTAGAAACCATTAAGAAGTCCTTTTGAGTTCCTTTTTCTAAAGGAGGCTCATTGAGAAATAGTGTAGGTGCTTGTTATGCACATATACATACATATATATACATATATATATATATATATATATATATATATATCAATTTCCAATTTAAAAAAAAGGTGGATGGCAGGTAGTTGCATTACACTGTTGTTTCACACACTGCGATAGCAAAAGTGTTGTTATGGATGAGCTTGATGCTTGTTTTTCTTCGTTATGAGGTCACAAGCTCTGATTGTTCCAGCCCTCCTGTGTGGCACCACATGAGGTCCCTTTTACAGAGTGTTAAAAGGAAAAAAGTGCCAAAAATGCTCAAACAATAAATTCATCGAAAGTTCTTTAGCTCAATTACAGTTCTGCATATCCATTATTACCAGAGTGACTTTGAAAATAGCAGATAAATGATTACAGTTATTTTCCTTTTTAACAATTGCATACCATTTGATCCCACATTGGATTTAAAACCCACCTGGAGCAGAAGCTAATATAACTGTGCTTTTTCATTCTCTCAAATATTAAAATAACATAATAATTTTCACTCATTAGTAGGCATGGGTATCGAAAACCCGTTCCCACTGTTTCAATTCCTTGGAATTGTTTGCCATTTTTGCAAACGATTCCAGTCGCCCCGAATGACGTCACCATGTTGCGGAGCGTCATTTACCTGGCAGGAAACACTGTACCTAAGCGCCTCAAACGCTCAAAAGTTGAAGAACAGATGACATCAGGGCAACTTGCAATACTTGCAAAGTAGATATTTCATTTAAGGGAGGAAACACTACGAATATGCAAAAGCATTTGCTCACAAAAGACACGATGACCTTAAATGAATGTCGTGCTTTTAATTCCGCTTCGGACTCGTGAATCTCAACCCAGCAGCAGCGGTAACGTTTGCACGTCCTCTCCCGTTAATGCGGCAGGTAAATAATCAACTAACAGTGCATATTATGTTAGTGTGATCTGCCTTATTACAAAACCTGCCATTACTGTGCATTTAGGTGACCATGATGAGAGAGACAGACAGAGTCTGGCAGTTCTCGCTGCAGTCTGCCGGTAGCGTCTCCTTTCAGGCCAGGATAGACGAATGTCACCGAGCAGTGACTAAGTTTGTGGTAAAAGGCTTGCACCCATTTGCCATAGCAGATGATTTTCAGTAAGTGTGTTTAATTGTAGGCAGGGACATTACTGGATATTCTTGTGTAATTGCTACAGAATAATTTATGTTATACTTTGTTATTGCTACAGAAGAATATTTATTTTATTATTTTACATTTACAATTTTTTTCCTGGGGACCCTGTGACACCCATTGAAGAGCCGTAGGTTGGATCTCTTAAGATCTCACTGTTGGGTTTGTAAGGCCATGTTACTCCTAAATTTCTATCTTGTTCAAAGAGAAGATATAAAACAAAGTTCTAAGCTAATCAACCTTAGTGTTCTCCTTTTTAAAAAGAATCGATAAGAGAATCGATAAAGACTCGAATCGTTAAACAGAATCAAAAATGGAATCGGAATCGTGAAAATCTTATCAACACCCATCCCTACTCATTAGTATCTTTTAACAAAATTTTTAACTAAATCATTTGTTAAACAAGTTTACTTAGTAGATCATGTTAATGCAAGCAAATTGAGCACATTCACTCATGCCCAACAACAATGATTCCGTGTTTCTGCTAGAATATTGTTTAACATGTCTGAGTGGAAAATAACTTGGTTGTATAAATGATGTCAAATCCTATCATTATATTCAATTCGATTTATTTAGCGCCAAAACAATAGAATAGTTGCCTCAAGGTGTTTTATATTGCAGGATTCAGGGTCACCTGATCCACCTCTTGGTACTGTATACGCTTTATCATAAAGGAATGTTTTAAGCCCAATCTTAAAAGTAGAGACGGTGTCTGGAAGCTGGTTCCAAAGACGAGGGCCCTGAAAGCTGAACGCTCTGTCTCCCATTCTACTTTCAAATACTATAGAAACCACAAGTAAGACAGTAGTCTGTGGCTCTATTGGAAGGAAACAGTACTATGAGAGTTTTTTTAATGAGGTCTGAATATTCAAGACTGTAGCTGCAGCATTTTGAATCAACTGAAGGCTTTTCAGGGAGTTTTTAGGACAATCTGATAATAATGAATTACAATAGTCTAGCCTAGAAGTAATAAATGCATAAACTAGTTTTTCAGCATCACTCTGAGACAGGATGTTTCTAATTCTAGAGATATTGTGCAAATATAGAAAACAGTCCTTTAACCCTTGTATGGTGTTTGGGTCTGTGAGACCCGTTTTCAGTTTTTTTCAAGAGAAAAATTAAACAATGAATTATTTTTTCAACCTGAAATTCATTGGCTTTGGCTTATTTTCTGTGAAGAACATAAATCCAAACTAATTTTCAATGACCTCATACTGTACCTCCCCCCACGCATTTACATTACATACAAGGTGTTCGGGTCCACTGGACCCAGGTCTAATAAAAGTGTTGAAAGTGTAGGTCCTGTGTTCCTACACTCTGCCTTCCTCCTTTCTGGTGCTGCTGATAGTGTTTTCTTCCCCTCCTGCTCCGCACAAAGTTGCAACATTGTTGAAAATTCAACTATCAACACCGTCTGCTCTTACATTCCCACACATTTTACCCTCTTTCTTGAGAGATCCAAATTTTATTTTCTCATACCCTGTCCCACCTGCAAATTAGGGGCATAATACTATAAATAAGACTTTGCCAGTGTGGTTCTTTATCACAACTGATCAAGATGGCAAAATATTATCTACTGCGAGGGCCATGCAATTGATTTTGGAAGAGAGAGGGGCTTCGGATGATGATGTTGACAAAGAGGTTTCAGAATATTTCACATTTCTGAAAATTCAGAGTCTGACAGTGACTTTGAAGAAGAGGATGAGGTTGAGCACCATTTAGTAACAAAACGAAGACGAGTACCCCATCTGCAGCCAGCTCCAGGACCAGAACAAGCCCACCAGACAGCAAGTGAAGAAATATGGATGTCAGTAACTGGTGACATTGAATGGTCTTCTTGCCCAAGAAATGAGCCACCCTGCAGAGCTGTTACTGTGATAAGCCAGGGCCAACACGGCTGGCAGTTACTCATGTGCAGGACATCAAGTCATCATTTGAGCTTTTCATCCCAGATTCCATCCAGAAATTTTTTCTGCATTGCAGTAATCTAGAAGGAAGGTGTGTTTTTGGAGAGAGGTGGAAGGAGATGGACCAAATTCATCTAAGAACCCCAAAGGCCTACTTTGGGGTTCTTATCCTTGCTGGAGTTTTCAGGTCCAAAGGGGAATCCACAGAATCCCTGTGGGATGCAGAAACCGGCAAGAACCTTTCCGTGCATCAATGTCTCTGGAAAACTTCCACAAAATTTCCAGGATTATTCCTTTTTGATAACCGAGACGACAGACCAGCTCGACGGCAGAGAGACAAGCTAGCTGCCATCAGGGCAGTGTGGGATAAGTATGTGCACCACCTCCCCCTGTTTTACAACCCTGGGCCTAATGTCACCATTGATGAGCAGCTGATTTAGTTGTGAAACATATTGCTTCACGTGTAAATGTGTTGTGTCTTTCCACTCACTCCACTTGATTATAACTGATTTATTTTTTTTATAACATTTTATTAAAAAAAAACAAAAAAAAAACGAGAAGCACATTAATTCATAAATGTGATCTAACAAAGGTAAAGGGAAAAAATTAACCATGTTTGCTGTTCATGTGGCTTGTAATTGGGATGAAGTAATCATCTGTTGAGTAATTTAACATAAAATTGTTTGATAGTGTTAATTTGGAAAGCCAAAACTCTAGCGGGTCCACCAGACTCATGAACACTGGCTGAGTAACAAAAATACGAACACCACACAAGGGTTAAATTTGTTTAATATGGTAAACGGACCGGTTCTTATATCTCACTCAAAGCGCTTTGTACAACATCCCTCATTCATGCAATCCACTTGTTTTACCTAAGTGCTTGCTGTCTAGCATTCATACTCTGATGAATGCATCACAAAGCGCTTTGGGGTCCTTAGGGATATATATATATATAGAGATAGAGATAGATATATATATAGAGAGAAAGAGATAGATATATATAGAGAGAGATAGAGATAGATATATATATAGAGATATATATCTCTCTCTCTATATATATATATATATGGCGATCGTGACTCAAGAGTTGGGAGTTCGCCTTGTAATCGGAAGGTTGCCGGTTCGAGCCCCGGCTCGGACAGTCTCGGTCGTTGTGTCCTTGGGCAAGACACTTCACCCGTTGCCTACTGGTGGTGGTCAGAGGGCCCGGTGGCGCCAGTGTCCGGCAGCCTCGCCTCTGTCAGTGCGCCCCAGGGTGGCTGTGGCTACAATGTAGCTTGCCATCACCAGTGTGTGAATGTGTGTGTGACTGGGTGGATGACTGGATATGTAAAGCGCTTTGGGGTCCTTAGGGACTAGTAAAGCGCTATATAAATACAGGCCATTTACCATTTACCATATATATATATATATATATATATATATATAGATATATACATTGGGTGAATGTGTACATCTGTACATTAATATGAATAGACATCTGACTATTTTACAGAATAGACAATATAAACATATTTAAAATTAAAGGAATTCGGAATGTACATTGTGCCTGGGTTTAGAGTGTCTGGAAGAGAGTCCTGTCTCGGTCAATTATAGATGATGTGAGAGGGCGGGTGTGTGTGTTTAGGGCACGGATGGCTTGGGGATAGAAGCTCCTCTTGAGTCTCTCTGTCCTTGCCCGGATGATGCGGAACCTTCTACCAGATTGCAGAAGTTGGAACAGTTTGTTGCCAGGATGGGACGGGTCCTTCAGTATCTGCGCTGCTCTAGTCCGGCATCTCCTGGTGTAGGTGTCCTGAAGCGGGGGGAGAGCAATCCTGCAGCAGCGTTCTGCTGTACGGATCACTCTCTGGAGAGCTTTTTGGTCCTTCACACAGCTGTTCCCAAACCACGATGTCATGTTCTGTGTGAGGATGCTCTCCACAGCGCCTGTATAGAAAATCCTGAGGATCTTTGGAGAGACCCTGAACTTCCTCAGTTGTCGTAGGTGATACAGGCGCTGCCTAGCCTTTTTGGTCTGGACCTGAATGTGGGCAGCCCATGTCAGGTCTGAGGAGATGTAGACACCAAGAGACTTGAAGGACTGCACCCTCTCCACTGGAACTCCATTGATGATAATGGGCTTGTAGTCTCTGTGCTGACCCCTTCTGAAGTCCACCACCAGCTCCTTGGTCTTGCCGACGTTCAGCTGGAGGTGGTTGTCCTGGCACCATGATGCCAGATTCTTCACTTCATCCATGTAGGCCGCCTCATCATTGTTGGAGATGGCACCCAACACCACTGTGTCGTCAGCGAACTTCACAATGGTGTTGGAGCCATGGGTGGCCACACAGTCTGAAGTGTAGAGGGAGTAGAGCAGTGGCGAGAGGACACATCCCTGAGGTGCTCCTGTGTTGATGGTGATGCTGTTGGAGAAGCACCTGCCCACCCTCACCACCTGAGTTCTGCCAGTGAGGAAGTCCAACACCCATGCACACAGACGGCTGTTAAGTCCCAGATCCCTGAGCTTTGTGAACAGTCTGCAGGGCACTATTGTGGTAAACGCTGAACTGTAATCAACAAACAGCATTCGCACATAGTTACCCTGTTTCTTGTACATGTGGCTGAGAGTGGTGTGTAGGACGTGGGCGATGGCATCCTCTGTGGATCTGTTGGATCTGTAGGCGAACTGCAGCGGATCTGTGGTGTCTGGGATGGAGGAGGAGATGATGTTCTTCAGCAGCCTCTCAAACACCTTCATTACTACCGAGGTCAGTGCAACTGGCTAGTAATCGTTCAGGGATGAGGGTTTGCTGTTCTTGGGCACAGGGATGATGGTGGATCTTTTGAAGCATGTGGGGACCACAGACTTCGCCAGGGACTCGTTGAAGTCTGTGGTCCCCACATGGTTCAATATCTTGTCCAAGGATACTTTGCAGAACTGGAACAGCAACAAATAGAACCACCAACCTTCAGATTAGTAGATGGCCTGCTGTGCCTCCTACGCTACAGCATCGTCAATGTGCACATAGTTTCACAGAGACAATCACATAAAAACTGTTCAGACGCACAAAAACGACAGTCATCAGCAGATTTTTTTTATTCTTTTTTAAAATATCCTTGATGATTTATGCTGCAGTACTTCACTTAATTTGTATTTCAAATCAGACCTCAGTGATATGGACATACAGCTACTAGAAAAAAAAATCAAAGGGATCCATCACTGACCCCAATTTTCCGGGGCTACTTCATAATTCAGTTTGATATGAATACATTTTCTTGCCTTTCACCATGAACCCCACTGATTTGCAATAGAATCACAGTCAGTACTAATGAGAACTGGAAGACTGAAACTCCTTCAAAGTCCTTATCACGCTAAACACAGATAGTGTGTAAAGATTTTTTTCGCTACACTAATTTGACTTTTAGGTTGTAACAACCTACCTACCCCCCATCACCCCATCTCCCAATCCAACTAACACACAAACACACACATGTAGGGTAAGTCAATAATTTAAGTAATTAAAATAAATTGTAACAACTTTCCACAAACTTCAGCACCTCAAGTTTCAGTGAAGGTCTGTTTAAATGTTTCATAAATCCTTTATGAGCAAATATGCTGTGCAAAGGTTAGTGACAGAGGTTGTGCAATATTTGGCTAAGCTTCCAATATATGTACGGACTGCTTCAGCTTTTGTTATTTACTGTATGAATTAACTCATGAATCATTCACAAAGCATCTATGAAGGAGAAAGCACAACAATATCAATAAATAATCTGAATATAGCAGGCCTGTGGCTATGGGGATCTAGCAAATTCTAATTTTTTGTCTTTGTCTCTCTCTCTCTCGCTCGCTATATATAAATATATATATAAATATATATATATATATAAATATATATATTTATATATATATAAGCAGCTGGATAGCGTAGTGGGCAGCTGGATAGCGTAGTGGTTAGACTACACGCCTTTGGAACAGAGGATCGCAAGTTCGATTCCTGCCTGGGGCGTCTGTATCCAGTAAGGGTCCTAAGGCTAGACCCCCTATGCTAAGCAAGCCTACCGCAGACATGAGCGAGACAGATAAATATGAAGGCATGCCGGCTCGGACGTCGCCCGGATCAACAAGGTCCGCGTCAGGTGTTGAGGAACCAGGGCACCCTGACGAAAAGTGGGCTACTGGAACAAGAAGGCATCGGTGGGCAAGAGACGAAAACAGGGCGTTGTTGGAATGCTACTATGCAAGTAAACCCGGCGGAAGGGGCTACATGAATAGGATGAGGGACCTATGGATTCTTCGATACCCAACATCCACAATGACGGCGAAACAACTAGTAGCTCAGTGTTCCAACATTCGAAAGAAGGGACTGCTCTCACAGCTAGAGATTGACGAGGTACAACACAAATGCTACGGCAAGGAGGAGTCAGGACACCAGGTCAGGGGGGAGATATCATCACCCCCACCCGAGATTGGGTACATAGCCCCAAGTGCGATAGGAGAAGGATCGTTGAGTGCGAGAGGAACTGACCTGAAAAATAGGATCATGGCCAAGCTTGAAACCTGGATCCCGCGTAGCCGGTTACCAAGATTACGTGAAGTTCCCTCAGAAGGTCTGCTAGATGATGTTAATGCAGCACTACGGGCAATACCTACAACCACGATTACCGACACTAACAAGCTGATCTACAATACGGCAACAGTGATCAGTGAGATGCTTGGCTACAAGTTGAACAGCGACAAGGGGCAGTACCCTCCATGGAGAAGGAGGCTAGAGGGCAAGATCAAAGTAGCACGGAGGGAGGTTAGCCAACTAACGGAGTTGCAGAAAGGTGCGACAAATAAGGTGCCTAAGAAATACAGCAAGCTGTCCATACCTGAGGCCTTGGAAACTGCCAAGCAAAGACTCACAGCCTTGGCCAGCCGCTTGAGGAGGTACACCAGAGAGATAGAAGGCAGGAGAATAAACCAGCTGTTCTCCACAGAACCAGCAAAGGTGTACTCTCAGTGGCAAGGGAACAATAAGAGAACAGCACCACCAAGGCTGGAGACGGAGCAATACTGGAAGAGCATATGGGAGAAGGATGCAACCCATAACGGCAATGCTCAGTGGCTAGAGGATCTGAGGGCTGACCACAGCGACCTCCCCGAACAGGGTCCAGTAACCATCACAGTGGCAGATATCCAAGAAAGGGTCTCTAGTATGAAGAGTTGGACAGCACCAGGGCCCGACATGGTTCACGCCTACTGGCTGAAGAAGCTGACTGCACTCCACGAGCGTCTGGCAGCACAAATGAACCAGCTGCTAGTTAACGAGAGACACCCGGAATGGCTAACTGAAGGCCGGACGGTCCTGATCCCCAAGGACCCCAAGAAGGGACCGGTCCCCTCCAACTACCGACCAATAACCTGCCTCAGTACTACATGGAAGCTCCTGTCAGGCATCATATCGGCTAAGATGAACAGGCACATGGGTCAATACATGAGCGGGACACAGAAAGGAATTGGCAAGAATACCAGAGGCGCAAAACACCAGCTACTGGTAGACAGAACAATCAGCCGAGACTGCAAGACCAGACTGACCAACCTGTGCACTGCCTGGATTGATTACAAGAAGGCCTATGACTCAATGCCCCACAGCTGGATACTGGAATGCCTAGAATTGTACAAGATCAATGGGACCCTAAGAGCCTTCATCAGGAACTCAATGGGGATGTGGCGTACAACACTAGAGGCCAACTCCAAGCCCATAGCACAAGTCACCATCAAGTGCGGGATCTACCAAGGAGATGCTCTGTCCCCACTGCTGTTCTGCATAGGCCTGAACCCCCTCAGTGAGATCATTAACAAGACTGGCTACGGATACCGACTACAGAATGGAGCAGTTGTCAGCCACCTCCTGTACATGGATGACATCAAGCTGTATGCCAAGAGTGAACGAGACATCGATTCACTGATCCACACTACCAGGCTATACAGCAATGACATTGGAATGTCGTTCGGACTGGAGAAGTGTAGTCGGATGGTAACAAAGAGAGGGAAGGTAGTCAGAACTGAGGGGATTGAACTACCAGAAGGCAACATTGCAGACATAGAGGACAGTTACAAGTACCTGGGGATCCCACAGGCGAATGGGAACCATGAAGAGGCCGCTAGAAAAGCTGCAACCACCAAGTACCTGCAGAGGGTCAGGCAAGTCCTGAGGAGTCAGCTGAATGGTAAGAACAAGATCCGGGCCATCAACACGTACGCCCTGCCCGTGATCAGGTACCCTGCTGGGGTAATAGGCTGGCCAAAGGAGGAGATAGAAGCCACTGACATAAAGACAAGAAAGCTCCTTACCATGCATGGAGGGTTTCACCCCAAATCCAGCACCCTGAGGCTGTACGCTAAGCGGAAGGAAGGGGGCCGGGGACTGGTGAGTGTCAGCACCACAGTCCAGGATGAGACAACGAACATCCAAGAATACATTAGGAAGATGGCCCCAACTGACCGAGTGCTCAGTGAATACCTCAGGCAGCAGAAACCCAAGAAAGAGGAGGGAGACGAGGAACCATCATGGAAGGACAGGCCCCTGCACGGTATGTACCACCGGCAGATAGAGGAGGTGGCTGATATCCAGAAATCCTACCAGTGGCTGGACAAAGCTGGACTGAAAGACAGCACAGAGGCACTAATCATGGCAGCACAAGAACAAGCTCTGAGCACAAGATCCATAGAGGCTGGGGTCTATCACACCAGGCAAGACCCCAGGTGCAGGCTGTGTAAAGATGCCCCAGAGACAATCCAGCACATAACAGCAGGGTGCAAGATGCTAGCAGGCAAGGCATACATGGAACGCCATAACCAAGTGGCCGGCATAGTGTACAGGAACATCTGTGCCGAGTATAACCTGGAAGTCCCGAGGTCAAAATGGGAGATGCCCCCAAGGGTGGTGGAGAATGACCGAGCTAAGATCCTGTGGGACTTCCAGATACAGACGGACAAAATGGTGGTGGCTAACCAACCGGACATAGTGGTGGTAGACAAACAGAAGAAGACGGCCGTAGTGATCGATGTAGCGGTTCCGAATGACAGCAATATCAGGAAGAAGGAACACGAGAAGCTGGAGAAATACCAAGGGCTCAGAGAAGAGCTCGAGAGGATGTGGAGGGTGAAGGTAACGGTGGTCCCCGTGGTAATCGGAGCACTAGGTGCGGTGACTCCCAAGCTAGGCGAGTGGCTCCAGCAGATCCCAGGAACAACATCGGAGATCTCTGTCCAGAAGAGCGCAGTCCTGGGAACAGCTAAGATACTGCGCAGGACCCTCAAGCTCCCAGGCCTCTGGTAGAGGACCCGAGCTTGAAGGATAAACCGCCCGCAGGGGCGTGCTGGGTGTTTTTTTTTTATAAATATATATATATATATATATATATATATATATATATATATAACTGCTGGTTTATGCCTCCTTCAATCTTAGAAAAAGACAGACAAAAAGTGGTACTGTCTCTCTCCCTCGATCTCAATGCATTTTGCCAAGAGTGAGTTGGATGCTAAAGGTGTGCTGAAATGATCATTACTATCTAGCAAGTTCTGCCTACACTACCATGGCAACGGAAGGCAAATGTGGCCATGAGATGTGTTCCAGTAGCTGGCAAACTCAAAAGCACAGCCCTTCAAGGACTTGGAATAAACAGACACATTTGCCCAATGGAGTGAAGCTGATAGGTGTTCAGGGTTTATAACTCACTTCAATGTACTTCCACATTTCCCCCCTCTTTTTGGTCTCTCATTGTCAGTCTCCAAGGCCAAACATGGGTGACATATTCTTCTAAACAGAGTCAGACCAACCATATAGACTGTCTTTAATATTAAGACTTTTTAGCTGCTCATGAGTGTATTATGTATTCATTTTTCATTTATTCACTAGATGGGAACACAATATAAGGTCTTGTGTTACATGTGCTGGTTGACACTGAACTGTGGAGGCTGCAGTTTTGTGGTTTGCGCCTTCCTTGTTTGGTTCCATCAGGTCTGTTTTGACACAAACATTCTTTATGATGAATTTATATTACAACCAGTGAAGTGAAACAATGTAATGTTCACTTTGCACACTGATTAAAGACCTCGAGCTAATCAAAAGATAATGGAACTCAGTGCTGTTGGAGAACTGAATTTTCCAGCCATCAAAATGTAATGGGATTTTTGCCAAAACCATGTTGTTTGCCTTCCATTTATTAATTCTGTGATGAGTTGTTCTGACGTGTAATGTCATACTACATGAGAGTATAATCAAGACAGGATCTTTAAAGAGGCACAATTGTATGACTTTTTTGAACACTGATTTGTTAGTAGTAGTAAAATGAATTCAAATACATCTGCAAGTTAGTAACGCAACCCTGAGCAAAAACAAAACAAAACAATGTTAACATGTCTATTGAATGATTTATGAATATTAAATACTTGATTTAAGCTGATAATAAAACAATTTTATCTTCCAGCTCATATATCAAAATTTGATTAATTTCAGTTGATGACTTTTCAAAAAGGTGAAGATAACTTGGCCATCCTCCCACAGGCAGAGGTCTCTGCTGACTCTCTGTTACCTTCTAAATCATTTTTGCTGAAGGGCAGCAAGGTTAAACAGGTTCAACACAGCAAATAAATAATGAATTCAATAAGGGTAATTAAGAAACCACATCAGATGAGCAAGCGCCGACCTGGCCCACAAAAGTCAAGTCACATACTTAAAAACTATGTCTATTTTTTTTTCTTTTTCAGCTACAGTTTAATTACTCCTGTTAAAAAAACAACTTTCTGATTAGGGATTACAATCCCTAATCACCACGATTATTAAACACTGTAGTGAGACAAGCTATAATTGTTGTACAGCCAAGTCAAAAACAGGCTTAAAAATGATCCCAAATGCCTCTGTGTATAGATTCATGCTATAGAGTAATAGGGTAATAAAATTCCCCTCTCACCCCTGCGGATGGTCTAGCCTTCAAGCTCAGGTCCTCTACCAGAGGCCTGGGAGCTTGAGGGTCCTGCACAGTATCTTTGCTATTCCTAGGACTGCTCTTCTGGACAGAGATCTCTGATGCTGTTCCTGGGATCTGCTGGGAGTCACCACACTTAGTGCTCCCATTACCACTGGGACCACTGTTACCTTCCCATATCTTCCCTTGTTGTTTCTTCCTGATGTTGCTGTCTTATAAATTTGGGCTTGAAGAATTCTTACATTAATTTTTTATATTCAAAGGGCTTTGCCTAAAATACCTACATATATATGTATTGATGTCGTGCATGTACAGAACACAGAGAACTGTGAGAGCAGTGTGAAAAGCCACAGCTAAGGTGTTAAGACAGTTAAATTTTTTAACATGATACATCTTTAAAAACAAATTTCATTATTTAAATACACCAAAATAAAACAAAGGACTTTATGGAAATACAGATATAAAAAAAAAAATAAACCTCTTGAGCCACTGAAAAGAAAAGAAAAGTAACTAAGGAAAAACGACAAAGAAGGAAAAATTCTCTCTGAACTGACCCATATGTGTATGTGTGTGTGTGTGTGTGTGTTTGCCTGTCTGTCTGCACCTGCTATAAGCTGAAAAAGAAGTATTTTTATTTAAGAGCCTTTCAGTCCCTATATTTGCATAGGCCCGATAAAGACATCACAAAAAGGCTCAGCCTGCACACAGATCTCTCCCACTCCTTGCAATACATTTCCCCACACCTGCGTTGACTCCGCTTGGCAGCAGTGATCAAATCCTTTTTCAGTGTAGAGGGGAATGTGTGGGTGATCCCACTTAGGAAGGGATGCCCAGATGAAAATGCACAAACATGCTTTTGTGGCTAGAAGCAGTCAGTCGGAAGGAGACAAACACAACTAATGTTGTGGGTGAATCGCTGCAATCACAAATCATTGTGGTGGTGTTCTTCATGGGAAAATAGTCTACAGACTTCAGCTTCAGCATAATGGACAGTAACCTGAGTATATTCTATATTATATGAGTATAGGCCTAAACTACTTTGAAATATCTTCACAGATTAAAAATGTGATTAGTCAGTTTTAATAGTATTTGTAGTCTTAAAACTAAATGTCTGACACTAACAATAACAATGGTTATGGAGATTACAAACAGTGGGCTTGACTTTGCTAAGAAAAGTAACTTTAGAAAGCTCTCACAGTACAATCTCTACACAATTAGAATAAGACTGGAGAAACAAAAAAACGAAAGAAAAATGCATTTATATGCACAACAATTATGCAAGCTATTGCATAACTATTTATCATATAATTGTTTTCTTGATAATGGTGCAAGACATTAATTAATTAATCAATTGATCCATAAATATTTAAAATAAAAACTAATAATAACATTAAAAAAGTCAAGGAATCAAGATTCCTTTACTTTTAATGCAGTTAAACGCAAATTTAACTGCATTAAATTTAAATTTGTGTTATGTGCTGTACATGTTTTGTAAACAGAAATTACAGTGAGAGATTTAGGACATGTTCAAAAAAAAGTATGAAATTTGGCTTTAACGAACACAAATTTAAACCTCATCATTGAAGTTATACTCAGCAGCTAAATGTATTTGAAATGAGCATATTGCCCAGGAACTCATTTCACAAGCCACTCATACAGTAATTAACAGATGGAAGAACAGCCTGTGGTGTATTTTCAACAAGAAGTTCTGATGTACATTTTAATTACTGACAATTTTCCTCCTATTAGTTGTGTTTCAGTTTGAACAGATTTTGATTGGAATATGTAGGTCTGCTGTGTCCTCGAGAGAAAACTACAATGCTGGCTCAATTCACAAAGCCTTGTTCGCAGTCATGTTACTGCACAATGACTATGTGATCTGCGGCTTGAGGGTTTTTCACAATGTCATATTTCAGCCCAAATGTTGGTCTTGTTGGTTTTGTTTTTCGTGGGCTTATGTTCTGTCAGTCGGTGTGATCTTTATGAAAGGTCGAAATAACATTTCAGCAAAATTTGGTGACTTCAAATCAACAACCATTTAAAAAAATCAATTTTACTTTAACACCTTGGAAATAGATCCCATAGTTTGTTGGCTAATCCCAGTCTCTACATAGACTCTACATGTATTTATTTATTTAGAATATTTTGATCTGAATATTAAAATTTTTCATCTACCAAAGCTTGAAAAGAGTCTAATTTGGTTGCGTTCCTTTTCTTATTTATTTAAGATTTGCTGGTGGTGTATCATTTAAACTGTCTCTTTGCCAAAAAGCTCCACTATGGGTGCATTGTATTCATGTACATGCTGACTACAGCTAAGCCAGTACAGTGACAACTGAGCTAACTCCAATCACCAACGATGACCCCAAGATAAGTTTAAAATGTGAGTCACTGGTAACACAATATATATCCTGCTGATTCACTTCAGTAAATCTCAAATGTTTCTCTAGGCAAAAGCATTGCTGAGCAATGCAACCCCCCCCCCCCCCCCCCCCTCCCACCTCAGCATATTCTCTTTTCTGCCATACTGTTTTATGATTAAAAGCCAATGTGACATTTAATTACAACAAAACATTTGGTCAGCATGCGTGCTCTTTTCCAGTATAGCCTTGTTTTAAAGTCATATGTTTAAACACGTTCACATATGACAGCAGCCACCATCTTTTACAGCTCACTGCTGAGCAGCTTCAACAGAGCATCTGGGAGTTGAGTGCTTTGCCCAAATGCTGTATAGTGGTTTATACTTCATCATGTCATGGGCTAATTTTCCTGTACAATATAAGAGCCAGAAACTGTCGACTCCAAAGATTGGCTCTGTTAGCATACTGCTTCTCAGGTGGGTTTTCCTTAAATGTGTGTGTACTTGGCCTGTTACCTTCCATCCACTTCTCTCCTTAACTGACCAGAGGGAGTTGAGAGGCAATGGCAGGGATCATTACATCACAAAACACCCAGTGGCCATTGTCCTCAGCAACTGCCACACAACATTACTACAACACTCTCCACAAACAAGTGGACATGTCGTGCGTGCCATAGCACAGACACAGGAAGGGAAAGACAACAGAGAGCGTAAGAAAGCGGGAAACAATGAAATAATGAGAAAGACAGAGGAATGAGGGAAAAAAGGGGGACTGGGAGAAAGCTTAGAGAAAGGGTAAAAGAGGTGGGGTTGTTTGTCCCCATTGCCCAAACCACAACTATTCTCATGCGGTAACACTTGACATTTGTATTTCCATGACCCAGATAATGTTTGGTTGTACATAGAAAGATTGCATAAAGTCGAAGGTTGGGGAAGTGCACTAGCCTGGTCATTGCCACATAACAGCTTTCTTGCATTACCAGAGAGGCCTGGCATTTCTGCCTTGGTGTGATGGTGATGCCCTCCTCTCAACCATGAAGGGATTTATACAAACATGACCTCTTTATTAGTTCATAGAAGGATAAACCCTCTCTGCTTTTATTGCTTGAGGACCAGTGTTTTACTTCGCATGTTTTCAACCTGTGTGACTCTTCAGTTATTCTTTCAGGTAGTTCAAGATTTATTAACATCTATTCTTGGGGAGTATTCAAGCTGAAAGTATAAACAGATATTTTTCTCTTCTGCACATGTATTGTTTTATTGTTATACCTGAATCTTAAACAAGTTATCCTAGTTACAAGCACCATTCCAGGCTTATTTAGTGATCTCTGATTATATTATAGCTTTGGTTTGGTGAGTGAATAGATTCCACTCTGTTCGCATATTCAACATTTCACGTAGAATGACCACACTGCTTTTCAGAGCATGTAGATACTTTAGCTTGCCTAGTTATACCCCGTGGGTTAACTGTATGTATATAGTGCTTTTCTACTCTGCTTGAACCATCACAGCACTTCATACAACATACCCCATTCACCCTTTTACAAAAACACTTTATTCTACACTCATCAAACTAGATCTATGTTGCCCATACTTTGGCACCAAAACTGGACCAGCCAGGGATTGCACCACCAAACATTATCTAGCTAAAGCTACCCCATAGATGTACTAAATTACATATAGTATCATATAGCTTAACTGAATCCTGTCAGAGTGGCCAAAAAGCAGGAAAGTTAGACTCTTTCAAACATAGAACCAAGGTTACAGTGTAGTCATAGCTTGTCTAGAAGACACCCCAGGAGGAGATGTTGCAGCCTAATACCCTGATAAGTGACTGTAAAAACAAACAGACTACTCCGCCTATTTAAATGGCAACCAAGTCAAGGCCTACAAGCTGTAAACGCTAAGCCAAAGACGGTCTTGTTTCTAAACCTGGAACAGGAGCAAATACCAGCAATAAGCATTTATCCTCTGAACCCACATACCTCCTCAATACAGGTTCTGGCAATGCCCAAAGTCTGTCCCTTGCTGAGCCAACAGTGCAAGTACCACAAGTGAAGAGTTCTCCTGAACTAGAACGGTGATTCGTCTTTCTTTTTTTTTTGGCAACAAGGCAGCTTTTCTAAAGAGATGACAAATATGGTCTAATCTCCTGGATTTTGGCCCCTTTTCAGTATTATGTCTGCCTTGACGCTGAATGATCATGGCACAGGTCCTGCTCTGAGTGCAAAACAGGGGGTCAGTCCACTGCCACAATTTAGCTGACATCTTGCAGAGATGGGGGTAGCCTAGACCTTGCTGCCTGTTGATGTAGGCTGTTGTCCTTGTGCTGTCTGTCCTGATGTTGGTATGATGACCTCTCATCCCTGGTTGGATCTATTTGACAGTGAGGAGGACAGTTCAGCTCCAAGATATTTATGTAGTTAGTTTTGCAGTTCAACTGCTCTTCCCTGCTCCAAGTTGTTTAACCCTTTAAAGCCGGTCGGAGCGGGCACGCTCTGTTTTGCGTAACTACTTTTAAATCCCGGTAGCACTGCAACCACATAAGCTAGCGCAATAATCTTTTTTGCATATGAAACCGGAGGAGTTGTACTTACAGCTTATGCCTTCAGCTTGTCCTAGGTCACAGTTTCCTTCCACATATAGCTTTGCAAAAACTGCATAAAAAGCACTTGCAGCAACAAAAACATAATATTCCAGAAACACGCTTTGCTGATCCGATCAGCTGTTCGTAACACTTCCTACGTCCATCAGGGCGAACTATCGCATGTCCGCCATGTCCTGCCCGAAACCGGAAGTGATGTCATTTTGCGGAAATGAAGTTTTTTACCATCAGGGCCTCATGAGCCTATATGGTGTTTTTAAAAGTTATGTTTGACTTTATGACTTTCTGTGTCATTTCTCGGATGCTTAGGACTCATATTGCACTGCTGGAAATAGTTTATTTTGATGCATATGCTGTCTTTTTGCCAATTTGCACTATAATATTTATTTTCGTTTTTCTTGCAGTATATAAAAATTGGTGTATATCAAAAATAAAACTATGAAGACACTCAAACTAAATTTCCTGTGGTGGGAAACTATTTTGTGCAACTTTTTTGTATTTACAGTTTTGAGGGATAAGCCTCTTAAATTTCTCTAACTAGAAATATATGTTAAAAAAGCAAAAACGATTTTCAATTTTTTTGTAGTTTATTGCACTTTTTTGCAATTTATGTAATTATTATATACTTAATGCATACATATTATTAAAATTTGGGCTATAATGGTTGTATTGATGTATATCAACTTGAAATGCTCTAAAAAATGGCACTACAGCATGTAAAACTATGATATAAGCCCTGGCGGACTTGGTTCTATGGTAGGTCTTAAAGGGTTAAGTCTCTCCACTAGTGGGGAGCTCTGGAGACAAAAAAAAAATACCTGGCCTCACCAAACTTCTGCCTAAACTGGGAGGGAAAAGGGGACTACTTTACAACCCAGATTAGGCTTAACAATAACAATAATGAGTGGGTTAGCTAGCGGCTTTAGGCAGAACCAGTTCTATTCTTATGAGTTGGGGATGGTTAGGTATCAGTTCAACTGCCTCTTTGTCATCAGATCATATAAGCAATGATTCCATTATAGGACAAGAACAGGGTGCAACCAATCAAGCTGGCATGCTTTGAAGATGCAGTCATGCACTCTGTCAAGTATTCTCCATACATACACAGGCAGAGTTATGACCAAAACTGTGTTTTCACAAACTTCAATTTTTCTGCTGCTTCAATATTTTTAAATTACTGTGCAGAACGACCTGAAGCATATTCATGAATTCCAAAGAGCTCCATCCATTTAAAAGTTAATATTGTGTCTTTGTGATAAAGTTAACTGCATTTTGGCCCTGATGTTAAATGATCAGCTAATAGAATTTCTGTATCACTTCATTAGCACAGCGGAAAGTGTGAGTGAATACAAAACAGCTCAAGTCACACCACCGTTTGCAATGAATTTTAAGAGCAGACTTATTAAATCAAATCAAATCACTTTTATTGTCACATCACATGTGCAGGCACACTGGCACAGCACATGCGAGTGAAATTCTTGTGTGCGAGCCCCACAAGCAACAGAGATGTGCAAACACAACAACACAAACGAGCAAAATACAAGAATGGCCAACCTGAAACTAATAAATATATGTGCAATATATAATAGTGTATGCATTTCTGGATGTGTATACTAAATATTTTCCTACGTGTGTGTGTGTGTGTGTGTGTGTGTGTGTGTGTGTGTGTATACACATTTTTACAAATTAAATAGTAAAAAAAAAAAAAAAAAAAAAAAAAAAAAAAATAATAATAATAATAATAATAATAATAATAATAAAATATATAAAATATACAGAGTTGAAAATGTGCAAAACAAGTGGCATTTATATACAGTGTGGAGTGCATAATGTTGAAGTTCCAGTAGTGAAGCTGAGGTGTCTATGACGTGTTCAGCAGTCTGATGGCCTGATGGAAGAAGCTGTCTCTCAGTCTGCTGGTACGGGACCGGATGCTGCAGAACCTCCTTCCTGATGGAAGTAGTCTGAACAGTTTATGGCTGGGGTGACTGGAGTCCTTGATGATCCTCCCCGCTTTCCTCAGGCAGCGCTTCCTGTAGATGTCTTGGAGGGAGGGAAGCTCACCTCCAATTATCCGTTCAGAGCACCGCACTACTCGCTGGAGAGCTTTGCAGTTGTAGGCGGTGCTGTTGCCATACCAGGTGGTGATGCATCCAGTGAGGATGCTCTCAATGGTACAGTGATAGAAGGTCCTGAGGATGCGGGGGCTCATGCCGAATCTTTTCAGTCTCCTGAGAAAGAAGAGGCGCTGCTGCGCCTTCTTCACTGTTTTGTTTGTGTGTACTGACCACATAAGATCCTCAGCCAGATGTACTCCAAGGAACCGGAAGCTGCTCACTCTCTCCACAGCAGTGCCGTTGATGGTGCTGTAGTATAAAAATCATTGTCTTCCTGGGCTAACAATGGTTACCTTGGAGGACACTCGTGCAGCCATCGTTGATTCTTTTTTGCCAGTAAAGTCTTTGAAACAGTTGTAGTTGTTCTTTACTATATTATAAACAAACACCATTTCTGTAAATGCCAAAACCTTTGGTCATGACTGTAGCATGCAACAGAGTGGAGACTCTCACAGAATCAACCTGGACCTATTTAAACATGTTAAGTGACTGAAGTATTTGGATGGTATTCATATGCTGCCATGGATTTGTAACATTTCACTTCTAAAGCAATGAGAAAATAATCAAAACTGTTAAATGTCCAACAATTAAAGATTTTAAAGTATTTCTGTGGTGGGTGGAACTACATAACAGCAGCAATTGCCTTGTATTAAGTATGATGTTCACGAAGAACTGCTAAAAGTGTAACATATTGGTATTGTAGCATATTCTAGTGATTTAATATCACACTGCAGTCTACTGACAAATTTCCTCAAAATAGACTTTATTATTACTATTATTATTATTATTATTATACTTTATTATTCCCTTTACTTTTAACACTATGAAGTACATAAAACAACACTAGTATTTAATACAGAACTGTTGTATTGGGTTATATTAGACTGCATGTATTTTGCTATTTCTCTGAATACCTTCTCTAGATGAGCACATATATTTATTCAGAAACACTTTCCTCTCAGTGGAATTCCATGTATAACAGGAGATGGGAACATTTTGAGAAAGACACAGCTCCTCTCTCTGGTTTGGTCTCTACAAGTGCAGCAGCAAACCTCCTCACTAAACAGTAAAAGCAAACACAAGAGAACAAATACATCTTCTCTCTCTGTAAACATGAAGACAAATACAAAGGCAGACAAACACAAAGTCGAACAAACTGGGTATGACAACAAACAAGTTGGCCAAATAATGTCAAAATAGGAAACAAAAGAAATAAAGGGCAGGGAACAAACAAGGGTGAGGCAGACCAGCCAGAAAATAGGATTCATTTTTTATTCTGCACAGCCACTAATGCAAATAATGTGTCTCATACAAATTCCAGACATATAAGTACGGAGAAATTGAGGAAAATAAATAAGGAAATGGCAGAATAAATTGAGAACAGGGTGAGGCACAGAAAAACTTCAAATGAAGGAAGAAGTGAGAAAAATTGGTGCAAACATATCTCGTGTCAGAATGTATTAGTATAAACATGTCCCTTTGCACCCCAAGAGCACATAATCACACTCTTGTGTCCCGTCACCAAAGTGGCGCTTTGTTTTCTCATGAGAGAAGTAATCATGGGACCTGAAATGTCTGTTTTTGAGACAATGAAAAGTATGATGAAAAATCTAGTATCCTTTCTATTCCGTTCCACAAAGTCAAATCTGGAAAGTAACAGGTCAACTGCAGTGCTCACTAACACAGAAGATGTGATGATCTAATCACAAGACAAAAAAAGAGGTAACGCCACGATAAAATCAACAAAGTGTCACACAGCTCAAAATCAGATCAACAATCGACAGCAGTGCGGGAAAGCATTCAACTAGATTGTGGAATCTACTGCATCATGGGTTTATTTAAGGAACTGACTGAAGCCTACTTTAAAGATGCCTTTAAATATAGTATGAAGTAACACCTATAACACCTTACAGACACCTTTCCTGCACCCCTTACCAATGGTTGATGCAGAATCATTTCCATTAGAAGCACACAAATATTGTCAGATCTTGCTACAATCGTACCTTTCCCTTTGGCCAGCACTGGACACAATATTGGACAACAATAATTTCCATCAGTACTTACTGAAATAGTCTCTCTCCTATGGGAATTTTATATCAGAAATAGTATATGATCCTGTATTCTTTTTTTATTTCAGTGATTGCCTAAACCAGACGTTTATAGTAAAAATATGAAGAAAATCAATATCCCAAATAGACCCATCTCTTCCATTTAGATGCTCTCCATGCAGTCCTATTTGTAAAACAACTGCTCACCACCATGTTGTTTTCAAAATGCCTCTCTAGCATCCATCAATAAACCATCCGTTGTGACATGCTGTGCAATGTTATTAACTATCTTCATGGTAATCTTTCAAAGACATCATTGATGGGCTCCTCTGTATTTCTTTACAGACTGGGCTGTGAGATACATCCTACAGCATCTAAGAGAATGGTCTCCCACCTCACACTAAATCTCTTCCTTGTGGCTGAGATAAGAGTGGAACTGAGTGAGTATTTATTTATTTCTTATCATGGTTTTAAAAAAATAATTATTAAATTAATAATTAATTAATTTTAAAAACATGATACTCATTTGTCCACTGGCCTGAGCAACCATCTTGAATAGGCGCCATATTTGTGTGGGTTATGACCAGGTACTCCAGCTTCGTCACATAGTGCAAACACATGCAATTAATAGGGTTAGGTTAAATTGTGATTCTAAATTGCACATACGTTTGAATGTGAGTGAGAATGGTTGTCTGTCTTTCTGTGTTACCCTGTGTCAGACTGGCAACCTGTCCAGGGTGTAAGCCCAACTCTCGCCCTATGGTAGCTGGGATAGGTTCCAGCCCCCATCCCCGTAACTCTAATAAGGATAAGTGGAAGCGAATCAACGGATGACATAGTAGGAGATACAAGCACTCTTTGCACCACAGCTCGGTGAGAGATTAAATTGCAGTTATTGTGAAGATTATGTTAAATAGTGAATCACAGCATAAGCATCAATTTATTTACTTGGAAAAGGAGAAACCTAATCACAATTTCATGCTCAAATATTAGAGGCACACAAAGAGTTCATATTATGTGGTCTTCCAGCACAGGTGCCTTGGCTGAATACACTGTTAGGATGGGACCAGCCTGAAAAATCATAACAACATTTGGCAAATAAAATGCATTTGCAGTTTAAAGCCACAAAAAAATTCACTGATGTTCTTTCTGAACATTGTGATACTGAGGAAGATAGTTAAATGGCCTGTAACATGCAAAAAGCAGCTGAAACATTTTTCCTACCTCAGATCCAAAGTCTGAAGTGAGTGGTAAAACCTAGGTTGATGACCTAATATATGTGATGAAATACTGTCTAATACTACAGTTACTGTAATGTACTTTTGATCTTGAACAATCTGAATGAACAGTGATACTTGTGTCAGTGCCACTCTCAACAAAACTGACAATGGCATAAAAAAAAAAAAATTCTTAGTCAGTTGTTCTGGAATCTAATACAACACAGCCAAAGTTTCCAATATAAATTTTATAAATAATAATGTGCCAAGCTACTGCTGTAATTACTTTTAATCTCCAGCTGCAATGCCAAACCTATTGGCACCTATTGCATAGAATGCCAATAGTGGAGAATAATTAATCATTTAGAAGCATGAATGAAAAAAGAAACAAGGTAACAGGAGCCTAAATTTGTGGACCATCTGGTATTCTGAAATTCATGAAAACAACCCCAGCAAAACACAGATATAGAAAAACCACATATGAATCACACATTATGCACAAAAAAAGCCATGACAGATGTGAAAATGAACAGGACAGAAGAGGGTGATGCTGGAACTGGTAGTAAGGGTTTGCCTTGCATTATTATAGTCAAATCAATATGGGAACTCAATTCCATCATCTTCTGGATCTATGAACATGTGTAAAGAGGGAATTTCTACACACAAAATCTCTTTATAACAAGTCTCGGAGAATGACAGAGGTTATCCACTGAAATTCTAATGTTACAAGGAAGAAACTAAATATTGCAACATTTCTACAACCACTGATCCTGATATTTATGGACAAGTTAAACTCAGGACTACATGCAACAAATATTAACTTTTAAAACTGACAAATTAAAATTTGAAAGGGTCTCTTTCTTTCAAAAATCAATTCAAATACATATACTTGCTTGACTAAAATTAATAGATAATTTTGTGCATGGATGTAATGATAATGCTGCAATTAACACAACAATAACAAAGCACTTATGTTCTTTAGAACTCCTTTCTTCACACATACAAAAACAAAAAGTTTGCACAAAATTAGCTGATGATTAAGACATCTAATTTTTGACATCTAAATAGTGTTTACTGTCAGTGTGATTTTTTTTTTACATGACAGAAAGGGCTTATGACATCTATAAACTTTCCACAGAAAATAATAAAAAGTGAAAATGAGGTAAATTACCCAGGTGTTTTCTTGTAGAAATCCTGGAAAAGAAAAGTGTTCATGCATTTTCAGTAATCCACATCACAGAGTGAATTGTATTTACTCACAAGAACAAGCCATAACAGAATAGCAGAACAAGGTGTTCTCTCAAATTTATTCCTGAGTGTTGGAGAAAATGTGAAATGTATTTATGTTTGAAACTTCATACTTTCCCCCCCATAGGACATGTATTGTCAGGGTTTGAAAAACCTCAAAATTTGTCTCTTGAACTTTTCTCCCAGAGAAATTTTTCATGTAATGCATGCAGTCCCCAGTCTTTCACAGTGTACACAGCATGATTCAGCAGACTCAAGGTAAGGCTCTGACTGTGAGAAAAATGATAATGGTGTTGATTTACAGACAAGGGAAGGAAAAACATGCAGCGCTGTAGTGAAAGAAAAATTACTTTGACATGAAGACCTTGTGCTGTCATTCAAACTCTGCTATTGGACAGTTTGTATAACCAGGGGTTAAAGCGGGATTTGGAAGATAGTGGGGAAATCTTAAGATCGGGTGTAGATGTGCAATGTAGGGAAAAGAATGAATTAGAGGAAAGTCACATGGTAACTTGTTTTGTGAGCTCCAGTAGATTTTTCTACAGGTCAGATTATCACAAGCTGTGATGAGCTGACCTGTGCTGCTGCTCTTTGAAGATTTAGCCAACTGAATCCAACAAGATGTAAGTAGATCTTTAATGAACTATCATGACTGATCCCCCCCCAGACACTATAAAAGTTAGACTTGATGAGTGAATCTAATCACCAGCCGGGCCTAAAATATAAATTTATGTCTACTGTCCTTGATAACTCAAGACGTCTCACAAAAACATAATTCAGCAAAACATCATATATTGGTCCAATATATGAGCTAAAAACTTTCATAGGACATTTCCAATTTATAGAACTTCACTTGCTGAACAGCCCTTACATTTGAAATAATCTCTCATCCTCTGCTCCTGCCCTGCCTTCATTATATCTTACAGTATTGATCAGTGTTCCTCGACGGTTTTGTCTCTTCCTGGGAACTGTACTACCTAGCTGACACATTCTGTATGTCTGGTCATATCTGGAGACTTTTTACCACCTAAAAAAAGTGTTACTCCATTTACACGTGTTCCTTTTCCATAGCACTACCTAGATGCTGACTGCAATGTTATTTACATCAGTAGTGATGCTAAAAAGGAAAAAAAAGGAATGTGTTGAAGGTGTAAGCAGGCAATGGGATGGCATTATTTTCTTATTACTAAGCAAGTATCTCTGTGCCATCTCTGGAAGGAATGTCAGGCTGCAGTACATGAAAAATTCACTTATTTAATGGTAGTCTGCCGATCAGCTTTAGCTGTTCATAAATACACTGTTTGAAAGTAATGTTTTATATACTTATCATTTTAAGTGTATAAATACTGATATTTCACATACATACAAAAACTCAAAACCCTTAAACCACACAATACTGGAACACAAACATAGGTTCATTAAGTATTCGGTTTAACTGCTTGTTGTGTGTTCTTTCACTGAATTGTCCAATCAAGGAACTGTAGAGGTATAATTTGTAACAAAAAAGCAGTCACATGTACACAGATAGTTCCAGATGTGCTGTCACACTGAGGCTATAAAAAGATTTTTGATTCATGATGTCAACCCAATGGTAGTCGGAGTTGCACTAATGAAATATGAAAGCAGTGGTTTATGCTGAATCTGCCACTGTTGGGATGCTTCTTCTTTTCCATCTTTACCCTTTTTGTTTGTGTGTTTGCTTATTTATTTTTGTGATCATTTATTTGTATGGTTCACAATAAATGCTCCTTCTGTACGAACTGAGTGTACTTATGCAAAATATTAAACATCCTATCAAAAGACAATGCTTTTCATTCTAGTATGTTTTTTTTAATTATAGCCTAAAGACATCCAATTGAAATGTAAGCTAGACTCAAAAACAGGTTTTAATAAGATACCTTGCAGACAGAGCTCCTAATAATTAACGAAATCTACAGATCATTAAAGTTTTATTTAAATGGAACACTTCTGCTACTACTGAAATATATCTCGAGGCAACTGGTTGGCCGCCAACCAGGAATTTATAGGCTCTGGAACAGCTTACTTTAGGTGATTATCACACAGTTAAACAAAAAGTTTGCTCATTGACTCTATGATCACTGGGTAATAGGGATTAATGGGTAACTGAGAAGCCTCAGATTAGTTCATTTGCTACTTTTTGAATGAAAAAGAAAGTACAAAGGTCTCTGTCCAGCAGATAGACTGTGAATGAACTCTCTCTGTGACTGTGTTTAGATCTCAGGGGAACTGTCCAAGGTCCTGAACAGAAAACAATACAGAGCAGAGCTGTCCACAGTGCTGACTGTGTTTCACTGCTTTTGCTTTGTAACATTAGTCAGAACAGACAACTCCACTGACACATCACCGTTTGAGATAGTCCTCACCCTCCTTTGTTTGTCTGCCACATCCCACTCACCATACCAGTCAAACTGTGTTTTGACAAGGGTGTATAGAGAATGTTTTGCAAAATCCATCACTCTAGCACCCCCCCCCCCCCCCCCCCCCCCTTAATCAAACCAATTCATGAAATTCTATTAAATGTCAGAGAAAATCTGTACCATTACAATGGCATTCTGATAATGTGTCATTATGATGTCATGTCATGTACTAAGGTAGAAGCTGTACAGAGTTATCCTGTTAACCGAAGCAGTTCCTTGTCCAGATGTATAGCCCTATAAACATGAACAAAACATTCATCCAATTTCCACAACTAAAAATCAAACTGTAAATATGTTCCAGGTTCTTTACAAATTCATATTTCTAAAGCTACGGCACCTTCTATGGACATGCTCACTGACTGTAAACTTAGCATGAGGTTAAAGAGTTACAGTGGAATGTCTCCACAATGTTGTGATTTGAAAACTCCTCTGTTACACATTTACACTACAGTATATGTGTTTAAGAGTGGCTCTGCATACATGGACACATCGTCTTTTGAACAGTTTTACCACAGACACAAGATGCTGAAGAGATAGAAATTATTAATATATTATCAATATAAATATATATATTACTGCTACTACAGTGATGTAGTAGTAGTTACAGCAGTGATAGCTGTACATGGTATAACAGTAACTGAATGATAAACATATCTGTATTTACAAATGACATACTAACAATTAGTAATGATATATAAATGATGAATTAAGCACTTGCTAACACCTTACTAGTGCCTAATAATGTGACATTATTATAAAGTGCTACCATGTATGTCTACTATGTTTAAAACCATACCCTATGGAATCTACATGTCCTTAGTGTTTATGTAAAATTAAACAGGCTGATTTTCCTCGTATTCTTTTGTTGGGAAATCATGTTGGGTTACAAATGTTAGATTGATCCTAGATGACTTCATTCTTCATTAGGTATGGTTTGCTCATGCAATAAATAAATTATTACTCATGCAAAGCAAAGAAAAAAAAGATTCACATCCACGCATTCATAAACACAGATAATATAGAAACTATTATGATGTGTTTAAGTCTTTTAAGTTGGCATTTTGTGTGTCAAATTAAGTGTTCTTGTTTATTCTAAAGGCAGTACTAAAAAGGCAAAAAGAAAGTTTTGAAATATATTGAAATGTATTCTAATGCCAATGTATTGCACTGATGTACAAGCTCAGCTATCTAGCACATGTAGTACACACTATAGAGTAATACTGCTTTATGGAGAAAAAAAAACCCTGATGCATTTCATTTTACACCACCTTCCTTTTCTATTCCTGTTATGATAATTTTCCGGGTGCTCTAGTTTGTCAAAGGTAGACTGAATGGCAACTAGTCTCTACAATGATGAGAGCAGTAGCTCTCTGCAACCTCACGGTAATAATTTTTACAGCCTTTGCTTAATTAAAATGTCACATCCACTGTAGCAATATACAACAGAGTTCTGTGCAAATTAAAAAAAAAATAGGCTGGCAGATGTGGCCTTAATGGCTTAATCATGCCTTTAAGTTCATTCTAGTAAAGTGTAGCCACAGATGAATATTGTTTTATCTCTCATATCCATGAGTAATGCCTAAAAACTATTTCATGTGTAAATTTAGAGACAGCTGCACTAGGAATGTTAAAACATCAAAATCTGACAAGTCAGAGAATTGAGCATTTCTGTGTGGTAGCCAGTGGGTAAACATACTCATTAATCCCAGGAAAAATTACAAGCCAATCCATTGAACTCACTTCACAGCTGCAACCACACAGTATGACAATTTCACTTAAATACTTAACTGAAATTGGATGTAACATTTAGTGTTACATTTAAACCTGTGGTAAATTTATATGATCTATATTATTCTATATTACTGTCTGAGTGTCTACAGTATATTACGTTTAAATCTCTACCCTACATAATTTTAGCAGGATTACCAAGATTGACAAACACATTATTTTCTTAAGATGTATACAAATGTATATGTGGATGTTTCCTGCGCTTTGTCCTACTAGAATTTACTGAGGATATTGTACTAGAAGGAATTGCAAAGAAAGGATTCTAAATATGTTATGCTCAAGTTTAATACTAAATCCAATGTGGACTCTTAACTGGTGTATAAATTTATATTGTATATATTTGGAGAGGCACATGAACACTTGTACAATTGTAATATTGTAAACCAAATATATATTTACATATGCATGTAATAAATGAAAAATATCCAAAAAAGAAAAAAAGGGCTAATAACCAGTTTATTTTTTTACACTAATATGTAAGTAGCAGATATTGTAGGAAGAAAATACAGCACTTTAATCTCTTACCTGATGTAAGCCTTTCCCTTGACTTATCTCTCAAACATATAGATCTGAATAGGTGATCTCAACAATTGTTTCCAAAAGCAAACAGCTTATTCAGTGTTCAGAACTGTAAACACACCGTTCTTTATTGCCTTAGTTCCCGAACTCTGCATGAGATTTTCATGTAGTATTCTAGAATGTTCTGCCTAAAGTATGTTTATCTTACCTCTTTGCCACTACCATCTTTTTTCTGCCTGAAAGTCTAATACTGAGAATGAATGCAGAAAGACTAAATTAAGGGACCCAATTTGAAGCAGAACCACTTCACTGATAAGCTGTACCAGTGATCTGTGAGAGCACTCAGGGTCTGCTACATTATGACAATACAGAGGAATAAAGCAGATGAAAGAGAATAGTCTGGCAAGAGCAGAAATCAGATGGGCAGAAGGAGGAAAAAACAATCTAAAGTCTAATTGTGTTATGCCTCACGGCTGCAAGGGAGTACGGAGGGACATATTTTCTTTCCTCACGTCGTTCAGCACAGTCCTTCCCCTTCACATTAATTTCCAACCAGTTCCATTTTTTTTCTTAGTGCATCTATTGAAAAAGTGACATCAAAGACAAATGGTAACCCCCCCCCCCCAAAAAAAAAATAAAAAATACACTGGATCTGACCAGAATCATACAGCACTTGCATTTGAGGCTATGCAGACTGCTAGATGTGGTGGATACCCACAGAGTCATTCCCTGCAGAAGCAGTATTATTAATATGTCATATTTTATATCTTGACCATATACTATATATACCATATACTTATTGAGGTAAGTCTTGTGTTGAAAGTACACAGGCATTTCCATAAACTGGACTATCTCATCATTTTGGATTCAAATCTAGAATCCTGTTTGGCTTAAATCTTAAATTAAGTTAAATAACCAATACCAGTACAAAATGCTTGTAAAGGAAACTGAAATTTTCCAATCAATTCCACTAATGCAAATGCAATTCTTTAAATTATGTAAAACTACTTAGCAATGATGATTTCCTTTCCTTTTAACGTCTTATGTAATGGCAGTGGGTTACCATGACTGCAAACACATTTGGTGAGGCAAATTAAAACTATTATGTCCACTATTCTATATTTATAAATAAAAAATGGAATCTCAGGGAGAAGCAATCCCTCGCATTTTAAGGACCGTTAAATAATGGTGGTGCAGAGTCAGATCAATCTCACATAGATCAGTGCTGATCGTCATCAATTTGTTGTTCAAATGTAACTAAAACCACACATGCACCGTGAAAGCTGCTGAAAATTGATTTTAAGTGTAAGCTGGGGATAGCAAACATGTTAATTATCTGTGATATATTATAAAATATTATATTACATATTATATTATAAAATAAAAATGTTTTTTTTATATCAAAATTCACAATTACAGAAAGACATGGATTTATAGTGACATACCTTGTTAGCTTCCCAATATCAAATGTCCATAAGCTGTTGTAGAAGCACAGAAACCCAGTGGAAAACGTGTAGTGTGACTCTATGCACGGGTCACTTACTCCAGGGTCTGAAATAAAACAAAAGAAACACAAATCAGAGCAGACATGGTGAAAGAGCTCACGACTTCAACGAGTCAGCATCCACAAATGCCCAGCGATCCAGGATAAACACACTTGAAGAAACGTCACTCCAAGGAAGTACATTAGCTACCACACCCGCATGGTAGCCAAGAAAAGACTAGTATGACATACGCACAATATCTTTCTCCTTGCCTGGTCAACTTGATCTTTTTTCTTCCTAAACAGCTGCCAAAGAATGCCTCATTACGCCATCATTTCAGCTGGAGAAGACAAGTGAGTAGCATTTGCAGAGCGCATGCAATTCAGTTTTGCAGCCTCAGATAGTGAATGTGCCTTACTTGACTGTACAATGTTAAAATGCACATCAGCAACAGTTTTAAGATAACTCCACACTAGAAGAGCTGACTTTTTGTCACTCTATTTCACAGAAAGGCAGGGAGCCAAATATTTACTATTTTCTGTACTGTCTATTTAATCTGCAGTTGTCATTGCTTCATTGGTCATGAATGGCTGAAAGCAGCAAGCTTAGTTAATGATAATACTCCAAAATTAGTCATGTTTTTTAATGGCCAATATAATATGTAAAACTATAGTTGACAAACTATAGTTGATAATCATGTTGCTAGGCAACCCAGAGTTGCAGTAGTGGTTTTAGCTTAATTTCTATGGGGTCAAAATGACCTCCTCAGTGGTTCTAGGTAGAAATGGTTAATGTTTTGATCTCATACCATGAAATTAAATATTTGATGAATAATACCCTTTTAGGAAAATTGAGGAAATATGATTTTATGGCATTTTGATCTAACAGAGCCACAGAAATTCTAAAATGCCAACATGGTCAAAATTACCCCCTTGGCAGTTCCAGTGCTAAAGACTGAACTAGTATAACGAAGGGGAAATATCTTGCTGACAATCACTCTTTTTTCTTTATTAAATGGAAGAAATGTACAATATGAAGCGGTTAAGAAGTGAAAACAATATATCTAACCATGTTCATTAATGCATCCACTGGATAATAACAGATTATGAAACAGTGAAAGATAAAACATTTAGGGCTCAATGACCTTGATGCTAGGTGGAAATCACATACCATTCGAGTTCAGCAGCACTTGCTTAGTGATTCCACTTGCTAAGCCACATTTGAGATATCTAAATAGGCCATATCTATTATGACGAAGTTTTTAGGTTAATATTACCTCTAACATAGTTCCCTTGGCTGCTGACACTTAAGGAGTGCTCACCTCTTCCACTGACATACCAGCGCTGCTATTTTCATCCCACCCACTGAACAGCCTAATCCACTGTTGAAGGATTTGTGTGCTGTGGTACAAAGCAATTGTGCTGTGGCGAAATGTGTGTGGCTTAATTGGAGCAAAGACTTAATGAGGGCCCTTCGAGGATTATGATCTCTGGTTTAGAAATGGCCCAGGTAGCAAAAGACACGGTCAAAAGGATCAGCTCACAGCTTTCAAAGTGGAGTGACTGTACTGAACCGAAACTGTGCCAGCAGAAGTGAAAGTTGTTTTTATGTTTTGTTTTGTTTTTTAAATTGTTGTTGTAATTGTTTTTTTTCTCCCCATTTGTTTGTTTGATGTATTTGTGGGGAAGTTCTTGGAGAGAAGTGAACTAATGGGAAATTATCCATGGAAAATATGACTGGAGGAAAGTAATGGAGTGTTTTCTATTCGACTTTGGTGCAATATTAATAATTTGAACTTAAACAGCTCTAAATAAATATCTTTTTAAGTTCCTCGTTTATTATTTATCATATTAGTCTAATGGCATGTAACATGGGGATAAATACTTTTTTCTACAGGTTTAATTATTTTATTATCTAAAATTGTTCTAATTCGAGAAACATACACTTTTGGCTGATTTGGATATGCTGCCACTATAGTATACAGACAAAGCAGATCCTTCACTAGCTCTGCAAGCAGTTTATTTCTTCAAGGAACCCATCTCCACCTGACAGCCAAAGATCAGATATGACTGACCAAGATAAACGTTAGGCTCTAAAGTCAGATTAATTCAATCTAGCAACTGTCCTCGCCAGGAACAAAAGGCCACACTGTCAACAAGGCTCAACTCACCTCAGTCTTTTTGTCCTTGTTACGTAAATAATAGAGCCAATGAATAGCTTGCTTTTCAAAGATGATAAACTATCTTTCCCAAACCATAAATTGATGGCTATTTAATTTATATGCTTTTTGCTGCTGCATGATGTCTTTTCCTTCCAGTGAAGCCCCACAGCTACAAGTGGAACGAAATCAAACGTTCAATCACTTGCTTGTTTCCTTAAACCTACCCAGTTTATCATTGCTCCCCTGCTGAATTTATCACCTTGGTTCACTTGTTCATCTGGCATGAGTTATTTCAAATTTCTATTTTGTAGATTTCAAAGTCTGAAGTCAGCCAGATTCGAGAGCAGTCATCATCAGTTACGCTGTTAATCAGCTCAAGCCGCATTTTTTTCTTAATGTAAGCAGCCACAAAGGACAAGTCCAAGATTGCACATTGAACTGAGCTGATGACATACATGTGCCAAATGAGGCTTTTAGGTATAGTACTATTGTGCAAATCTCAATTACATTGCACACACAACAAGAACACTAGTGACAAAGATTTCTGGTCTTCTCTCCACATTGTGTCCAAATGTACATTTGATGGTTAAACATATGTACTGGCATTGACTATAATCATATCAAATTTTCCTATTATTATTTTTTTCATAATACGCACAGTAGCTACAGCTCACTCACTTTTGTGATACTATGTTTCCTACATACAACTTCAAAAATCAAGGCAAATGTTGTAACTCTTTGATATTATTAACGCAAACGAAAACAAGTTTCCTTTTACAGAATGTATGATTAATTTAATACTTGAAACTGTCTTTTTATAGTGTTACTTTTGAGGACTATTAAAGAGCTGATTATAGTGAAAACTCCTTAGAGGTTTAATACAAACTCTGCATCTAGTTTGTGTTTTGTTTGCTTTACTGCATCATAAATGATGTACATTACCTCAAAAATCCAGAGAGTACCTTTTCTAATAACTAATGCAATGTAAATTACAAATACATTAGTTGAAGTTAACATACAGCACAGATCACTTAATTTTAGACACTAAATTAAAGTATGGCTGCTTAAAAACATGTCATGAGCATTTCTTCATTGATTAATCAACTTCAAGCAAAGAGCAGTAAACATAAAAAAAAAATCAATCAAATCAATATCTAGTGTGTCCACGTTTTACCTTGCATAGGTTTTTCAGTTATTCCAAGTGACGTTGAGAGCATGCTGAGACTGGACTGAAGAATAATCAATGAAAAATAATTTACATTAAATGCATTTTAAAAGGAATGCATTTGCATTGCCAATAATAGATGATACTGTTAGTTAGTGTTTATAATAAAAAACCAATGGAAATTATAACAGTTGACGTTTTGCAACTTAATTGGACATTGCAGAGCGGCTATATGTTCATATTGCCACTTTATAAAAGGTGGTAACCTCTGGTCTCATTTTTATCCGTGTGCACAAGTGTACATAAAAAAGGAATCAAAAGGAAAGGTTTGTAAGGAAAGCATCAGTATTTTAAAACCTAAACAGACAGAGATAAGATGAAGGAAATTCACCAGCTTTAAAAAAAAATGTATTTAAAGAAGGGAGGAAAATATCCTGCTAAAAAATTGTGTATGTGTCCCTTTGGCCCCATGCTGAGAGATCAGTGTCCACCCCAGTGTAATGCTGCCAGCGTCTTCCCAAAACAAATGTTTATTGCATGACTGCTTGCAGTACACAGTGCCTGACTCAGACTCCTACAGTTTCTCAACCTTGGGACGTTTTTTATGAGGTCACTTCTGAACAATTTGCAGTGAGACAACCAAAGATAGCGTGAACCTACTCTCTTGTATAGTCATTCTTTTTCATCTCATGATTCAATAGCTTGCAGAACCAGTAGCATTCACTTGAGGTAATAATTTTTGTATGCCTTTATCAGTCTTTTGCAACATAGTGAAATAATTTTGGCCCACTCTCCTTTACAACTTTACTTCAGTAAAGTAAAGACCCTATAATATTACAAAGTGAATATTAAAAAGTATTAAAAAGACAACCCTATAGCAAAGCACCAGTCAACAGTGGGAAGGGAAAAAGATCCCTTTAAACAGGAAGTATGTAGGGACTGGTTGTACACCAATTTTCTTTTGTCCCCCAACAGCAAAAGACATGACGGGACCTCTCAGGAGGCCTTGCTGGCACCAAGCGGCAATTGAGGAAACAGAGCTCTTCGGCATGCCAGGCAGGATGCCAGCAGCAGTGAAGATGGAGGCTTTCAGGCGCCTTGGTTGGTAATGGAAGAGGCGATGGGACTCCTCTGGAGGCTTTGGAGGAGGCCAGCAATGAAGAAGATGGAAGCCCTCTAGAAGACAGAGTGACAAGGCAGGGTGGGATACCAGCAGCTGAGGTGGAGCTCATCTGATCGAGCAGGAGGCCAGTGATAACGAAGCAAGTGGGATCCCTGTGGTGGTTGTAACAGCATCGAAGGGGACCCTCTAGAAGCCAACAACTGCACTGAAAGAGAATCTCTGGAGTCCAGCGGTGAAGGTGATGGAATACCATGGGAGGCTTATCTGAGAACTGACAACAGCAACAAGAACCCTTCAATGACTTGGCAGGAATCTGGCAATAATTGAGCAGGCAGCATCCTTCAGGAGGCTTGGTCTTCTTGGCATGTGGAGACAAACTTGAGCTCTTGGGCTCAGGCGACACAGGACCCACTAGCCTGGGCTCAGCCCACTGGCTTGACCTCAGCTCACAAGGGACTCATTGGATTAAGCTCAGGCAACACAGGACGCACTGACTCAGGGTCATGCTACTGGGGCCGCATGACAGGGTATGTCATGCGGCCCCAGGCTAGGGCTGCTAAGTAGGACATGCAGATGATGCACAATGCACACAATGTGAAGGAGCTGGGGTTGAGCAAGGCACACGCCGTCCAAGGGCTGTACAAGGGAGCAACATAGTCAGGAGCCTTGCTTCCTTCTGGAAGCTGGATCCACTCCTCCTTCCTATAACCCCACCAACGATAAGGCTGGGCCTGATGAAGAGCTGACAAGGCTACAGAGCAGCATTGCCTCTGACAGGCCAGCATCAAAGTTTGAAGACCCAGTCTAAAGTCCTTTGGCTGGTGAATCTTTCTCTGCTGCTGAGCTCCACGTTTCATGCCATTTTGTGGTTTTGTGATTGGAAAGCTGGTGAGAAGATGGTGTGCTGCTGCATCCACCACAAGAAGCTGGTTTGCAGCTGCAGTAAATGCAAAGAATTGTGAAAAAGAAAGAGCCAGTTCACAGGCATGCAGGCTTGAAATCTCAGGCAACTGAAGCAATCAGGCTTCAGGGATTTTCCTAAATTATGGCATTCAACACGGTCTGTGGTTTAGTTGTCATTCTCTTAGGGGATGGCTGTGAGGCAGGCAGGATGTAGACCCAAATGCAGGACTATAGAAACTCAACTCAAACATTGAGCTTTAATGTGGATTAGACTTTAGACTTTACAACTTTACTCTTGTTTTTGAATTGAAAATAACTAATAGACAATATCTAAAAAACAAAACTAAAGCACTGAACCCTAGGACCATGACAGTGCCATGCATGTTATATTTAATCGGTTAATAAAAAAAAGATTAATCATATTTAAAATTGAAGTAGGAATGTGGTCTAAAAGGTAAATTCATGGAATAAAGAATCAATTTTTTGGTTCATGCATTTACATGTGTCACATATAATAAATTAAAGTATTATATTTGCATTGTGTCCCACTGCGTGTGATTACACACAGTGGGACACAATTTCTAAATCTCTGAATTGCTTTTGTTTAATTACTTGCAGACATGTAATGACTGGGAGGTGATTTAAAACTGTTGGCCAGAAGTCCTCACATCCTGTCACACTAAGCCAGAAATGACACGAGACTCAGTGAGCCCTGATGTGATAGCACATGCCACCAAATCCACAGCTAATTGGACACTTCCTTCACAACAGCCCTTTGGTAAACAGCAGAAAGCAAATAACAAGCCTAAGACAAGGTTCCAGAATGAACAAGAGGAAATAACTCAGATAACAAAACCAAAAGCAGATGTGCTGTCCTCCGCATTATATTGTGTTTAGAACAGCAGCTTGTCTTTGACTGTATAATCCTTACCATTCTGCTTAACTATTAGCTTTCCCGTGCTCAACAGCTTGTATCTTAGCCCAGTTTGTCTGGTTTGGAAATGTTAAGCAGAACCATGCCGGTTGCATTCTTTATTCCAAATGGACATTTGTGTGTAGAAAATGGTCAGCAGCCAGGTACTGAGGAGGGATCGCACATGATCAAAAAGGATTTCATGGAAGCAGATTGAGCAAAAAAAAAAAAGACTTATGGAAATATCACAGTGCATTGTGCTGGATGCCTCAATGCTCATGAGCCACTTCACATGAGGTTTTTTCAATGCTGGAAGATTTGGAAGGATTTAGCAATGCATCCAGAAGTTCAGCAGAAATAGTTTGTGCTGAATTGCTGAGGGCTGAAATCCAGGTGAGTAGTTGGCTTACGATTCAAGTGCCTCAAATGGTGGTAAATGAAGTGATTATTTGTTTATATATTTTAATTGTTTCTCTGCCATAATATTGGATAACACTCCATTCACTACAAAGTGTAGTGAAGTGGAGTTCATGTATCCGATTACAGATCAAAATCAGCTTTCAGTAGTATGTAGTACAACAAAAGTATTGTGAATTTAAAACTAACAATTCAATTTGAATCAATTTTATTTATACAGCACGAAATCACAACAACAGTTGCCTCAACGTGCTTTATTGTTGGCAGACCCTACAATAATAGATAGAGAGGAAAAACCCAACAATCATATGACCCCCTATGAGCAAGCAGTTTGACAACAGTGGGAAGGAAAAACTCCCTTTTAACAGGAAGAAACCTCCGGCAGAGCCAGATTCAGGGAGGGGCGGGCCCATCTGCCGTGACTGGTTGGGGTGAGAGAAGGAAGACAAAAGACATGCTGTGGAAGAAAGCCGGAGATTAACAACAAGTATGATTCAGTGCAGAGAGATCTATTAACACATAGTGAGTGAGAAAGGTGACTGAAGAAGAAAATCATGGGAATCCCCCAGCAGCCTACACCTATTGCAGCATAACTAAGGGAGGATTCAGGGCCACCTGATTCAGCCCTAACTATATGCTTGAACAAAAACGAAAGTTTTTGCCCTAATCTTAAAAGTAGAGTAGAGTAGTGCCTGTCTCCCAAATCCAAACTGGAAGCTGGTTCCACAGAAGAGGGCCCTGAAAACTGAAGGCTCTCCCTCCCATTCTACTTTTAAATACTCTAGGAACAACAAGTAATCCTACAGTTAGAGAGTGAAGTGCTCTAATAGTACTATAAGGTCATTAAGATAAGATGGGGCCTGATTACAATTAAAAACAAAAAACGTCCATTTCAGTGTTAATAGAAATACAAAAATTTGTGGTAACAGAAATCATCAAAAGCACCCGATCTTACAACAAATCAAATGGTGTAAAGAAGACATAAGCATGTTTTTTGTCTCTCATCATGCTTCTCCACGTCATCATTAGAGTTATAATGCTTTGAGACATAACCAAAAGCATGCAGGCAGACAAACCTCATGAACACAAACTCAACAAAAGGCAGAATGAAGAAGTCAGATGCAAACGTCTTGTTTACTAATAACTCTATGAGAATGTGATGATCAAAATAAGAAGGAAAAGTAAAAACACTAGGAGCTTACATCTAAAATGAACAAATATCAATGTTTATACACAAATTCCCTATTTAAGCATCCTATGTATTCTACATTACAAGATTTGATGTAATAATACAGTGATGATTCAGTATTTGCTAATGTCATGTATATAGTACCCAGGTATGATATAAAAAGCTTGTCATATGCTTGACACCTACTAGTTACAATTGTTAAAAAAAATACACTAACAATGCTTATAGTTCATTTGATATGAAGTATCAACATTTAAAAACTGTTTAAATGTGGTGTTGTAAAAACTGTACAAACACCACCAAGTGCGGCACATTTCCTTACTCTTAAATCCCCCAAATTATTATCTAAAATATACAGAACACTTTCTAAATTAGATGAATCAATATCCCTTCCTATTGCAAAGTGGGAAGCAGATCTATCAGTCAGTTTAGACCAAAACTTCTGGTCTCAGGTATGCTTAAAAACCTTTAAATTGATTAAAAATCCCAGTCTGCAATTAATACAATACAAAATACTACATAGAGTGCACTATACAGGTCATCGGATGTTCAAGATGGGCTTTACATCTTCCAACAACTGCTCACACTGTCAAGGCAATACACCAGACAATTACATTCACGCTCTTTGTTTCTGTCCACCAGTGCAGAAGTTTTGGCGCGAGATATGTGAAGACTTATCAAAGTGTCTGAAATGTAACATTCCAACTTCCCCCTTAGTGTGTTTGTTGGGCAGCTTAGATAATGTCACTTCAGAAAAGAATATAGCCCATATGGTTTTCACTGCCCTATGCATAGCCAAGAAAACAGTCCTCATGAACTGGAAAAATAAAAACAATTTTAATTCTAACCAATATAGAAATTATCTATTAGATTACATTAGTCTTGATACAGCCTCTGCCACCACATCAGATCAATCGCTCTAGGCTCCTTTGATCAGCTCCATCACCTAGTGGGGGTGGGGGGTCATAGTTTGGTCCCGCCTTCACTGTTGTGATTGGTGTGGGGGTAGGGACAGGCTTAGGGCGTCGGGGGGTTCCCCGGAGGCATATTCCTTGGGGGGCTCAACCCGGGGTAGCGGTCATGTCCGGTTGGGGGCTCTGTTGGCTCTCGGGTGACTGTTTCCTCGTGGCTGCTGGCAGCGGGGCTAGGGGAGGGTCTGTGCTGACGGACGTGGGTTACTGACCTGGTAGCCTGTCTGCCCCTGGGTGGGTCCGGGATGGGCGTGAGGTTCTGGGGGCGCTCCGTCTCTGGGCTGGGACCCGGACCGGGCCTCGGGGGCTTGGGTCCTGGTTGGTGTGTTGCTGGGGTTGTGGGTGGGTGGGTGCATGGGGGCCCATCCCTGGCGCAGGGTGCCGCCGGTGCGTCGAGCCACCTGGGGGGCTCTTCAACTGGTGGGGGAGATTGTCACACCTAGCAGGAGCTTTCCTCTCCCCAGGAACTCTCTGCAGGAGGGGGAGATACAGGAGAGGTGGAGGAAGATCTCAGCCTGGGCGTCTATTCTCTCATGTAGTCTGGAAGATGAGTGGATGGTGGGGTGGGTGCAGTTTTCTCTGTGGTGGGGTTGGGTGGACTGTCCCGGGCTCTGTGGGGCCGGGGGGCGCTGCTGCGCTGGGCCCCAGTCTGGATGGGCCTGGACCCCCTTTCCCTGGCGGGTCGCGGAGTATGGGAGTGCCTACTGGGGTCAGCGGGGGAGCTGGCCCCAGGGAGGGGTCACCTGCCCCTCCCTTCCTTCCCTCCCCATCTCCAGCTGCCTCCCTTCTCCCGCTCCACCACAACCACCCACACATGCAAGGCCTTGGAGTAGGGGTATGTCACCAGGGTGCAGAGGAGGCTACCCCCCTCTGTCCCCTTCTGGCTGCCTCTGCCTCAATTTTATCCCACAACTTAGACATTCACATTACTCACACTCTCATTACACATACATATAGGATCTTGGGGGTGGGCACGATACACGGAGTCCAAATTACCATCAGGGTGTACACCTCACCCCTGGCGTCGTTGCCCACCTCTCAATTTTGAATACACGTAGACATTGAGGGCTAGCAGGAGGGACTATGCGCTTACATGCTGCTCTCTGGCAGGTAGCTCCATGCCCTCCTGGGTTTTAATTGCACCTTAGAACACACATGCATCAACACTACAATGAGTGGAGGGAGGTTTGGAGTCTTCTCTCACCCCCGTTCTCTGCGGCCTATGTGTGGAGTAAGTGCATATGAGAGCATGAGGGTGGGAATGGATGTTTGTGTCTGTGTGTGCCTGTATGTCTGTGTCTATATCTCAGGTTGGGTATCAGACACCACCTCTCTGGGGACATCTCAGGCCCTCCAAGGTTTGGAGGCCTATCTCCACCCACCACCACTTCCCCTGGCAGTGGCGGACTCCCTCAGGTGTCGGTGCGTTGGTGGTTCTTTGTGTCTGGGGGTGGGCGTCCGGGTACACACCGGCTCACTCCTTGGCGACTGCTTATCAGGGCCTGGAGCCTGGGGCTCGCTCGGGCCACTTCGGAGGTGGGGTGCCCCCGACCTCTCGGCCTGGGGCTCGGTCACTCAGGTACAGCTGGCTGCCAGCGGAGCTCACGGGCGCGTCACTGCAACTCCCCCTGGCTTCTTCTCCGCGGCTGCTGAGTGAGCCCTCATCTGGGACTCTCCTCAGCTCTTACTGGGACAGTGGCGCGGCTGCCCCTCTGTGGGTCTTCCTTGGTCTCTTGTGTTCTGGGGCCTCTGGATGTCTGGAGTTTTGATCTCCTCCATACCTGCTTCATACCCTGGAGGACGGGGCTGTGGCTCCCCCACACTCCCTAGGAGATCGTTACATGGAGAAACCTTTGGAATGCAAGCATGCTGGTCCACACAGGTATGCACACAGGTGTACACACGGGTATTCACAGATGCGGACTACAGCTTTCTTGGCTGCTGCCTCAAAGCACATTGTGCGCTGTCTATCTTGCGTGCTGCACAATATCGTTTATTACTTAGTATCTACTGATATTTACTGCTAGCTAGTTTATTGTGATGGTGCCGTTTTTTTATTATGTTGCTCTTTGTTGTTTGCTTTCTCTTCTGTTTTTTTTCTCCATACAGGTGACCCAGGTGTTTTTTTTTTTTTTTTTTTTTTTTTTTTTTTTTTCTTTCTTCCCCCCCTTCTCACCGTCTCTTCTCCCCTTTGGTTTTCTTTCTCTCCCTCTCTTTCTTTCATTCTTTCTCCCTGTCCTATCCCCCAGTCATGTCTGTCCCGTTTGTAGGAACTGAAAATAAAATAAATTCATAATTATAATAAAGGTCAATCAAATGGACCAATATGGCAAGGCCATGATGATCCACTTGGTAAAATAAATCCACTTGGCATCTTTCTTGGCCTTAAGATAACAATTCTGATGGCTAAAGATCCAAACGGGACACAAAAAAAAACAAAAAAAAAACTGTTGGCACTCGAGTGTTCATGTTTGTGTTGAGAGTATTGCACCCCATATGGGGAGCATATATTTGAGGAAACTGACCAAAATGAAAAGACCAACCAATGTAAAAAGAAATAATGTACCAGTGCTTTTATTCTGTTGTTTCTCAAGCATTTTCTATCAACTAAGAGCTAGTCTTGTGAAAATTTAATTTCATGGGTGACAATGAAGCAGATGGAGTGTTCATTTCTGGACAATTAGAATGCCTTATTTTAAGAAAGAAATCTGTCTCGAAATGACACAAGAATTTATCCTGTACTACTGACTATGGTATTGTTTTATGACAAGCAATTGCTGCTGTTACAAAAGAAAAATCCTAAACATGTTCAACATGGCATGTTGCATGTATGCCTGGGTCATTGTGCCTCATATAGCAATGAGTTGCTCTTGATTTGTGTGCCCTAGGAAATGTCTGCTGCTTCAACTTTACCCATCTGGTTCACCCACAAACAATTAAGCATGTCTATGATCATCATGTTTCACACAAATGCCTACCATTTATGCAGCACTTTGTCTTCTGGAATCCACAGTTTAGTTAACTGAGTCCTGAGTCCTTTTTCCCCCTGTATAATTCCATTTTTCAGGAAAAAAAGGACTCATGCCTATGGACTGAGCATTTGCACTTTTGCATCAAAAGACCTTTGAAAAGAACAGTTTATAATATCCACTATGGGGGAAAAAAAAATGAGAAGATGGAGGTAGTGTTCCTAGATCAAGTTTAAATATTGAATTTTCAAAAACATTAGAGAGAGAGAGATAAAGAGAGAGAAAGGTAGATAGATATAGATATATATAAAGAGAGAGAGACAGAGAGTAAATTTTACATCCAAAAAATCTTTTACATCCAAGCTCCTTAGACTTATAATGAAAACAATGACAAAGATAGAGGTCATATAATTTGCTTTTTTAACAGTGCAGGATAATCATGGCCTTTCTGCAGCATCAGCTGTCGAAAAGGACAGTCCAATCAAACCATCACTGCTCAAACAGTCATCTCATAGATAAAAATCTCTTTGTTGTTAGCAGAAATGTCAGACGTTATCGGCATCCTTTTTAATTGATTTCTCTCTGCCTTCCATGTAGACAGGTACTTTTTGGCTACACTCTCAGTACAGTGTGGTTGTTGCCATCAAAGACAGCTGACAGTGAGACCCAAGGTTGTGCATCTGTAAGTTAACAAGATAGAGAAGAAATCCATTGGCCCATGTCTGTTAAATTTATTTAAAGTCCCTTTCCCCCCCCCAGTTTCCTTCGTCCAGGAAATCAATTGGCTTATCACCACAAGCAATGAGGTTTGCTTTGGCTGATAAGAGAAACAGTTGACTGTGGAGTCCTAATTCCAACATTTTGACTTTCATAGTGTAACTCTTTTATATCCCACAACAAATTCATAAGTTTTATTGTGGGACCGTGATAACGTGAATAATATGGTGCTTGTTTTCCACAAAAGCTATGAACTACATTAAAAAAAAGAAAGTCAAACAATTGGCATTTCATTCAAGTTCTGATTTAAAATGAAAGTGAAACTGAAAGTAAAACGCTTATTTAAAATGGTCTTCATTTGGTGCGCTGAAAGTAGTTTTGCAGCTTTTTTCTTTATTGTAAATTGCATTTTAACAATATATCATCTTAAAACTATGTTCAGCAGTGACTAAACAACTGTCACTATACAATCATTTTAATAATCTTTTAATGTGTGCATTCTCTTCCTTGTTAACTACTGGATGTCAACATTTTTTATTTTATTTAACAAGACTGAATTTAGATGCTGACCTTTTAGATTTTAAGTGTCTATTTTTCAAATATCAAGCTATGAACACTGGTGAATTTATTACTAATGTTTACCGCTTGTGCTGTTACACAGTGATTTCCCAACATATACATCTTGCATTTACCACTAGTGGGTTAAAATGAATAGTTATTGCATGTGGCACTTCACATTTATAGAACAATAATGCAGCATTAACAGCCCACATGCCAGCAACACATTCTGGTGCATACAAGTGTCAGAGAATGGACAACACATTTGAAGGAGGCCGGTCTCTACTGTTGTTTGTGTTGTGTACATTTGACATAATGAAAGAGAATGAAAGAAATTAAATAATATCCCAGTAAAATAAAAGTACTTGCAATGGCTTGCAAGAAAGACTGACATTGCACTCCTGTAAACAACTATAAGCTTCTGTTTCTGAGAGAATCGAAACAAAGCATTTACATCAGAGGATATTTGTATAAAGCTTAGCCACGCTCAACTTTTCCCCCAGTGTCAATGGTGCCTTTTAAATCTCTGCAGCTTAGCAGGCAGTGCCAAGCCTCGACAGTAGGTCCCTTCATAATGACTAGCTGCCTATTGCTGTCCTAGTTTTTAAACTTATATGTCTGAATAGCTGGAAATGTAATAACCAGCCACACAGTCAATATTGTTGCTGCTTGCTTGTTTAATTAGTGATATTACTTCCTTCTCCCACTGCCCACATCTAAACACATAGAATAACCTCAGTTTCCCTCCTGCTTTCTCCAACGTCTATTTGATTTGCTCAGTCTTCACCCTGCCAAGGCATTGCATCAGGAAATGGTGTAGGCCCCACTGACAAGAACTTGACACTTGGTGAATCAATAGAGGATTGAATCTTCACTGCACCAAAAGTCAAACTACATCGTAAATCAATGGCTGGGAACTACTAACGGGAGAAACATCCTCCTATTTTGATTTTTATGTTTTTGTTATTTTCCATTGTGTACAATGCCATTATATAAAAGTTCTATGAGAAATAGGCTTACTCATTGTATGTCTGATTTACAAGTATTCTTGTTTCTGCAGTTCTTTGTGAATAAATTTAAGACAATTTACCTGCAGCTTTCTAACAACCTTTATTCATATACAAATTAATTAAACTGCATTGTAATTGTATTAATTAAATAAGTGTAAATAATTGTATTATATATTTACATACTACTGTTTCAGATGTTCTTCTTCAAAATGTAAATATTTCCATCCCAATAGCAAATGTATTTCTTTAGCAAGGGATTTGGCTGAGAGAAATAGTCATGTCTTAAGCCTGAATCTTCTTCAGTGATATAAAACAGTAAAGCAAATGAACTCATGAACTTAATTTTTGTCCTGATTATGTCCTGAGGTTCAATTTTGATAGTTATTCTTTACTGGTAGTAATATATTGTGACCCATGTGAATCCTGAATTCAACAACAATTATTATTTGGAGTTATACTTTGTTTTTCATCAGGAAATAAATGCATAAATGAACAGGTAAATCATATTGGAGAATATGTATCGGAATATCAGGAGCGGGACCACGCCTCCAAACGCACTCCTTCCGGTTGTCATCTATGTAGGTTCCCCCCAGTTCTGCAAGCTGTTCAGTCTCATTTACGTGCCTCACCCTCCCTCCTTGTTCTCAATTCTTTACCTTCTTCACTTCTATTTAGTACACAGGGATCTGCCAGGCCCGGGAGCCGTCGCCAGTCCCCTTTGAGGCCTTCCCCAGACCGCAGCTCAATTCATGTCCAAGAATCACCTTTACCTACTAAAATGCTGTCAAACCTAAAATGAGGACGAGGGCCCAGCTAGTGAAAAATATTAAATGCCCCAACCGTGATCCTCCATTTTATGATAGTAATTTTTCATATTTAAGGGCTACTTTTCTTTTTTATAAATATAAAAATAGAAAAAATAGAAACAAAAACTTTGGGTAAAATGTCAGTACTTAAATGTAAAAGTAAATGTGAGAGACTGAGCTTTTTAAAAACTGAGCTGCACAATCAATAGCCACCCTGACCAGTTAAATGCTCTGGATTGTAATGAATGTCAAAGGTGAGTGTACAAACAATCCAACACATTGACACCTGTTCCAGTGTTCCAGCTTGTAACGTTTTGCTACTCTGTACGTGTGTGGCCTTTTGCCATGCTAACCATTAGACCTTCGCACAAATCATTAGCAAGGGTGTTGTGAAGACCAGTGATAGAATCTATAATCTTGGTCCCTTTATCTGGCTACCCAGTTTAATGGCCGGGCAGGTGTTAATGATGATTGAGACTAAGGCTGGTTCTGATCAGACGCAATGAGTTGAGTGTAATGGACTGAAAAGCTTGCTTTGGAACAAAAGTAAATTATGGCCCTCACAATCAATAGTAATAGTCAAGTCAATAGGGCTTTCAAATTCAAATTCAAATTTTATTTGTCACATACACAGTCATACACAGTACGATATGTAGTGAAATGCTTGGACAACTGCTCGTGACCTAAAGAAAACAAAAAAGGAAAGGCTATGAATAAGATAGGAAATAAATATGAAAAATTAAAAAGGGTAAATTTAACTAGGAAGGAATAAAATATAAATTAAGGTTAAAAATGAAATAACTGTACAACACAAATTAGAATGAAGGGTAAATTTAACTGGGAAGAATAAGATAAAATATATAAATTAAAGTTGAAAATAAAATAACTGTACAACAAAATACACAATACACAATATAGAACTATATAAGAATGTATGAAGAAATCTAAATATAAATAAATATATACACAATAACAGCAGCTGTACAAGTATTAACTGGAAATGAAGAATATAGTGACCAGTGTTGTGCAAAAACAATGTCCAGAAAGTCCAGTGTGTGTGTAAGAACCATATGTGTGGGTCAGTACTGTGTGGTGGTGTGACTGAGAGACCGTATCGCCTGCGGGAAGAAGCTCCTCCTCAGTCTCTCTGTGTTGGTCTTCAGGGAGCGGAATCGCTTTCCTGACCTCAGCAGAGAGAACAGTCTGTTGTTGGGATGGCTGAGGTCCTTCACGATCTTCCTGGCCTTGGTCCAGCACCGCCTGCTGTAGATTGAGTGCAGGTCAGGGAGCTCGGAGCGGATGGTGCGCTCAGCTGACCGCACAACCCTCTGTAGAGCTCGTCTGTCCTGCATGGTGCTGTTCCCGAACCAGGTTAAGATGTTTCCCGCCAGGATGCTCTCTATGGTGCACGAGTAAAAGTTCCTGAGCACCTTGGAGGGCAGTTGGAAGTCTCTCAAGCGTCTGAGGTGGTAGAGACGCTGTCGGGCCTTTTTCACCACGGTGTTGATGTGACAGGACCATGACAGGTCCTGCGTGATGTGAACTCCGAGGTATTTGAACTGTCCACTCTCTCCACTGGGCACTCGTTGATGACGGGGGTCTGGTAGTTCCTCTCCTGCTTAGTGCTGAAGTCCACTATCAGCTCCTTTGTCTTACTGACGTTTAGAAGGAGGTTGTTCCTCTGGCACCAGTTCTCCAGATTCCTAATCTCCTTCACGTAGGCCGTCTCGTTGTTATCAGAGATCAGGCCCACCACGACGGTGTCGTCAGCAAACTTGATGATGGTGGTGGAGCTGGTAGTGGCCACACAGTCATATGTGTACAAAGAGTACAGCAGGGGGCTCAGAACACACCCCTGGGGGGCTCCAGTGCTGAGAGTGGTGGAGGCTGAGACATGTCCGCCCATCCTTACTGCCTGTGGTCTGCCAGTTAGGAAGTTGGAGATCCACTGACACATAGATGAGCTGAGTCCCAGATGCTCCAGCTTGGTGGTGAGTGTGGAGGGAATTATGGTATTAAATGCAGAGCTGTAGTCTATGAAGAGCATTTTAACATAATTCCCCCTTCTAGTGTCCAAGTGAGTGAGTGATGTGTGGAGGAGATGAGAGATGGCATCGTCTGTGGAACGATTTGGACGGTAAGCGAACTGTAGTGGGTCCAGTGTGTCTGGTAGTGAAGAAATGATGAAGTCTCTGACCAGGCGTTCAAAGCACTTCATCACTACTGAGGTGAGGGCTACAGGGCGATAGTCATTGAGAGAAGCAGGGTGGGGTTTCTTCGGGACAGGAACAATGATGGACTCTTTGAAGCATGTGGGGATCACCGACTGAGATAAAGAGATGTTGAATATCTCAGTGAACACAGGAGCTAGCTGGTATGCGCAGTCTCTTAGGATACGACCTGGGATGCCGTCTGGTCCTGCTGCTTTCCTGGTGTTTACTCTCTTGAAGGCTCTCCTTACTTCATGCTCGGAGATGACGAGCACGTTTCCGGTGCTGGCAGTATCTTCCTGTCTGCAGCCGTTAGCGCCGCTTTGCTCCAGTTCTCATTGAAATAAGGAGCAAACCAACAAATTCTTCCTCCTCATAATCCTTAACTTTTTTATGATAGATAGATAGATAGATAGATAGATAGATGGATAGATAGATGGATGGGAGTCTAGTATAACATAACATAAATTTGTGGTTGCCTTTCCATATTTAAAATTGAATCTAAAATTAATTAATTGAATTTAAAATTCAATTGTTTTTATGATAGATAGATAGAGAGAGAGAGAAAGAGAGAGAGAGAGATAGAGAGTCAATTTTACATACAAGAAAACCCTTTTAATGAAAATACAATGAGAAAAGAAAGAGGACATATAAATTGCTTTTGCAGGGTAATCGCAGCCTCCCTGCACCATCAGCTGCTGAAAAGGACAGCACAATCAAATCATCACAATCGAATATTCATCTCATAGCTGCTCTTATTTTCCTCCTTGCAAATTCTGTACATGTCCTGATTCGTTCATCAGCTTCTCACAGTACTCTTTCTGTCTTCACACACTCTCTCTTCACTCATTTGTACATTTCTATCTCTTTCCTTGATCACCCTAAGCTGCTGCACATCCTTTCCAGCTCGATCATCAGATCTTTTTGTCCTTCCTCAGTGTTTCACATACGCTTACAATAAGCTTTAATCTTTGCTTTTGTTCTATGCCTAGCCTCCCAGTTTTTTGTCTCACTGACTATACCACTGTTTCTTTGCTTTTTGAATACTTTCTTATGCTTGCTCATTTCACCACTAAATCTCCTTAAGGGAATATACATGATGTGCATATAAATAAGGGGCATTGTGAGGGTATACACTGAAACAAACATTTTATCATTTGTTCCCAGCTGTCTAATGGCAAGAGCGATGGTATACCTTGGCTAGATCATCAATCTACTGCAGACTTCTTAAAACTTGCCATCACATACACAATGTTAAAATGATGAAAGTAGGCCATCAATGTCATTTTAACCTTCTGGTATACTATTATTTGCAAATTAGTCCTAGAATATTTTGTTTAAAACTCTGATATTTGACAAAGTGATTATTTGACCTGGTAATAAACGGAAAGTTGGCCAAAAATTATAACCATTTATCATGCCTGTGCTGAATCTCGAGAAAATCTAACAATTGTTTTGTCATTTCACTAAAACACTAAACCAAAAAAAGGACAACTTTACTGTTGATTATAGGGTTACCACAGTTAGTTAGTATCCTAATTTAATGAAATGTCTCATACACTGATTTGTATGGATACGAGACAATTACAAACCGAATAAAGGACTGCATCCTTTCAATATCCCTCTTCTGGCAAGGCCTTGTGGATACGCAGGGCGTGAGACAGTGAGTCATGAGACATATGGGAGATGGACTGAACACTGCTTGGTGTAGCATGGGCAGAGAATAAAGCTGGTAATCAAAGCTGACCAGCCATGAGAAGCTTTATTTTCAGACACTCTTTTTATTGGAAAGGGAGTCGGACAGATCTTTGACAGTCACTAGAAAATATTTATGGCCTTTTAATGTGCGTGTTTATGTGTCTATGTTTTAGTGCTGTGGCTATGTCCTGTCTCACTGGTAGCCTTACGGTTTGTCAGTCCTATCTTGTTAAGCTGTGCATGTAGCCCATGTATAAGCAAGCATATGAGTTGTGTTTATTGCCACTAAAGAGGGATAAATACATTATCCCATCCATTTTGTCATTTTCTGAGTGTGTCATCCTTTCAAATCTTAGTATTACGATCATCAGCTTTGTGTATGAAATTAGTTAACTCTTCTATTTTAGTTTGGCTTATAAGAAGGGGTCAGCGTAAAGCCTCTTATGTCACAGTAAGGCATGAGTCATCCAATCTGGCTGAACCATACAACACAATAATAAGGCTATAAAGAAGAACAGGAAGGTGCTAAAGCAGACAAAATAAAGCTATTTTTTATTCTTATCTCATTTTAGTTTTTACTTGTTGTAATGACAGAAACCACAGTGGCCCTTGTAATCAGCCACAATATCCCCCAATAGACCAGTAAAGGAGCAGCAAAACTCTAAGTAACAGAACTATTACTATTTTATCTCCTAACACACTAGCTTGATCTTAGGAATCTCAGGTTAGCCCACACAGGAGCTGATAAAAGCCTTTGTACCTTACCTCAAAGGAGCATGGTTTTGTAATTCTCTCTGGCAGAAAGTTAAAAGACACACAAATGTAAAGCTTTTCTGTTTCCATGCTCTGACAGGTATGCTCACATGCTTCCAGACAAGAAAACATTTTTGGACTTCTTTGATAATTCAGCCTGTCATGGGTACTCAAGTGGCAATAAGGGTGTTATTACTGACACCATCAACAAATCAAACTACAAATCAAAAGTGTCATTATAATATAAATAATGACAAGGTTTATTTGTATATCACCCATCAAAAGCAGTGTGCAAATATGTTTTACACAGAACACAAAAATTCACAGTCATGTATAAATACATAGGCTGATGTAGGTGTAAAACTGAACAAATGGGTGATTAAAAAACAGTGTAGCATGAATAATAGTTTGAGTGTCATTATATCCTAGAAATAGTTCTCATTAGTTATCCTCACAACATGCTCATTAATGTGCACGTTACACCCCCTACTCAAACTTTTCCAATTCTGAGGAGGTGAACATAAACAAATTTTGACAGAATCAAGGAGTTGCCTCATTATCTCAACCAAAGTGACAGGAAACAAGGGAAGAGATCATTTAATTTTTTTATTATTATTCCCTCACAAAGCCCTGATAGGTGTAAAGATTATTTATTGTAGAGACTATTTTTAAGAAATACTGCTCTTAATGATTTTGCATATCACCTGGAAGCTTTGTTGTCTTGTTTTTATTTATGCAAGTAATACAGGCTTCCTGCTGTACTTAATGTACCGCTTGCATCCACAAAGGGCTTTGTCTCTGATCACGTGTCCTAGTGAAACAGTTAAAAAAAAAAAAAAGAAAGAAGAAGAAAACATGTTTCAGGATTGTTTGAGTCAATGGTTCTCATTTCAAAAAAACAACCATTAATTGCCATGATTAATTAAAAAGAGCATATAAAGGAACTATGGAAGAGGTAAGGTGATGATACATTTTAAACAAATGATATGTTCGACAGTAGCCTTGGGAAGCTATTAAGAAAAAGGAAAACAATGGTTGAAACTCTGTACGCCTTGCAGGCAATTCATTTTTCTTTGTCTAAAAGAAGCTAGGGGGTGCGATTTCTGCAGGTAATTGCTTATGTTAATCACAGTCATATTTGAGAGTGGGAAGAACCCTCTGCCGTTCTTCTAAGCAAGCAAGGCCATTGGTCAGCTGCCCCTTAACCAGAAAGAGCTTCGGTGACTAATTACTGCACTCCAGCTGCCTACACTCTCTGGAGCACTCACCCAGCTTCTTTATCCAAGCACTTATTTTCTAGTCTCTTCTGTAATCACATCAGTCCTTATCCAGTTGGGTAAGACCATTATGTTGCCCTTAGATTCTGACAGTTGAATGTAGTTCCCATATGGAAAAGAGAAAAAAAATGTGAATGTTGCGTTCCAATAAACACTATTTTTTGTTTTATACATATCTGATAAGATTGGTATTGTTTATACTATTTTCTATGAAATATCAACCACAGTTTGTTTCCAAGGATTGCCGTTCTGAGCCAATAATAGCAATACCAAATGGTAATACAATACATAGAAATGTGAATAATCATTCAGTACGTTTCATTTTCTTCTCCTTACGGGTTGTTTGGATTTTACTCCATTCTCTAGCTTATATCTATGCCCGTTAAATTAATCCTCCAAAAATAATTAATAAACTACAACGAGAAAATCCAACCAATCTAAGGGGAATAAATAGAAAATGCATTTACAAATGATAAAAGAAACAAAAAAGCATTGAGGTTCAGTTCATTTTGAAAATCCTAATTATATCACCTTATTTGTGGAGCATACAAAATAAAGGCATCTTTAAAACACGCCTAAACATGGCGCTAATTTAAATAGATTTAACAGGCTACATGCTGTACTCTGGGCCAATATTAAGTTAATGTATAGTGTGCACTGTACCAATTTTGTTTTGATCTAAACCTATAGCCGGAATCTTGAGTACTGCTCAAAAATGGGTTTAGTATACTGGACCCATTTTGGAGTAATATTCAATATAAATACCAGTCACATCAAAGAACAAAAAACTGCTATTTTGAAAAGAGAGGTACAGTATCTTCACTCCAGCCTTTAAGAAGGGCCCAGCATCACACAATTTATTCCTTGTTGTAGTGACTCTTTAAAACTATCCACACAGGCTCTCTGTGCAATTCCCTGCATGGCATGTTGTAGAGCAGTATTGATTCTTCCTTTGTTTCCAGGTTTTAATGTTTCTTTATGATGTACCTGCAGCTATCCAATATTCCTGTTCATTTTTTGCTATCTGTTTGAAAAAGCACCTTGAGTATAAAATCAACTTTTTATGTATACATCTTCTTTAAGATGACCTTGTATCATCAGTGACAGTTTTGTACACAATTCTATAAACATTTTTGTTTTATGAATGCGTAGTATTAAACTATATTGTCTTTGATGCATGCTCAATCAAATCCCAAGAAATCTTTAGTTGTGGGGATTAAACCATATTGCGTTTCGTCCAAGCTTTTTTAAATTTACTTATTTTTTGAGTTCAGTTTTATTCAAACAACCCCGTATCCTTGCCACCAAAAATCTTTTATGTGCTTCACGAAAGAACGACCATGGACCTACTGTTAAACTACAGCAGTCAGCTGTGTCCCAATCTCCTCAAAGCAATCTATATAGCATCCACTTCCTCCAGGCACTTGGGAAGCTCACTTAAAGACATCAATACTTCAGGAAATGAGACACAGAGCAATGGCTTCAAAAACTGAGAAGTTAGACGCCTGACCGAGATGCCCTTACATCTTATTTAAGGCGTTGCTGCTTAGTGTAGCAGAAATCATTGAGTGAAGTGCTTTCTTTCTTGCTAAAAGATCAACCTGCAAGAGAGGTCCAGTCAAAAGGTAGCAAAGTAAGGCAGTTTTCCTACTCCTGTTTAATCAACTGTATGTTATTTGTGCAATTACGAACACTACAATATTTGTGAAATTGTTCTTAAAAATGATAACATAAAATATATATAAAATGATAATATATTTAAACTGAATATCAACTAGAATAACCACAAATTCAATTATTTCACATTACACTGTTTTTTTTCCCCTCACTATATAGACAGTATAAAACCTTTGAGTACACTTTTGATTTAGCCAATTGTGTGTCATAGACTCTATTTAATTTGCCCTCAAGTTTTTGTTTATAGATTCTCAACTATGCGCTTCAATTAAGTCAAACTTCCATCATAACGTTTAAACACCTTTTCTGGCTCCTATTCACAGCTGAAGATATTCAGGAGTACATGATGAGGATTAATCCTTATGTTTAATATTCAAATAACTTCCGTGTCTCTTTCCTGGAACATTGCACTGCCAATCAAATGTCAGTATTCGACCACTGCCGTCAACAGCCCCCATTCCTATTGCCTTGGCAACAGAAAAAGACAAGTGTACTAGGAATTCAAATCGACTGGCATAAGAATGACAGAGGAGGGACTTGGCAATAAAAGAGTCAGAGATAAAAGTATCACAAATTACTTGTGACAAATGGCCCACAATCTATCAGTTTCTAGTTCCAACTTAAATTGATGCAATATGAAGACGCTAGGATGCAAACGTTGACCTAGTCTGCCTCAATCTGATGAATAGATGTTTTTTGGGGGGGTTTCAGATGATTGATACAGTTTTAACAGACACAGAGCTGAAATGTGCCTCTGACGGTGATTTCAGACGTTCCAACAATGCATAATCTTGATGTCCGCTGCAACTCTCATCCGTGATTGATCATGTTGTCACGACGTCCGTATATTGTCATCATGGGGCTGCACTCAGTTATCACATGAGCTCAAATTTATGCTTTATTTGCTATCTACACATTCATGTCTATTCCAGCAGGCAACATAGTTCAGCTCCACTGTCAGTGGAGAGACATACAGAGACACTGCAGCACCAGGATGGAGACTAACATCTGAGATAACACCACAGCAAGCATGAGTCGTAAATTTCACTGTGTCAGATCGATACGGTCGATAATCACTTCTCTTGCACATTCACTTCTAAGTCAGAGCTGAGAACAATTGCCCAATAGTCAGTGGTTCCAACCAACAAACTACACTTGTGTGTTAAATCTGTTTTGGGAAACACTGTTATCAGGTGACTGATTATGCACAAGAGGAGTGCATTAAAAAAGCCCAAAAAAAGTATTTCACTACTTTTTAAATGGGAATTTAAATATTAATATGTATTGTATATTTAACTGCCCCGTTTTTGTTTTACACATGCCTTCTCACTATGTTTCTATCTCATATGTCACATATTTGTCCTTATTTCCAATAGATGAAGCCAGGTGGGAATATAAAGCCTAACCCGACTCACACTATTCAGGTTTATTTGTTGATCTACATAACATCTGATGCATCCTTTCATGCTCTGCCACCTCCTCACTCAACAGTATGGTGCTGCTGACTGTCTGTTCTCTGTAAGAGGCTCTGATATGGCAACCTATGCTCCATTGCTACTGCTGGGCCCCTGGTGGCAATAAAGTTGGAAAGTGATGATGATGTTTTGAGAGAGAGAGAGAGTTAGGTTTGCATGAGCGGGTATGCAGCAGGTGGCATTAAACACATTTAATGTTAGTGTTGACCTCAAGGGCAAGCTCCAAGATTTTAGGTTTATCAAAACATCTCAAATGCAGCATAATTCTTTTCATTTTCATTTCTGTGGGCCTGTGAGACTGTGCATAAAATAAATCACAGCCATACATAATCCTGACTTTGATCTTTCGAAAGAAAGTATTTTTGAAGTATTTTTATTGCTTTTTCATTAGTTCAGACAGTTTAGTATTATTTTCATTGTACAAACATACCAACGGGAGCGCTATATTTTTCAAATGCTGTTTGACATCAGTGTATTCTAGTCGCTTATGAAACAATGCAGTGCAGGTGTTCAGCAGAAGAAACTCAAAGAGCAGAATTGCCAATTAGGAAAAGAACCTTTTAACTCCAGGGCTTCCGGCTCTCAGCTTTGAAGTCAGTTTCATATAAATTCATAGTCTCTTGAATTTATTTGAACTTCACCACATGTTGCATATTGCTTCTACTTGAAAGATTGTTCAGTCTAGGAAACACTAATAACATATAAGAATTCTGTTTTTTAAATTTTCTTCTCTAAAGAAAACTTTACAAATGCTGTCTTAGTAATGATCATTCCTAGGCATTCATTTCCAATCACAGAAAAGTAAAGTATTAATGCAATGCTTAGAAAAATACGGTTGGACAAGGAATCCAGTCCACTAACTAGGGAACACGTTAAATCGTGAACTTACTTAATAAAGCTGCCTTTTAACTAGTAAAGTAACCCTGCAGGGAAAACATGTTTTAAGTGTATATACATAACATAGATTATTAAATTTACACTTCTTTGCCCAAACTATTTATGCAGGAAAAACTGTTTAGATTTCCTGTCAATTTCAAATGGGATTTTAACTAAATAGCCTTTTGTTTGCAATATACATACACTACTGAAAAGCACAGAAGTTAGAATGCAGTACTATTAATTTACCTTAGCCACTGACATATTGTTTGAGCTGGCACTTTAAATTTCCTTCGATAAAGTCACTGGCTTGATAAACGTCACATCCCTGTAAAATAATAATGGAAGCTATGAGAATACACACCAGCTATGGCTGAATAGTTTCTCTTCACCCATTCACAAACAAATGAAAAAGTGTTTCTTCATAATCAATCAAATCAAGTAGAACTTTAGCTTTTAGTAAAACTCACTTCAATTTTCTTTTTTGTATTGGATTTGTTTGTCATATCTGCTACTGAACAAAAGAACAAACAAATAAACAAAGATGGCATCACTCTTTTGGCATTTCCTTTGATAATATCCAACAAAGTAGCAGCAAAACAAATATTCCAAATGTGATTTTCTTTTAAAGTAAGAAGACACAATATGATTTGCGCCTTCATTCTATGTTATACAGTCGTGTTTATTTGAAGCCTGGCAAGCAGTCTGAAAAGCTTCAGTTGGTATAGATCATTTTTACTGTCATCACACTGCCAGTAGCTGCAGGCTAGAAACAGCAATGACTTGTTCCATTTTGTCAATCTCCCCAGAGCTATCACAGTTTTACTAGATCCCCACAAACCTCAAGCAACATCTCCACTTCATGTTTGATTAGTTGCATTGGCAATTAAAATCCAATATCAAAACAATATCAAGGTGGTTACCACATGTGTTGTTTAAGCAAAACATATAATTACCAAGAGATTCTGGTGTAATTGGCAACATCATGCTTTATTGCTTTCCGTTCCACCGCACTGTGTTCTCCCCCCTAACGTTGCCAGTATAATTTGGTACTGCCAGATTGGCACAATAGTTGGCATGGACCTTTGAGCATGGAATTATCATGCTTAGCACAATGACAGGGATTGGTAGGAGAGAATGACTTCATGGTTCTGTATTTTTGCCCTCGGGTTTCAGTCACGGTGATCAGCCCTTGTTTAACCTTCCTCTCGTGTTAGCTTTCTGTTATCATCTCTTATGTTAGCGGGTCGGTTTTGACCCGTGAATTAAATCAGCTATAAAATATACTAAAAACAATAAGTTATCATCCAATTTGTTTCTCATCTCTTGGTTACCTTGTTAGGCTTCCTTATCCATGAAAATGTTGGTTTTAATACTTTTGGCGTGGGCCTCTGGGTCTTTTTTTGTCACTGTACCCCTCGATTTCAATTTTAAAAAAATTGTAAAATTAACCTCAAGAGAATCATATTAATAAATAAAAGGTTTCTGTGTTACCTGAGTATTACTGAGGGGTATAGGACACATCTCTTAAATAAATCTGTTTTATTGATTTTTTTCATTTTAAGATTAATAACTAAAATGACATCTATGGTGTTACGGGTCAATTTCGACCCATAGACATTTACATCAAGAAAAGACAAAAAAAGGTTGTTTTTTTCAGCAGTAGACCTTTAATATAAACTGAAAAAAAGAAAAAGTCCACTCCTCCTTTGTTTTGGTTATAGCCGTGGGTAATTGTGGGCTTTTTATCACTTCCCAATGATACAGCTTCACCTCAGTTTCCTTTGTGAAGTTCTTGTCCGTGGTCATATCTGGTAAAAAATAAAATAAAATAAAATATCACAGCTGATCCTGCAGTCCAGTGGTCATATGGAGGACCACACATTTTCATTGTTTCTTCTCAGGAGTGCCACTCGCAGCTTTGACTGTGAAAATCTGTACATTCCAGGCATAGTTGGTTTTTGCATCACAGGCTTCCCAGATTTTTCTGCCGTTTTTCCCTGGCTTACTGGGTATATATTGCCGGAAGGGGCATTTTCCTCAAAAAGTGGACAAGACGTTCATCCACTGTCACTGGCCCTGGGATGAACATCAGTGGAAGAAACTGCACCCATCTCTCCCAGACATCCCTGATGGGAGCAAGCTTGTCAGACCTCGGTCTGATCTCTCTGTTGTCAAATCTGAGGACTCTTGAATCAAAATGATATCAAATGTGTGAAGTGACATCGTTGCCCAGAAAATGTTTCTGCCTGTCGATGCATCCCATAGACCAGGGCTGCCCAATCCCAGTCCTCGAGAGCTACTATCCTGCAGCTTTTAGATGCATCCCTACTCCAACACAGCTGAATCAAATGGTTTGATTACCTCTTCAGCATGCCATCATGTTTGGCAAAGGCCTGATAACAAGCCATTCATTTGATTCAGCTGTGTTGGAGTAGGGATGCATCTAAAAGCTGCAGGATAGTAGCTCTCGAGGACTGGGATTGGGCACCCCTGCCATAGACGATCAGTGGCCTCATTGCAGCATCTGTACACTCCAGCAAGAAGAACACCAATGAAAGCATCCAGGTATTCCTCATCATGTCGCCATGGACTTTTTTTTCCTTCAAGGTTTATCATAGTAATGATGATTCTTTCTAGTGACAATGGCATAAATATCTCAAAACATCTCTTGATGTCACTGACTTTGGTCAGAGCAAACCTTGTGATTCCAGGGGTCATTTTGATGACATTTGCAGCAGCTGCCCTGCCATGTACATCATGAGGTACTGAGCTCCAAAAGATCTTACCATTTTTGGACTTGAATCTTTCAGCAGGAGTAGCTTCAGCACCAGCGACCTCCACCTCTGATCAGATGTGTCTGTGTCTTCTGGATGATAGTCCACATTGTCTTCCTCCTTAGAAACCTGCCCATCTGAATCGCTATGCTGCTCTTTGTCCTCTCCTTCATTTTCACCAAAAATATGATCCTGAACTTGGCTCACTGTGAATCTTCTTCTCATTTTTTGTATGCTGCAAATTGTAAATGTGCACTCTGGAAGTCAAATGGCCACTCAAATAGTGAATTCACCTCACATGCCCGTGTTTATTTTGTTTTGTTTTTGTGCAGGTATACTGCAAAAAACATGCAAAATAAGAATCCCCTAAAGCTCATATGATTAGGAGAGGTGCTTGCTGTAAGTGTTTTAGCTGACAGTGCACTTATGATTTCAGTTTTGGCTTTAATTATTGCTTTATACTCATAATATTATACCTGGGTCGAAACCGACCCTAACAACACAAAGGTCATAATTTTAACTAGGGCATTTTATAATTTAGTGAAAATATTTTTTTTTTGGTTTTATTTTGTAGAAATAGAGGTTCCTGACAAAGTCAAAAAGCCTTGATACAATAAACAAATCTATGTGGTTTTTTTATGCATTTGAAATTTAAAATGGGTCGGTGCCGACCCTAACACGAGAGGAGGGTTAACCCAAGCCACAAGCACCTTTTTATTTATTTATTTTTTCACCACAATCGCACTATTTTAATAAAGAATAACTGAAAATAGCAGAAAATGCTGACATGCTTTACATTGATGCATTAAAGCATGTCTTTTAAAAAAAAAAACGATTTTCAGACGCTCATTAGTTCTTCATTGCAACATTTTACAGTGCTGAGAAATGTAAAAGTCAATGTTGTTTTTCAAGATTTGCTCTGACTGTTAGCAGATTACTGACAGATTACTGTGAAATAACAGTGTGTTCTGCTGGCCTATTTTAAAAAGCCACCCACGGATTCAACCGCTATCAGTGCACCTGCGGGTGACTTTGTGTGTATGTATGTGTTCCATTTTGTCACAGGTTTCTTACTGTCAAAATTGGTTCTCTTATTAACAAAAGAAAAACATAAACAAGCAATATGAGAATACCAAAGAGTCAGGTTTCAGAGCTTTGTTTTGCACACCAGTTTCACAAAATTAAAGTTATTCTTGTTTTAATTTTCTTTTAAGCAGTAAGTCTGGAAATCTTTGACCTGTGTCTATTCATAACACTAAGAGTATTCATAAGAATATTCATAGCTAACACCTGGTTTCCCAAATCCATAACAAGTCATGCATGAAGCCCTGCTATTTTCCCCTGTGGAACACATTTATTCATGCTAGCAGAGACACAAAAGATTAACTTACCATACTGGAATAGAGGCAAAGAACATTTCTGCTTGCTGGCAGGATAGTGGAAAGGTGCCTACACAGATTCAGTCTGAAACATAAAAAGGAAAGACTTCTGTAAGGACACGCAATATAAATGACTTATGTTATTACACAGGACAGACACATCAGAAACATTTGAAATGTCAGCATGCAAGAAGCTTGTGTCATCCACTCACTGTACTCAATGTCACATTTAATAAGAGCAAACACTGAATCCCTAACACAAAGATGCGCGGTACAGAAAGATCCTTGACTTTATACAAGTCACTGGGTTATTTCTGTGCATGTTAAGGGAAAGATAACATAAACGGAAATGCATTAAACAACTTTGCAAAATGTGAGATTAGTAGTTAATTCATTTAAAAAAAAATTACAGTGAAGTTAAAGCCTTGTATACACTGAGATAGAAGCTCAGTATTTCTGAATTACTCATTTCAATTTGTAAAACTTTAATATTACATTGTGCAGCAGAATCCACACTGTTGAATTAGAATTAAATGAGATCATTCTAAACAGTCTATTCCATGAAACAATAAAGATTTACCAACTGCTTAGATTTGGAGCAAATATTTATACAAGGTGTAATTGACGTCCAATAATTAGTATTCATGAGCAGTTCTGCATCACTGTAATATAAGACAGGGTTTTCAATCAGTGTGATAAAATACTTTTTCACTACTGGGTTACTTAAAAAGACCAGTTAAATTACATATTCCACGAGTAAAAAGAGCATCCTTTTTGCCTAGCTCCACCAACCACTATGTTACAGGCTTCATAAAAAACCTGTGTTCTGCTGATATTTTGTATACATTCAGTATACAAATGTACCTCCACTGCGAGACAGTTTGCAAACAACACAAACAACCATTTTTGTCATTTCAGTTGAATTGCTATGCCAGTTGTTTTCCCATAAGCAGCACTGGTTGACTTCTACTTCTGTCAACCAAGAACTTTAAACACAAGAAATATGTCTGTGTGTTGCAGCATCAAATACATCTCCCTGTCATTTTAATACTTTAAAAAACACGCCATTCTCACTGTGGAATTTTGACATTTTGATCAGTAAACCAAAAAAGAAACAAACAAACAACTTGAAGTAATGTTAAAATGCAGCTTTATGGTTTTAATTTCTAAATGCTAACACATCAATATTTTTCACTTGAATATCACTAATATATTTGATGGAATTGCATTTGACGTGAAGAGAAGTATAACAAGCACAGAGAAACCTCAATCTGCCATTCACTGCATTTCTTCCTCTCTGACAGCAATGTTTAGAATTAATGAGATCTCGAGCCTGGTTTACTCTGAAAGGTATGAGCCAGCAAAAATGGAGATGACAGGAAAAGTCAAAGAGCCACACTAATTATATATTTATTTTAAAGACATAGACTTCCAAATGATTTTTTCTTGGCTGCCTGTTGTTGTATTCTTCGCACTCAAACATTTTCTCGGTTTTAATCACACCCTTTTCTCAAATTATTCAAGTTAAAGTGAGACAGATGCTGGCATCTTTTTCTGGAACTGCTAGCTATTTTTTTTCTCTTTTTCACAAAGGGAAGGAGAAAGGCACAGTCCTGGGAGGGGATTTGTGCGGAGGAAGAATGAGAGGGCGAGGAGAAAGAGAAGGAGAAGAGAGGGATGAGACACCACTGGGATGTAGTCTTGAGTATGCCAAGGTCAGCAGAACTCTCACTATGAAATCAAACACTGCCAAACACACACAAAAGGATAGACCTAACAGACAAACACTCACTCACACACACACACACACACACACACACACACACACACACACACACACACACACACACACACAAGTAGCAACTCACTGCCCCATCTTAGCTCTTCCCTGAACACAACCTGCTGAGAATTGTTAAATTGCCACTGGGCTCACACTTGGCTTTGTGGCACCATTAAATCTATGCACACCAGCACGCCCCCATGTCTAAAGACTCTTGTATGAAACAAGTGGACATAGCAGCTACCATGATGTCACCCTCTGGTTTGTGGACTGTTGTTTTGAGGGATTGAGTTTGGTTTTTGGCCTTCCTCATAGCCACAAATGGCAAGCAATGACTGAGAACCAAAAGAGACTACACTATATAGCAAACTGCAAGTCAACCACAGCTATGCACAGCAATCCCAAAGTGGAAGAAGGGAGGTGGAGGTGATAGGAGGAGCAGAGACTCCACATTCTACACACCACTAATAAATGCAGATTGAAGGTACTTTTCAGAACCGAAGACACAATTCATTTTTTTATGATTGTTTCAAGTTTTGCACAGCCTGACCTCACATTAAGATAGACAATAACTGCGGATTTTTTAAGGTTAATTGGAAAGTTGTTTATTTAGGCAACCTCTTGCGACCGTAGGAGTAACAATAAAAATGGGAGAAGTTTAAATTTTAACATGTGAAAGGGGCTGCTTACACCTAAAACCAACGTTTTCACATGGGATTGCAATTATGAAAAGACAATAAAGTTCAGGTGTAGTTAAAGAAGCCATTCAAGCTATCAATCTGCCATTTAAGTATGAGGATGTTTTGCTTCTTTGTCATTACATTGGTGTCTTGCTGCCTTTCTTGCCTTGCTGTACTGATACTTATGTACAAGTTCAGTTGCACATTTTCGCATTGTTTTCAATTAAGCTTTTTTCTTTTCTTTTTTTGTTTTTTTTTTTTTATAGAAAAAGCTGCCTGCCAATATTAAAGAATAGAGATTAAGTAAATGAGTGAGTTTGAAACTCACATATTGCTATAACGAGTGCAATAAGTATGACCCACATGAACCTCATAGTACTTCTTTTATAAGACCGATTTTGACCATTTAGGATGAGTACTATGTTGTAAACACACACATATACTATCTCATACACTGTGTGTGGATACACTCAAAGGAATATCCTCTGTTCTAAGGATTATTTAATGTTCCAATACACTTTCTGTAGTTTGCTGAAGAGTAATCTTTTAGTCCTCGTAAAAATTTCAATGAGAGAGAGAAAAATATAATGTTTGGCTGTGTGTTAAACAAGTTATCAGTCTTAAAACATTCATGCTTATTCATAATTAAAAAAAAAGTCATTTCAGACTTCAGGGAGAACAGGCGAAACATTTCCACATCACATGGGTATTTACGCAGTATAAACAGAGCGACTTTTGTAATCCTTTCAAAGGTTTCTTAACTAGTAAAGTGTTTTTGTGATTTTGCTTGTTTCCTACAGTGTGGACAAGAAGGTGTGCAGAAAATTCAGAGTTTATGCCAGCATTTAAATCACTCTGATTTTCATTTCCTGATCAAGAGATATTAAAAGTGTTATATAGGTTTATAACTGTATATTTCCCATATTCTGATTGCATTCATCACCATAATTTATCAGGACTTCCCTGAAGGCAACAGGTGCTAAATAATTGATGAAAGCCTGAAAGCTGTTTGGCTCTGTGAGGGAGTGCTTGCAAGTCTCTCATGAGAGAAAAAGGCAACAGCTGCTTTGAAACCAGCGGAAGCCAGCAAGCCGCAGAAATTACTTCTGTGTTCCGTCATGCCAAACATTTAGTGCTGAGACAATGCAATACAGTTTCATTACAGTGCGGTAGCCTTGCAGGCAGAGACATCAAAGATCTGGTTTGTTTAGGCCTCAGTTAACCAAGACAATCAAGAGATAACGATACAGCTGAGACTAATTTCAAAGAGAACTACTTACCATTCTAAAAGTAAGGATGTTTAAGGATCTTAAAAAGTGAAAATGAATAATATTTTTTTTATGTACCTTGAAGTAGATGTCCAATCTAAAATTAAACTAATTTTTTTTTCACAGAATTTAGAAACATGAACATATCTTTTATAAAACAGCAAGTTTGTTGAAAATATTCAGATCATTGTCATGAAACTGAAATTATATACTGCTTTCTTAATGTCATTTAAGCCCATATAATGGGATATATATAGCTCATTTATAGTTGGTTGCTAGGCAACATGATGGTGTCATAATATCTCAAATAAGGCAAAAACGAAGGTTTTGGTTGTTCAACTCCTCCTCGTATTAGACGAGTTTGTTGTTGAATTCATGAAAACATTGTATGAATTATAGCAAGATATACAGTAACATTAGTTTCAGATAAAGACAAACATATTAGTAAGAGAATCTCAATGATCAAGGTAAGGCAAGTTTATTAGCACAATTCAACAGCAAGGTGATTCAAAGTGCTTTACAGAGTCATTAAAAAACAAAACCAAATAAAAAGCATGATTTAAAATGGAAAAAAGAGAAAGGAACAGTAGATAAAATCAGTAGTTAAAATGTAAGTTTTGAAAAGTTAAGCTTAAAAGTAAAACAGTGTGGATTTGGTGCTTTATTCAAGTGCAGCTAAGAACAGGTGAGTCTTCAACCTGGATTTTTTTTTTTAAAAAACTGAGTGTTTCAGCAGATCTGATGTTTTGAAACACTGTTTCATGGTGTTTCATGGACAAAGTCATGAAACACCATGAACACCAGTATGCCCGATGGTGATTTTTCGTTTTTATGGGCCGATGGGTTTTTTTTCGTTTTTTTTCCGTAACGTAATATACAGCTGGGCGGGTGCTATGATATTATTGATGTTGAACTTGTTTTATCTTATTTTATTTATAAGATTAGTTATTAGAGTTTCCAACCATCCCGTAAAAAACTGAATCGTCTGGTATTGAGGTGAAAAGGAACAGTTTGTCCCGGACTTCACCTACAATGAAAAATACACAAAGCTGGATTTATTCTGTGTCATCGCTGCACAGCTGCCTCTTCTTCTCTCAGTCTCTCCCCCTCCATCTCCTGTTTCTACTTCAATCATGAAACTGATCAATGATCAGCTGATCGGCTTTTCTCTCTTGTTTGTTTATCGCCCACTTTGCGCCAGAAAGAGGAAACCAGCGGATGTCGCGCTAGACAACAGCAGCACGTTTAAGCTTGATCAGCTGTTGTTAGAATTTATTTAATATTAATTTCTAGTATCAGCTGATGTTTGTTTGCTGGAGCCACAGCTGTAAAAAAGCTGCTGGTCATGATGTCAGTTTGGATATGTGGTGAGAGGGAAACATGAAGATGAAACCAGGAGATGTCCTTACTGAATCATCAGAGCTGAACAGGTGATGGAGAAACAGGTTTACCTTTTAGGTGACATGAATGAGTTGAAGGGAAGTTATGAGCTGTTTCTGAGAGACAAATAATGCCAGGATCCTTTTTTATGTAGCTGACAGCTGGTAACTGTGCAGGGGCGGGTCTAGCAAAGTTAAGTTAATGTCTCTTGTCTACATGTAGGCACAAGAGGGATCAATGGCAAGGCATAGAGATTCCGTATCTTCAGTCTTCAGTGGACACTCCATTTCTGGCACAAAACACCTGTAATAGATGGTTGATTTAGGAGGTGACCCGACAACTTCAGCCTGTCAAACAGCAATGGAGTAGTGTGTTAAAAAAAAAAATTTAAGCATGCATTCAGATTCAATCTGAGCAATTCAAATTCAAATTTAACTTATTCATATTCAGTTTCTGATGGCACAGATTTCTGCCCATATTCAGCTGCCACTGACACAGGAGGGTTTGTTAGCCTGTCAACTGTAGCAAATAAGACCCGAGCATTATGACTGTTTTTGGTGATGATATCAGAGAAGTAGCACCTCCTTGCACTCCGCAGTTGTAAATTATAATTGTGAAGTTTCTCTTTACAGATGTCATAATGAACCTGGAGGTTTGTTTTTCTCCATCTGCGCTCAGCTTTCCGACACTCTCTTTTTTCGTTTTTTCACCAGTGTGGAGTTTCTCCATGGAGACTTCTTCCTTCCAGAGATAACCTTCACCTTAATGGGAGCAATAGTGTCCATGACATTTAACATTTTAGCATTGAAGCTATTGACGAGCTCATTGACTGAACCTCTGGACAGGCCAGGTGTTAATGGGAAGATCTAGTTAAAGATCTCACTACTTTTGTGATCACTGCTGTTGACATATTTGTGTGCGCTGAAATTTTACTATCAAAGAAAAGACAGTAATGATCAGACAGGCCCACATCAGACACAGTAACCTTTGAAATGCTCAGGCCCTTGGAGATTAGTAAGTCAAGAGTGTGTCCTCTATTATGTGTGGCCTCTGTTACGTGCTGAGTCAGCCCAAAGTTGCCCAGAGTGTTACTCAGGTCTTTAGTCCCTTTGTCCTGAGGGTTGTCCACATGGATGTTAAAATCCCCAATAATAATTACACAGTCGAAATCAACACAGATAACAGACAGCAGTTCACTGAGGTCATTAAAAAAGTCTGTGCAGTATTAGGGGCCTGTAAACATTACAAAAACAGTCCCTAGTTGTCTCTTGAAAAAAAAAACCAAAAAAAAAAAACCTTACACTACAACATCAATATGTCTGTTCATATTATTTCCTTTCTCTTGCAAAATATAAAACTTGTAAATAAAATTTTAGATAACATTAAGTTCTGTAATATATATGCGTAATTGTATTAAGATCAGGCAAATAACTAACAAATACCTTCACATTAAAACAGTACACAATCAGGGTCACAATCACCCTTTCCACAGGCACGTTTGCATAACATGTCCAGGGTGTTTTAAACACAAAACATCGGTACTGTATGTAGCCCCAGTACAAAAACTAAGTCCAAATTTTTAAATGCCATACTAGACCCAGATATCGTCAGAGAGGTTTGCATACTGCTTAAGGAAATTGTTTTTGCTCAGTAAAGCACAGTGCAACTCAGCATCTTGTGTATGTCAAGGATCATTCCACTCAGTTGTGTATATGTTTCATTCGAGGATAAATGCACACTCAACCTCGCGTCAGGAAAGGGTGTAGCTTATGTAACAAAAAACATTAGCTGCACTGTAAAAGATCTGTGGAACCAGTAACAATTAGTATTTTCTCATACTAATGTGCTAACAACTGAACCATGAAATGAAGAATATTGTTATGTTTGCAGTTCTGTATGGCTGTCTGTCAGATGATAATCATTCAACCTTTATATTAGCCAAGTTAATGTTTGAAGAGGATGTGTTGAAATGGCAATGCTGCCATTACAATATTAATACACAGCAGATCCGCAGAGTCATCAGAGCATAAAGTTTAATCAGAATCATCATGTGCTGTGACAAAAACACTGTAAATGATTATATTTCCCATTTGCTTTTGTGAAGATCTTTCATTTTAATGAGCTTTGTTGGAGTTTATCTCTTTAATGTCCCAAGAAATGTATACAGATAAAGAAATATGTAGAGTCCAAAGTTTGAACTTATTAATTTCATTTAATTCTTTTGAGTATTTCCATTGGACTTCATGTAATTGATTCATGGAGACGGAGTTGAAAGACTAAAACAAATACATTTTTACAGGGAAATATGAATAAATAAAAACAGATATGCTTTATGCATCTGGGAAATTCTGCATTTACATCATTAGATGTAAGAAAAGCATTATAGAGTCATTTTATGTGGTATAACAGATTTCTACATTCCTATCTTACATAAAATGATTCATCATTTACATCATCATGACTGCCCCTATATTATTATTCTGTCCTGTAATAAATATGATGTTGCGCACAGTAGAAACACGTGTTTAAATGGTTAAAAACAAATGAATATTCCCCCCCATCTACAATCACATGCAATTAAAGATGTTGCTTGACAATTTAATGGCTTCAGACAACAATTTCTTGGAACCACCCACTCTTGTCTCCAATAATTCAAGGAACACTTCAACTGTGTGCTTCCTGAAAATAAAGGTAACACTTTGTTAAGGAGTAATTGCTCATGACGATAGGCCCTCTAAAAATACTAATTAAACTCACCAAGAGGTCTTGGTTGTTTTACATTGTGAGTTGTTTCTGTTTAGGATACTTCAAAAATTAACTTCAAAGTGCTTCAAGAATATCAACAATCTTTGATTACTAAGCTCACTTGTATTTTGAACTACCATTTGCATAGTCATATCACAGAGCAGATGGCCCTATGCATTCCTCATTTTGGGGATATCATTACTTTCAAATGGTTTCTAGGAAGGCATGCAGAACATTCCTTGATTCTTCTACTACATCAAATATTCTCTCACAGTTCCACAAAGACACTTGATCAAAAACCATTTCCATAATTCATCAAACTTTGCATGTGCATTTAAAATAGATATGTCCACAGTACATGTTGTACATCTAGTACAGCACATTCAGTATTTTTTTCTTATGAGAAAAGATAATAGCGAACAACTATAGATAGCCTGGTCTTTGTTAACACAATTTACAGGGGGTGAATGAGGAGGTGGGGATAAGGGGGATTGGTTGTTCATTTCAACTAAAGATGGTTTTTAGATTAGGCAGGAAAATTGCTCTGAGCAAGTCAACTGTATTTGTCATAAGAAGAAAGGATGACAATGTCTCTGACTAAAATTATGCTGTGTATGTGCCCCTAGTAGAAATAATAAAAACCTACATATTGTGATTCACATCTTTTTATTACTTTTATCAAAAGAAGTCAACCATAATTACAGAAATGCCTTTCAATTGTTGTACCTCTCATAATTTACAGTGCTGTGGGTTGTGGCTGAGAAACTATAAATCACATTTTGAATATGCATGCACATATTTTCAGATTACAAGCACTTGGAATTGGCGACATGACACTATACCTATTGCTCTGGATCAGACCTGGTAATGTCAAATTACCAGGTCTATATCTGATAATGTGATGTAGATCAGTCAGCCACAAGATTTGCCAAATATTGTGTAGATCCCCCTCTAGCTGTCAAAACAGCTCTGACCTATTGGGGCCTTCTGGCTGTGATTTGTGGTGTCTGGAACTAGGACACCTGCCAGCAGTTCTTTGGGTTGTTGGGTGGAAAGCTGGGTCACTTACATGAGTTCAACAACCCAGTGCCTTCAACAAAATATTTCAATAAGTTGGTCAATGGTGCAGCATGGTGATACAGTTGTTAGCACTGTTGCCTTACAAACAAGGTCGTGGTTCAAACCCACCGAGTGGCGTGGGTCCTATGTGTGCAGTTTGCCTGTTCTCCCAGTGCTTACATGGGATCTCTGTTGGCACTCTGTCTTCCTCACACTCTGAAGACATTCTTCTTATGTTAATCTGGTTATTCTAAATTAGCTGTAGATATAAATGTGAACATGAATGGTTGTATATCTCTGTGTTAGCCCTGTGACAGACTGATGACCTATCCAGAGCGTGTCCCACCTTTCACCCTATGACAGCTCGGATAGGCTCCAGCTCCCCTGCCACCCTGAATTGAATAAGAGATTAAGAAAAATGGATGGGTGGAAGTTGGTTAATGTTATTTATTCCACCTGTGTGTGAAATTAATATTCATTCTGAGCAGTGTAAAATGTGGTACGTCAGCACTTCAGCAAGTGCTTCATTCTCACAGCTGCCATGAAACTTTGAAGCAACATCTTTTAAAACAAGCATTAAAATAAACGCTAGCTTCTCTATTGGGGTTGGGTGATGTGCTCTATATTCCAATGTTCCTATCGCCCCCTGTGAGATCACCAATCAGCAACAACATTTCTGCCATCTGTCATCCTGCAGAAGTGGTTACCATAAATCTTCTGCCAAAATTCATAAAATCTGTCCAAAATTTTAAAATCTCATGGTACTATACTATTCTATCTCAGAGAGTATTGTGCACTGCGTAGTTAATGATCGAAACTTTATGTTATTTTTTCTGCAGTAATTTTATATTGTATAAAATAGACATTAAACAGCAATTATAATAAAATATATCATTATTATTATCATCATCACACAAACAAACACAAGAAAGCTTAAATCATGTCATGAACAGGTGAAGGTAGATTAATCGGGTGATTAGACCCAGACCACAACATACAAACAGATGACAGGAAATGGCATCATAAGAAATCAAGCCAAGAACTCAAAAGGCCATGCCACCACCATGAATAAATAAAAGGAGTACTACTAGAGTTTAAAAAAAATCAGACTGTGATGGCAATGTAGCTAGACCACAAACCACTAGCAGCTCAAGTACAACTGCTAAAGCGCTTTTCCATTCAAACATACATCCATTCACTTCTGCTTATCCTTTTCAGAGTCGCAGGGGGCACTGCAGCCTATCCCAGCTGTCTTAAGGCAAGAGACAAAGTACACCCTGGACAGGTCGCCAGTCTAACACATAGACAAGAGTCACATTCACACCTATGTGGCAATTTAGTGTTTCCAGACAATTGCATGTCTGTGGACTGTGGGAGGAAGCCAGAATACCCGGACAGAACCCATGCAAACATGGAGAGAACATACAAATTCCACGCAGAAAGACCCCGGCCTGATGGTAGTACGGTTAACCACCGTACTACCATGCTGCCCAATGCTACACTCAAACACCTTTGGTTTTACAATTTCCTGTATAAATGATTAGATTTTGAACTAACAAGCTTTCCTCATTTCCTAAGTGTGCTGAACGGAATATGCCAACGGAATAGCTCGTCTCCACGTGCAGCCAAACATTAGCTGCTGTCTATCACCATTCCTCACGAATTTGAAGGAGAATTCAATGACTAAACTAGAACTGAGAAGACTTGGGACAAAATGCTGACTTAAGAGAATAGAAAGCATCTTCCAATATGTAGAAGAATGATCAATTGTTGTGAAGTGGTATTTTTTTTAATCTACTTAAAACTTAAGGGAGACATTATACTGATAATGCGCACGATTACCCCATTAGGCTTGTCAAGACTATTATTATTATTATTATTAATATATACTAATATATTATATATGTCAGCCACCAAAACAAAATTATTGACCCCAAGGAGTTGGAAAGTAGAATGATACAGTGTACTCAGGCATTATGTCCATATACAACAAGGTGCCCTCCTAATCTCTGTAAATGAAAGGAACAGGAAATTCAAAAAGCAGTCCTTTTACACTGTTACACTAGCAATATGACAATTATTTGTTTGTTGTCCCTGAGCCTTGCAGGGCAGTATTCAGATTTGGTGGCCTCCAGCTGTTTATGCAAAAAATGGAGGATAATGTGGGTTGTAGCCGTTGAATCTCAAGATAGACAGTCGTAACCAGCAGAATCACAGAAAATGGCTGCTGGAGAGAGAAACAACCATCATTACTGGAAGAAAATTGGAGATATTTCAGTGTTAATGCAAAACAGAGTAATCGTAACACCTCTTCAAATTACTGAGCAGTAACATTGTAGAAAATGATCCAGTCTAATGGTATTTAGTACGACTTAAAAACAAAACAAAAAAAATATTGTGACATAATTAGCTAAATAGTTAATTATGTTAATGCACAGTTAAGCCTTTTTGTTAAAACAGAAGCATTGCACTTAAAAAATTTCCATATATGGTGAAATGCCATTGCTGTAGGACAGCAAATGACTTTATACATGTATATGCATGGTGAGTCTGCTTTACCTTTATTCTACTCAGCCCTCATTTGTCCAATATCCTTGTGCAGAAGCTGTAGAAGTAAAGCAGTGCCACTTTACCATGCAAACTACCGTTCAGCTTCCCCTATGGTGACCTGTGGAAAAGTCTGACCTTCTTACTGGTCAGGGTGACCATTATATACACAATACAAAGAGAAATCCTGGTTAAAATTTATAGAAAGTAGTATGTAAAGTGCCTGATGACTGGGGCTCTATTTACTCCTATCTACAATATTACAATTTGCTTTCCTTTTTACTTCGCTAGCGTATTCACTTATTATTGAAATGTCAACAGAATATATAAAGAAGCTAAACATTCCCACAGTAAAATAACCTACAGCACCAAGTGAAACATAGTTAAAAACACTATATGTATGGGGCACAGTGTCCATGTTACTAACTGACTCACTAAGACTGGTATACTACGCTAAGATTAAAAATGTATTTAATATATGATAATACAGTATGTAATTATTCTACGTTTCAGTACACTGAATCATTCCTTGCACAGTACAGCATTAATTGCAGTCCAGTAGCAAGTACATTTCCTTAAAGCATTTCTCAGGGTGAGAAAGAGCATCTTGCCTTTTCCCCCATACCTTTGTAGGGTGAACCTTATCTCTCTTCTGCAGTGTTTTGCGTTTTTGTTCTCCCAATGTTATGCTACTATTCATCCCCAATCTGACTCTGTTCTGAACAACAAATCACTGTTTGGTTCTTTTTGTCTTCAGGACAACTAACTGTCTGTTTCTTTTTCAGGCGCTCAGCCTCCTTGCCACATTGTCCTCACTTGCTCATTGTCTTTGCCTCCGTCTGCCCCTTGTTATTTATGGAACCGAGAAAAACAGAGAAGAAGCCCGGAGCTAAACTATGCCCACAGCCAAGCTGCCCAAGAGATTTTGCAAAGGCCTTGTCAGAGACAGAAAGCCTTCTGTCACCTCTGCCACACCACCTCCCCTGCACAATATACTGCCTACTACTCCAACCTGATTAACATTTCTACGTGATGATGGAGTGATGACTTAATGTGCTGGCTCTCATTGTGACATGTATTTCTCATCCTGCTTCAACGTGTAAGCTCTTCCTTTCATAGTGGTCACACCTGGACAGTCTGATGCCCATTTATGAGTAAGCATATCTAAAATGTTGTATTTTGTCTTTCTGTCAGCACTCGAAGCTACAGTGTGGATCATTGAGCAGACTGATATCTGCTGCTTGTGGATCTGAATATTTTTAAAACTCAGTATAGGGTAATGAGTTAAGGACAGAAAGAACTGTAAGAATCTGAGACACCGCATCAGCCTTATACAGTGGTCCCTCGTTATAACACGGTTCACCTTTCGCGGCCTCACAGTGTCGCAGATTTTTCTTAGCACAATTTTGCATGCTTTTTTCTGTTTTTTTTAACGGCGCATTGTTCTGTGTCTTCTGTGACTCTAAAGTGCTGTACTGTATGTTTGTAAGTTCTCTCCCCAACAAACCCAACAATGTCGTTGAAATGTTTTGCACCATCAAAGTGAAATTAAATTTGTTAGTTCTAAAATCCATCATTATTATTTATAGGAAAATGTTCATATTTTTATTTCTCAAACAAATGTTTGGGCCTGAAAACAGGTTTTGATCTCTGGTTTCATTCTATGGACTTATTTTTCTTTTGAACTTTGAGAACTTTGAGAATGTTTAAACAAGAGAGAGAAATGTGAAAATGTTAATGCCTGTCCGAGAAAAGTGTATAAAGTGTGTAGTGAGGGGTTTAACAGCCTTAAAACATCTATAATTGTAATCTTGTTAAGTGGACCACTTTATGGACAGCATCTGACAAAGATGATAACTTATTTTTCACAGTTCCTGTAATCAGAAAGTGTGGGTATTAAACAAAGACAACTATGGTCAGAGGCTTTATGTGTTTGGCTCACTGTTTCCTCAAATTTGGCACAAAAATTGAATTGGTCTTGAAATAACTGGTTAGATTTTGATGGTTAAATGTTACCAAGTGCTGGTTTAAGTTTCCTTTAAAAAGATTTGTTTCCATATATCACAGTACCAGTGACTTGAACGTTTGCTGTAAACTAAGTAAGTGTAAATTATTAAAAAAAATTTCCACATAGAAAGCTGGGTAAAATTTACTTGAGAGGGGAACACTACAAGCAACAGATACCCAAGAACCAGGTCAATTACAACTAAAGAGCAAACCAGATACATCTAGCAAGCTAGGTAGCACAAGAGTGAACAGGAAAGTATGAAGATGGACCAAAGATGCACCAGAAGAAATTCTGCTTAAAATGAGCTGTGAGTGCAGGTTTTATTTTTTAATAGTTGTTAATTTGTTTTGCTTTAACCAATGGCACGCATAATCTTTTTCACCTACTCTCTGTTTCAAAGTGTTATTGTGGGCATTGCTTAGCTCCTCCAGAGAGAGCGTACCAAGTCATACACATGGATGTCACAGTCTTTTGATTTGCACTGTAAACATACAAATTTTTAGTCATACCACAGCACTACTCTGATTTTTTCCAGTCTTGAATAAATAGAGTATCTCAGAGATGTGGAGATCATTTTACTATATCTGTCACAAACAGTTACTTTGACTCAAAATCAACTAATTTGAATCGAAATAGTAATGATATTATTTTCCAGTATCCAGTATAGAAAAGGGAAAGAAAATACTTATAGCAATTTGAAATTCTGAATGTTAGAAATGACAACTTTTTTTTTCTTTTTTTTTTAAATTCACAACTTATCACAGATTATCAGACACAGGAAAATAGAAGAAAACTGTTGTGTGAAAGAGACAGGCCTAAGGCAATGAGCAGTAAATCAATGAGCTGTGCACAATTTTTATGAATAAATAAAAATCACTATGATGGCTGTATTGCTATTCCATACAGAATAAAAACTGAATAAACACAAGCTAGTTATGCAAATCTACTGAAATAAATGGTGTCCACCAAGACTGTCTTGCTTACTATTCCATTTTAGATTCCTTTAATTTTTCTGCCTTTATGTACTATATCATTTATATTACATCATTGTATTTAAAAAAGTCATATTTATTCTTAAATGGCAACAAAGTACAGTAGAACCACAGTCTAACAACCATGGTGATAACTGAAGGTCAGTGTTCATGGTAAGATGCCAATCTTATCAACCAGTTGTTCAGGGCCGTGCAGAGAGGTTTAAAGGGGCGGGTGCTCAAAGTTAAAAAGGGGCACATTGAGCCAGGCTGAATAACAACAACACACATTCATCAAGAATCTAATATGGGCAACAAGGCAAAGCAAACGTAGCCGATGCTTTATCCGATGGGTACAATGTTGCTGTTGAGGGGTTGCTGTAGATAGTGCTGGAGGGCAGGGCTGTGCTGATCTGAGACTGTAGACATTAAAAAGTCCACAGGAGAGATGGTAGCTGATTAAACAAGTGTCATGAGATAATAACAAAATGCAAAGATTGGTGACAGCGCTTGGAACCATAAGGCAACAAAAAACTGTGAGAAATAAATTAGGCTCTGCCTGTGAATCACTCTTTGCTTCTCTTCTTCCTTCCATCCCATCATTTCATATATCACTCTCCACTTGCTGTCTATCTGAGAACAAGGCACAACTTGCTATTGCAATAAACTATAATTTAATTATCCACACCTAACAACTCTTGCACTTAATCTAAATGATGACAGAAAAATGTTATAGCACTGCCTTTAGTAGCCTCACACAGCTCCTGCTGTTTCCTCCTCATGTCCTTACCAGCCATGTCTGGACAATGTTATATCATGAGTAATATATTTTTTTTTTAAATCCATCTAAATAAAACACACACATTAATAAAATAAAAAAGGACAGGTAATGTTTGTCACGCTGTTGCACACACAGCACGCTCGTTTGTTTCAGTTCGTCAGCTGCAACAAGACAACATGTACAGTGGGGCAAAAAAGTATTTAGTCAGCCACCGATTGTGCAAGTTCCCCCACCTAAAATGATGACAGAGGTCAGTAATTTGCACCAGAGGTACACTTCAACTGTGAGAGACAGAATGTGAAAAAAAAATCCATGAATCCACATGGTAGGATTTGTAAAGAATTTATTCGTAAATCAGGGTGGAAAATAAGTATTTGGTCAATAACAAAAATACAACTCAATACTTTGTAACATAACCTTTGTTGGCAATAACAGAGGTCAAACGTTTACTATAGGTCTTTACCAGGTTTGCACACACAGTAGCTGGTATTTTGGCCCATTCCTCCATGCAGATCTTCTCGAGAGCAGTGATGTTTTGGGGCTGTCGCAGAGCAACACGGACTTTCAACTCCCGCCACAGATTTTCTATGGGGTTGAGGTCTGGAGACTGGCTAGGCCACTCCAGGACTTTCAAATGCTTCTTACGGAGCCACTCCTTTGTTGCCCGGGCGGTGTGTTTTGGATCATTGTCATGTTGGAAGACCCAGCCTCGTTTCATCTTCAAAGTTCTCACTGATGGAAGGAGGTTTTGGCTCAAAATCTCACGATACATGGCCCCATTCATTCTGTCCTTAACACGGATCAGTCGTCCTGTCCCCTTGGCAGAAAAACAGCCCCATAGCATGATGTTTCCACCCCCATGCTTCACAGTAGGTATGGTGTTCTTGGGATGCAACTCAGTATTCTTCTTCCTCCAAACACGACGAGTTGAGTTTATACCAAAAAGTTCTACTTTGGTTTCATCTGACCACATGACATTCTCCCAATCCTCTGCTGTATCATCCATGTGCTCTCTGGCAAACTTCAGACGGGCCTGGACATGCACTGGCTTCAGCAGCGGAACACGTCTGGCACTGCGGGATTTGATTCCCTGCCATTGTAGTGTGTTACTGATGGTGACCTTTGTTACTTTGGTCCCAGCTCTCTGCAGGTCATTCACCAGGTCCCCCCGTGTGGTTCTGGGATCTTTGCTCACCGTTCTCATGATCATTTTGACCCCACGGGATGAGATCTTGCGTGGAGCCCCAGATCGAGGGAGATTATCAGTGGTCTTGTATGTCTTCCATTTTCTGATGATTGCTCCCACAGTTGATTTTTTCACACCAAGCTGCTTGCCTATTGTAGATTCACTCTTCCCAGTCTGGTGCAGGTCTACAATACTTTTCCTGGTGTCCTTCGAAAGCTCTTTGGTCTTGGCCATGGCGGAGTTTGGAGTCTGACTGTTTGAGGCTGTGGACAGGTGTGTTTTATACAGATGATGAGTTCAAACAGGTGCCATTCATACAGGTAACGAGTGGGGGACAGAAAAGCTTCTTACAGAAGACGTTACAGGTCTGTGAGAGCCAGAGATTTTCCTTGTTTGAGGTGACCAAATAGTTATTTTCCACCCTGATTTACGAATAAATTCTTTACAAATCCTACCATGTGGATTCATGGATTTTTTTTTCACATTCTGTCTCTCACAGTTGAAGTGTACCTCTGGTGCAAATTACTGACCTCTGTCATCATTTTAAGTGGGGGAACTTGCACAATCGGTGGCTGACTAAATACTTTTTTGCCCCACTGTACGTAATAAGCTAATACTCCTGTGTGCTACACACTACAGTGTGCGCTTTACACCTACTTACTGGTTTTGTCGCATCAGTCTGTGTCTCTGAGTTAACTTGTGTTTCTCCTACAGCTCCGGACCGCTAAAATGCGCGTGCTCTTTGTGAGCTCGTTCCCGGCTCGTAACCAGCGCGTTCTGCCGTCAAGGGCGATCATTGGTTAAATGTGATCATGTGACTGATGCAAGCCAGATCCTTTTATTTAGCAAAACTGTGATTAATAGTTAAATATTATTGTTGAGGGGCACAGACAGGACTCCGCACACACACATAAAAAAAAAAAAATAACTTTTTTTGAAAAGTTGCCTCAACAAAAGGGCACTTTGGGCACCCATCAGGAAAGGGGCAGTTGCTCAAGCCCCTCTAGCCCCCCCCTCTGCACGTGCCTGCAGTTGTTATCTTTTGCCAAACTGAACCTTTTTAAAGTATGTTTGGTGGATGTAGTTGTCTCAAGCCATATGGAAAGCCCATACATGTGAATTGATGGACTTAGATGAAGTCTATGTTATTTTATAAATAAAATAACATAAATAAAATATATAGGTTTATTTATATATTTTATTTAGGGTGGCACGTTGGTTAGTACTGTTGCCTCACAGCAAGAAGGCTCTGAGTTCAAATCCACCATCAGGCCGGGGTCTTTCTGTGTGGAGTTTGCATGTTCTCTCCATGTTTACGTGGGTTCTCTCCGGGTACTCCGGCTTCCTCCCACAGTCCACAGACATGCATCTAGTGGTGATAGGTTAATTGTTAACTCTAGGTTAACTCTAAATTTCCCATAGGTGTGAATGTGAGTGCGAATGGTTGTCTGCGTCTATGTGTGTTAGCCCTGCAACAGACTGGCAAACTGTCCAGGGTGCACCCTGCCTCTCGCCCTAAGACAGCTGGGATAGGCTCCAGCCCCCAGCCTGACCCACCCCCACCCACCGACCCCAGAAGTGGATGGATGTTTATTTACCTTCAGATGCATATGTACCGTTCTTAAGTTAAAGTTTCACATAAAATATTATATATTCTTCTGTGAAAATCACAGCTCATCAATAAAAGTTGATGATGGCAACCCTTATCTATTATCTATGCCTGAGATGATAGAGCAGAATTCAACTGTTGTTAAACTTCAGGTGTTGAATTAATTTGTTGAAAAACTGCTTTTCAACTATGAACAGATGTAATTCTACAACCAGAATGCCATATTCTTCATATATGCCTTGAAATGCAAGTAAGCAAAGTCAGCAACAAATAGGATTATTCACAACCCACCTGCTGGAAAACAATTGTGTGCTGTTAAAATCTAAATAAAAACAGAATGCAACTATTTGAAAATCTAAATAAAACATATACACTCAAAAAAATAAGTCATTGGATGAACTCAATTGGACTGATGGCAGGTTTTCCACGTAATACATCTATTTTGGTCCAACCTAATCTACATACATCATGACAATTCAATTAAATTGAGTCAGTAGAACACAATTTCGTAAATACTGCTAAAATGAAAAAAAGTACATTAAAATGATGTGAAAGGTTTTGGTTGGTCCAACTCAATACAATGTCATTCACTTGAGCTAGATTTTCATTGCATTGAAATCATTATTTTGAGTTCAACTAAATCATAATTTTCATTACCAGAAAACTAATTTAATTATTAAAATAATGACAAAATGAATTTGTTTTTACAACTCAGGTTTATTCACTTGAATTAAAAGCAGAAACAGAATATTTTGTAAATAAACATACATGTCACATGGTCAAATCAACCTTAACAAAAATCAAAGTGCTCACAAAAAAGTGCTGACGTACATTTGTAATGAATGTCAAATCTGAATAGCACACACCTCTGTACTACTAGGCAATACTGAAAACAAACTGGAATCTGTAAAATCAGATTTCACTTCAGAATCATTGTATATATTTATAGTGACACTTGCAAATTCACAATGATAACCTACTAAACATTGCAATTCACACCATAGTATGGCAGTCACTGAAGATTTGAAACAACCCAACAATACATAAATACACACACATATACATAAATACACACACACACACACACACACACACACACATATATATATATATATATATATATATATGTGTGTGTGTGTGTGTGTGTGTGTTTTCATGACGAACATTTTTCTGTTACCAAGGGGGAGGTATTTTAATAAAAAAAAAATCTTTCAACTTTACTTCTCCAAAACCAATTACATGTAAACATTTACAAGCTTATAAGAACGGGAAGACCAACTTTAAAACACTGGAAGACACAAAACTTGTCAACATTTTTCTATTACCTTTGCAAATCCCAAAAGCAATCAAAAAGAAAATGGTGGTTACAACCATGAAACTTTTTCTGAGCTAAATCCCCAGTCTTTTCATCCATCTATAGTAGTACAGATGAAAGGTCACATCACTCACAACATAACAGCAGACAAAAATAGACAACTTCCATTTGGCCAAAAAAAAGAAAGAAAAAAAGGTCACAGTTTGAACAAAAGATATAAAAAGGCCAAAATCAACTTTTGTGCTGGGTCTTGTTTGCCTAAGCAAACATCTTCATTTTCATTTGCTGCATCTTTGTACTGAGCCTTTGTCCATCCAGATTCATCAAAATCTTCTGACAGAACTCAAAAGCGTACTTGTGGTCATTTGGATAGCTCAGATCAAGTGCATAAATCAGTCCAAAGAGGACGATGAATGCCATGATGACACTACCGAGGTTGTTCATAACTGTAGTACCTTCAATGACAACTCCAACATCCTCTGGCTCCTGAATCCCTTCTCTTCTGATGGTGTAAATACAGTGACAGTTGCTGCAGTGGACCTCAACCGTTCATCCTCAGTGGAGGAGGTCTGAAAAACAGGTTGTTTCAGGTTTAAGGGCTCTGTCACTTGGAAGGGGACATATTATGCAAAACTCAGCTTTTGTATCCTTTTGTGCTGAAACATAGGTCTCTACCGCCTCTATAAACACTCCAAACATAAATAAAACCCGTCAATCTGTTTCCTATCAATAGTTTGGGTTCAGGTATTATGTACCTCCCTTTGGGAGGGGCTTGATATAGAGCAGGAGCTCCTCCAGTGTCTATCAGTGTGTGTGTGTGTGTGTGGGCTGGGTCAATTTCCCTTATTTCATCACAATTGGGAACCTTTTGAAACAGCTTGTTTTATGCACATTATTCCTGAAACCAGGAGATTGCTGTAATGGCAGTGACACTAGTTAGTGTCTTGATGCAATCTGCTGTGTTCCTTATAATGAAGACTTTTTACTAATTGGCATAATAAACTGAACTCCACTGGAGTGTTTACTTTCTGAAGTGCCTTGAGATGACTGTTGTTGTGATATACCGCTATATAAATAAACTGAATTGAAACACTGACAGAAAATGGATGAATGTTTTGTCCACATTTACTGTGTTTATAGAGGCAGTAGATACCTACATGGCAGCACCAAAAGAATGAACAATTGAATTTTTGCTGAAACTATCCCCTTAAAAAGTGCTCTCCAGTGCAAGTTTCAACAATGACTATTAAGAATAATACTATTTCACAATTATATTGTCTCTTTTGAATATGTGAGGATTTTGTGTGCGATGAACCTAACTCAAATTGAATCTAGAAAAGAAGGTGTGATAAGCGTACCAGATACTCCTTGAACAGTAGGTCTGGATCTTCATTAAAGTAGATCACCAGGCTTTTAAGAGTATGCTCCCTCTTTATGTCGATGTCATCATACTAATGCAAGGGTGGAAAAAAAATGGTGAAAAAAATGGAATTGATTGATTGCATTTAATTGATGGGTTTATCATTAGTACCGACCAAACTACTGATCGCCATGATATCCTTGATCTTTTGGCCCTTTGCTCCTTTGCTCCCCTGAAAATTTTGCATCAGCTTGTCTGTTAAATTGTCCAGCTGAGCCAAGAACTTCGCCTGCAGGGGTTTTGTAGTGATCTGCAGGAACTCTGCATTCACCTGGAAATAAAACATACACAAATATAATAAACTAGAAGTTTAAATACAGACTGCTGAATCAACACACTGAAAGTTGCTAAACATTTGAACCATCAGTGAAGTTTGTCAAGACCTAAACTGTTTTTAGCTGAGTTTAGGAATATATCGCCACCTGTTGCTTTGGCATGTTCCTAGCAGCGTTTTCCTTCATTTTTGCGTTTACCTGTGGACGGGATTATTTTTTAAAACGAAAACGGAAAATCTCCGTTTTCAAAAATACCTGTGTAAGTGTGGACGTAGCCAAAATCTTTTATAATAATAAATAGGTTTGAACGTCATGGGAGTGCGCATTGTGCTGCCTGCAGTTACTCTTCCGGCCACATGGTTCGCTTTTGGTAGCACCCTCAGTAAACTATGTAGTGCTTTTAAAGACACCTCAAAACGATACTTTCTACTAGAAAATGGTATATAATAATAAACACAGAATACCATATTTTTAGATTATAAAAAGAAAACAGTAAGAAAGAAGTTAGCTATAGGACATCATCTTTCATTGAGCACAATGGCTAGCTGCTAATAAGCTAGCACACGCTCCGACTTAAAAGTTGGCAGCTACACAATTTCTCCTCTAAAACAAGGCACTTTTGAAAAGACCTGGCTATATTGTCAAAAAAAAAAATAGTATTCAAGCAGAGAAGAGAATGGTAGCACCACCAAAAGTTCAAAAAACAACTGTTACAAGCTTCTATGATAAATAGCATTATAGATTTAGCTGATAAAGAAATACACAATTGGATATATGGAAAAATAATATGTTACCTTACCTGAAGGTGTAGTTTTATCCAAAAAGTACAGAGAGGCCAAGAGCAGCTGGATTCATTTAGGTGATCCTGAAAGAGCGCAAAATTTTCAAAGAAGGCGGACCGTTGTGTAACTCAGTAACTTTGTGTTCTTGTGACAAAGACTGCTTTGAGAGAAAATAATTTAGGTTCACCACACGAATAATAATTGCAGTAACGCTGGAGTGCTACATTTGCGTTGAATGAGATTAAAAATAATGTTTAAGCTTAAAGAGGGGCTTGAATTGATTTCTTTGAGTTTACAAATACTTAAGTGCAAAAATGTACTCCTCCTACCCCCAGTGCCCCAACAAACTCATTCATTTTGTGTTCAGAATCAGCCTCTGCTGGTTTTGAATAATTTTAGGTTTACACAAAGAAAATCAAATTAATTTGGTATTTTTTAATTGCATTTGTGAACAACTAACATAATTTGCATGTGTTCTTTGAAAGGAGGACCTGAATCTGTTTTTTGAGTGTATTTACTTACAGTTAAGTGTGATTATAACATTATTTTATATGCTTTCATAACCACAACTAATGAATATATATATTGAATAGTCCAGATGAGCACAGTCTTTCAGAGGTAAAGATGGGTATGGGTTAACCACTGTCAACGGCTGAATGGGGCAAACAGTTCAACAATTTAAGTAAAGCATTTCTTAAAATGAAATTGCAAATAATTGAGGGAATTCATCATCATGCAGTACATATTGTAATTAAAATAGTCAAAGACTTCAGAAAAATATTTGTGTGAAAGGTACAATGACAAAAACTGATACTGAATGTCCGTGATCTTGGAGCTCAATAGGCTTGAGGGCACTTCTCAAAACTATTGTCAGTGAGCAGCATTCATCACTGCAATCAGAGATGTACAAAAAACTTGCTAACTTTAGCACATCTGTTGCCAGCGAATAAGAAGTTGAATACAAGGATGATGATTGCGAAACCTTCCATTAGATGTTGAGAGCTTCTTCTTGAGGTAATTAGACAGCTGGGTAAGTTGTTGTCACAGAAACAGGGCTTTTTCACAGTGTTGGTTGACATTTTAACTTTTTATCAGCTATTTACAATACACAAATACATTATGTGATATTGGATGTTCAAAACCTTAGTATGTAATAATAGGAAAGAAAAAAAAAGAGATGTACAAAAAAAAGGTTAAAACTTTATGTAAAAAACAAAACAAACAAACAAAAAAACAAAACAAGATCCACTTTCCAAGAAAAGTAGATCTTGAAAAACTGAATTAAGTAACAATGAGTTTTGGGGGGAAACTGGGCTGTAACATGTAAATCAATGCAAAAGTGCAAATTTTTCAAAGAGACAAAGGATACTGAGGATATTTATTCCAACTTTCTTAGTCTTCCTATGAATAGCACAGACTTAGGTAGACTAGCAACTGAACTCACTTACTGTGTAATATTAAACCACCGGAAGGCAGACTGGATCCATAATGTGGTCGGTTATGGTAACTCTTATATTCTACTCTGTGCTTCTCAGATCCCTCTATAGTAAAGATTTGATTGCCAAAGACTCAAGATCCAAAATCACTCACTCTCATTGAACCATTAGGTTTTTCGCTGTAACTGCTGTCCAGTCTTACAAAAGGCATTTACTGAGCTGCTGCTCTGTTGCACAGCTAATTAGATAGGTTCTGTTGTTTCTGTACTCTTGACATGCATTAGCTTCTTGGTACGACTGAGTGCACACCAGGCAGCTTTGTGCACAGTCACTACTTTATCACATGGTGACTACCTAAAACCACAGACAGGACAGACAGGATCCCTAAGATGCTAATAAGCCAAACATATCAGTTAAAGCAAAATTAACAGTTATTTCAACAAATTATAGTTTGTTAATTATGCAACTTCAGCAGATTTTAAATGAGGAGAAGACAGTTGTAAAGATACTGTCTTTGCACTGTACCCACATAGTAAACATCCAATGAGATGTAGTGTACTAGCTCTACTGTAATGAACAAGTAGGGATAGGAACTAATAAGAATTTAGTAATTATGATTCCATTATCGATTCTGGTATTGATTCTCATTTGGTTCTCATCGACTAAGCAGCAATATCAAAGATATCACATTTGTGCGAATTAACTGCATGCTGTGTGGTCAAATGTTTGTGCACTGTGGCGATATTTCCTCACTTTACTGTAAATGTTGGGTTCGTTACTCAAAAAAGCAATGTATTACACATATTACACAAAATACTTAAGTAAAGTAATGTAGTACGTTACTTAATTACTTCCAAGAGAACATTACTTTCTACAGTTTGACACAACAATGAACTCTAATTTTATTTTTATTGCACAAAAAGATGAGACTGTGATGATAAAGTCGAAACTGCATCTGGACAGAAACATCTGCATTATGCTGCTAACACAACTTTGGCTATTTGCAAGCATTTGCACAGACAGCATGATAACTCTAAGCTAGCCAAGAAGCCAGAGTGATGATAAAGCTGAGTGGGATTTGTGTATCCACGCTGTAGACTGCACCACTTTTATCCTCCCCATTACACTGTCAATCAGTGTGGCTTGGATTGCAAGCCCATGCACAGGTCTATAATGGATCATAGAACAGGCATGTCCAAGTGGAGATCATTTCGTTTTTCTTTTTTTTTGTTTTATCTGTGGAATGATGTGATTCATCAACCACATGACTAAAAGTAGCTACTATACGCCAGTTCAAATAAGTAATATTAGTTGGATAAACAAATTATTCATATTTAATTTAAAGCTTGAGTAAAATGCTGAGTCAAATATGCTTTACTGCCATCCAGCAGACCTATCTGATGGCAGCTTCCCATCTCTCTGTGCCCGAATGTTGTATGAGAACAGTATGATAAATAAAAATCTTGTTATAACAGCTTATTTGTCAGTATTTTGATGCAGAAAATGAAAATAAATCTGATTCTTTTAACTGTGACAGAATAAAATGGCATGCAACTACTTATGCCTAACCACATTCAGTACAGATACATGGACATGAAGGCTGCTGGTGCTAGCACTACTAACATTAGCCACACTTGGCAAACCATTAAGGTATTTTCTATATGGATTGTTATGCATGCCTCATATTTAAGCAGCAATAAAGTGTGATTCACTTTTCTAAATAAGATAGGTTGCAAAGAAAATCCCTAATATTAACATTTTATTTTGTAATAAATGTAAATGGCTTGTTCCAATTTTTGATCAAATCTATAGGCAATAGAAACATTGATGGAGAAAAAATATTGACTATGAACTTTGATGATTAACAACGATGCTGAATGTTGTTAATCAGCACAAGAGGACTCTTTAAAGGAACCTATTTGCACGTTTACCTCTGCCAACCGTGACAAGTCCACTGCAAAATCTGACACTTCCCATCTTTGTTCTCCATCTTCTTGCATTCAACACTTATGCAACTCCAATGCCACAGTTTGCTGTCTTTAAGCTGGTGTGTGTCTGTATCAAGGGGTCTTGTGAGCTACACATGACCCACTCTGCCCCCAGGGGATGTTGTTTATTTCTCAACATATTTCAATATATAAAAATGACATCATTAGACTCACATTCATTCGTATCTTAAAGTCCATAAAAATAGAATTGTGTGTTCCACATAAGGCTTTATGGTTAAAACTATTCAGCAGAGACAGGTGCAACCAGTCTTCTTTAATGTAAACCTCTAACTGATGTTTGGCATTCACGTTGCTTCTTAAGTGTGTAGTTCTACCATGCTGTTGTCTAGAAATAACTAAGAATCTGGAAACATTCACAAAATCTTATTCAAAGGAGTCCAACATTCACCCAAGACTGGAGTATTTGATGCAAAGCCCATCACATTACTGTAATTATTTTTGTCAAAATGCATATCTCTATATCTCTACAAACAGCAAAGTTTGCACAAATTTGACCTGCATGGGAAGCTTGTCAGGGAAAAGCCTTTTCCAACCAGATAATTAGCACAGAGGTCTTTATTAAATAATATGCTGTACAGCAAATAAGGCAAAGATCAGATCTTCTTCTTCTTCTTCTTATTATTATTATTATTAGTAGTAGTAGTAGTAGTGGTAGTAGTAGTAGTACTACTACTACTATAGTATGGTTTATTATTCTGTCAACATTTATTCCTGTGAATAAATGTGAGTGGAAGTAAGTACAGTATATTTATACTGTTTTTGATAATATAAATAAAAGAAGAACACAAGTACATAAATCTAAAGGAAAGAATCTTTATAGATTTACTCGAGAATCTGCAAACAGTTTAACAATCTGGCCAGAGACCTCATGGCATAATGTGCTACGGACAGATGCATCAAAGATAGAACTTGTTTGGCCACAGTAACAGTAGATATGATGGGCATAGACCAAAGACAGCTTTTCATGAATGTCATATCAACTATGAAGCTTAGTGGTGAAAAAGGAAAGGTTCGGGGTTGCTTTGCAGCCTCGGGGACTGGCAGCTTGCAGTAAATGATTCATCTGTGAATTCTGCATGATATCAAAGAGTGCTTGAAGGTAATTTGAGGCCATCTGTCCAAAAGATGAATTTGAACCATAAGTGAACCTTTCACAATGGATGATCCTTAAAACACTGGCAAATCCACCAAGTAATGGCTCAAAACGATAGCTTGAGTCAAGGCTAAGACCAGGTCACACTGAACTCTTGTGCAGGGACTTTAAAACAAGCAACAAGAAAACCTAATAAAAAATAAAACTTGAATAAAGGCATATCATTTTTCATTTAAATTCAATTCTATTTAAACTGTTAACTCTCTTGCTCAACATATAAAAAGTGAGAAGGCGTGGAGATGGCAGTGTTAAAATCTCATTTCTTATATACTTTAAATGTAATCAAAAGTTCACCAAAATCACAGTATAGTTATTGTCAACACCCACCATCTACCCTTGGAGGAGCACCAGTAATTTACTGCCAGTTACTGATAATACGTCATTACGAAAATAGAGCCGACTACACAGCCTAAAAATCTGTTAATTATATAATCATATAGTATTTAGTTCGGTGCATATATCCAATATTACTGGATTATAAAGTACACATATCTCTTATTAAATTAGATTTTCATATGTAGTTCAAATGAAATTGAGCGGAAAACATAACTGCAAATTCTGAAGGCCAGCATGCTTACCAAAGAGAAATAAAAGGTAAGGACTATGATCATTGGATAAGGATCTAAGTCTGAAATATCACAGTCAAAGAAAAGCCAGCAATGACAAGCAATTAAAATCCTTGAGTTAACTAATCCTCCATCATCGCTGCCCATGTGTTTCAGTCTTTTGTTATAATAAACCCACATTTGCTTTGAGTGAGAGATAATTTGCTCTTCTTAGTAGCAGCATTGATATATTTGGAGGATTGTATAAGCTCTTAATTCAAACATTACTTAGTGACTTGAAGTGTGTTATTACTATTGCTATTGCTATGGACGACTTTACAAAATGTAAAACAGTATTTCCACAGTTTTTGCTTGTAAAGCGTCAATATTCTCTGTAATATATTATTTTTAATAGTGTCCTACAGAGTCCTAAAAAAGCACCATTGTGCTTAGATCCTGCAAAACCTGCTGAGATAAAGGAAAACATTCAGTTTTTTTCATTAAAAATGGCTTGGTTCACCTTGCTCATTAAAGCTTACTGTCAGTGAGAACATCCTTATTAAAACTGCTGACTGTCATGTAGTGTATTCTCTCATGTGGCTCAATTTGCTCAGTCACAACACATTGCCTTCTTGGTCACCTCCCTCTAGATTTTGACTTTCATTTGAACCTATACTTAAGGAACGTGAGGCAGTATTTTCACATTCTCTTACTGAAGTGTTGGTAGGTTGGTAGACAAATAGCGCATTTTTTCTACTGGCATTACAATAAATTGATTTGCATCAACATTATGAATAAGAAAAGACATTTTTATAGGGACCTTACATTGAAAGGAAAGAAAACATATTTAACCTTCCATAAATCATGTTAATGTTATTTAATTTTTTGAATTTGGTAAGCAGAAGCGATACAGTGTTTCGAGTCTGTAATATGAATTTTCATTAAACCTATAATCATGGCTTTGTGATTTATCTATATTAAGGTATTAACACTTGCAACTGCATTGCAAGTTAACATTTTTCCTCTCAGTTGACATGCAAGATATAGACAGAGCTAGTAGGACTGCATAATAACAGGAATCCACACTACCCACACTTCCTTTGATATATTTCTAAAACATCTGAATGGACCATTTGGAAACTATATTGATATCGTCTCCATCATGATGATAGACTCTAGAAGCACTCAGTGCATCCTTATGCCTGCATGTTACTATAAAGAAGGAAATGGTTACATTTGCTGACTCATTTCTGGTAAATAACCGCAAGAACTCATCTCAGATGACGAGTCAGAGGAGAAAATAAATAAATAAATAAATAAATAAATAAATAAATAACAGGCACTGTCTACATTTAAACAATCCTCTATTTAACCCAAATGCAATTATCTCTCTTCCTGTTTATGTCTGTGATCATCTGAGGAAATACATTGGATAACTGGATGTTGAGAATATTGGAGTCTAGTATAACACTTTCCTGATTGAATGACAATATATATGAAATGAAGTACTTGTCTAATTATAGGTAGAATTAATTATATTTAAATCTAGAAAATCAGCATGGGAATATTAGATCATGGAAAAGCACAGCCTGTATATAAAAAAGATAAAGTTACTGTAACACATGCAATGTCCTAAGATGTTACCTTAGAGCAAAGTTAGACATAAAACAAGGATGGCAATTTACTGACTCTGGTATGTAAAAGTTGAGTGAACATATAACTTCATAAATTATTCTTTAAGCCTTGCTGATGGTGAGCAGGGCAAGTTATATACTTTTCTCATTTTTATTATAATTGATTTTTTTTTCTAAATTTAAAAACACGGTTGATAAGGTTGGGACTACCCAAATGTCACCACCTCCCACAGCAGCTGAGAGATCAGAGTTCTTGCTTTAGAGGGTCAGACAGTCTCTAATACAACTCACAAAGGATCTTTAGAGCAGTGTCTTGAAACCCAAGGGTATACACTCAGTGCTCAGCCTAGAGCTCACATACTCAAACTCTCAGCAACACTGTGTGCAGAATTTCATCTTGTTCTTTTTTGAGACAACATGATCCCAGTCTTAGTTACACAGTATACAGTGTGCACACACTACTAACATCTCCATCAGTTTTTATTGTTGATATTACAGACATATATGTCAAAAGATATAATTAGACAATGTGTAACAGTAATGCTAAATAAATTGTGTAAAACCTAAAAGAGTTTGGATTTAATAAATAAACTAATTGACACACAAAAAAGTCCAAATTAACAAATAACTATTATATTAGTGAAATAACCCCTCCATAGCTACTGAATTGAACATGTTTTCCCTAAATCCTATCCACAGAAGCACCCCACACTTTAGTTCAGAGCCATTTATTCTTTGCAACCCTTTAAAATAAAGAAATAACACACCAGATCAGAGATAAAGTTTAAATGAGCAACAGAAACTTTTATTCAGTTGAAAAACCCAGAGAGCAGCAGTATGTTGATATTATTTTTTTTCCTCAAAGGCATCAGAATTAACAGGATAATAATGCACTCAAAGTGGTACCTTACTGCACAAAAATCTTGTTCTTTAGCAATTTGCTACAGTGTACTCTAGATCTTGCTGGTATAAAAAACAAACAAATGATTATTCAAATGAACAGTAAGGGTTGTGTAGGAGCAGATCTCAAATTTAATACAGAGAAAGATATGTATTTCCATCATCTTTACTATGTAGCTTCAACAATAATGCCTAGTGCTAATGAGAAGGAAGGATTTAATGCAAGTTGTTGTCACAAAAGTAAAAACTATTAGAACGGACGTAAACTCATGCAGATGCATTGAACAAAATACAAAAGTATTGAAGGTGTAGACCCAATGAGCAACCTACAAAACACTCATACATCAGCAAAACTCCCAGTAAAGCCAGTTTGTTTTACTGGCTTAGCCAAAAGGCTAATCACTTCATCACCTTGTAATTAGAATCACTCCACATTTGCCACATAAAGAGGATTAATAGTTGGTGACTCCTTATACAATAGGTGGTGAGTGTGGGCCATATAAGCTGGCCCATGTGAGTGCATTGAATGTGTGACGCCATCATAAGGTCTTTGCTCAACGGCACCACATCAATGAACAAAGAACTCAAAACTCTCAGTGTGTTCTGTCCATGATGCTAGTGTATTAGCATTATTTTCCACACAAAAATCATTATGTCTAATAAAACCAGACACACGCAGAAACCCAGATATTTGGCTCAGGACATGCTTGGCACAATGCGTGGCAGGTGGAGGTATTGGAAGCTAAAACAACACTGTGAAGTCTTTGTCTAATGGCACTGGACAAAGACTGATCAGTGCTTGCACTGCAAGAGTTGGATGATTACCTACACAGTTCAACTCCTTCAAATACTGTCTGGAATGTAAATTAGACTGATAAAACCAAGATATGTTCACTCGGGAACCAAACATCAAAAGCCGTTTCTTTAAGCATATCCAGTCATTACCAGTGGTATGACATCAGAGTAACTGAATAGGAATGGCACTACCCGTACTGGAGCATAACTTCTACCCACCGTTTGATGCCTATGGAGTGCAGACCTTTGATCTAATTTTGGTGTGTGACTTGCCCTTCACACAAACACTCATTATCCGTGGCACAGTCAGAGTAGCAGCCAATCCGTACCATCAATTCTTGCTGAAGATTTCACACAGTTTGAAATTAAAGAAAAAATAAATACATTCTTCTTGTGCTGAAAATCTCGGGCTATGGGCCCAGCCATCTGGGTTATGAAGGAAAAAGCCCAGCAAGGGATATGATAGGAAAAATAAATCTGCGCGCTCATGGCAGGAAAACTTTTCTGTCTGTTGTTCCTTGTAACACAAATCTGCATCATCTTCTTCAAGATATTAATTTATAACCACAAACACCTTGGGGATTATTTGGAAATCTATTTCTTTCTTTCCTGAAACTAGTGGCATACCCTCTGGTTCAGCTTAGAAATAATACTGAACCATGCCAAAAACTGTTTATGTCCTTTCAAAGTAGGAGAAATCATACAAGTTGCACTCCATTTACTACTGATTGAATGCAATGACCTGCTCAGCTTCCTTCAGTGATCAAGTGCTCTGTAATTTCCTCTTTTTGTCTGTTATATTGCATGAACACAGCAGAGGCTAGCCTGCTGTCATGCATACAACTCTCTTCCCAGAATCCCAATGAGGAATACGATACAGTATCGCATCATTTTCCATTCTCCTCTTTCTTTTTCTCCTCCACTCTCTCCGTTAAACAGTTCACTATTACCCTCCCATCTGCTGTTTTCATGTCTCATCAAAGATTTCTCTTCCCCTCACCAACTTTAAATATTCACTTCATGTTCTTTCAACAATAGCTTACAAACACTTGGAAATAATTGAGTCTCAGCGGGCTGACAAAAAAGGGAGCAGTGATCGTGCACAGTGGAAGTGATCAAATATGGCCTTGAGCCAACCGTCTTTGTAGATGGTCTCTGAATTGCCATTGATCTGGGGGTGGATACACCCGAGGAATACATTATTTATGTTCTTTTTTCTCCCGACAGTAGCAAGTCACAAACGGTAATGGGATGAGATGGGTGTCACACCGGAAGAGAGGAAACCAGTGCCGCTGAGTATATGGGCAACCCTGAAGACTAAAGGCCCACAAAACCATGATAGAGGGCTTTCATCTCCTAAAGGAAAAGTAATTGTCAAGTTAATGTACTCCTCAATCCTACTGTACACAGGGTGCCATGTCATCATTACTACGAGCACAGAAAGTGCTTTCAACAACCCAACAAGCCGATCGTATGTCCTTCCAGTAAGCGGTTAAGCCTCCTTCTTTTTCTTCCTGTAGAGCAAAAAAAGTAATTGTGCAATCAAACTGTGCAATCTAGCTGTTTAGCTCATGTGGAACATTTATGTAGTTCTGCTTTCACTTTGTATCTATCTAAATTGCAAAACATGAAACAATAAATGTAGTAAATTTGTTTTAGCATTTTTAGTGTCTAAGGTCATTCAGTTGCTAATTAGCTGAAAGAAGCTAAGCACTTTCTCTTGTAAGCAACACAAACAAGTTGAACAAGCTTCCTGACGCAACCATGTATGATAATTCAATTACTTTCCATTGAGTGCTCTTGAAATAATGCATCTTAGAATGCTGATAGCATTTAAATTATTTAAATTTCTCTGTGCGTGTTTGTGTTTGCATGAATTAGGCTTGAGTGAAATTTTTAGAAGATTAGTTTAGTGTAGTTATCTTAAAGTCAATACAACCTCACTTTTATGTGTGCTACTAATATAAAACATTGTTGGGGATTATAAGGTATATTACTAAAACAAGAGTTGGATATATTTGTGCTGGAAATCCAAGAAGGCCAAACTGAGTTGCTTACTGTACCTGTAACACTCTCAGCTCTGAGGTATTAAAGATAGAAAAGTCACACAGTGTTATACTGGTACAATAAGTGTTGGTCACATCATTACTAAAAGCTGTTCTTTTAAAGCCATACTGGTTAAGCAGTCTAGCTTAATGCTTTCTAGCAAATTTTCACAGTTAATATGATATTTATAATTTTACAATTCTTGTTCAATATGCTTGAACAAGAAAAAAAATCCTTAGTATCCTTTCAACTTTTTAAAAAATATTCAAGCATGCCTAATTGGCCATAATTTTACTGAAGCAAATAAAGCTCTCAAATTCTGCACAATGACTGTGCAATTTTCTGTAAAGTATAAAAGGAATCGTGTGAAATGTCCAATAAAAGAAGAGCAGCATATTGACAATGACTTCAATACTACCATGATAATTAAACCAGTAGTGCCAATTCAACAATAAAAAATCCACACAGTAACACAGCCCTTCTGTCTTTTTGACAGCACTGAGGACACAGCTCATCATCTGTGGCAGCTCCGTTCCTTCCTGCACATGGTGAATTTAGTTCCAAGATGACAATAAAACCTGTTACAATCACTTCTGATCATAACACATGTTACATAGTTTCCCAGTCTCCTGCAGATCAGACTGGGCATTTCAAGCAGATTAACTCTAAAACCCTCACTTTAAATGAGTCAAAACTGACAGGTAGCCTCACAACAATGTGGCTACAAACAAGCCTTTAAAACTCACCCATTAAAAGCACAGCATTGAAGACAACATTATCCACTCAATGGCAGTAATAATGTGCCAGTGCTACCAGGTTTATACTGAACTGAGCTTATGTACGTTGTTATACGTCTTGATAGAATGCTATTAGAACCCTACAACTACACCTTACTGTTTTTTGTTTTTAACAAAAAGTCAGTATTTTGAACAGTCAGTGTAAGTGTTAGATAAACATACACAGAAATATTGGGATTTTTAATTCAACATCATTTATCATGCAACAATATCTAAGCTTCTCAGTATGTAGGCCGTAAACTATTCCTGAAACAGCCTGAAGCTAAAGAAAGCTAACTCCCACATTCACACACAGCCAAAGACACACTTCTTTTCAGAGCCAGTGCTATAAGCCCCCTGACTCTGTGTATATGTATGGATAAGCGCCTGGCTGTGACCAGCAGACCCAGAGTTGGACAGCCAAACATCCCCTGAGGTGCCCCTTTTTCCCCTCCTATTCAGTCTTTCATTGCAAGCAAAGCCCTAAGTGCTGGAGGATTTTACACTAATTTATGTTCATTGATTTGTAATTCACAGAAAGCATGCTAACATCCAAGGCTGGGAATTACACGTGTTGACAATAGCAGTGGCTCTTGTGAACTTGGAAGTAAAGGTCAATATTTAAATTTGGAGCTTTAATTCCCAGCTTATCAAAGAAAAATCCCTGCAATATCTAACATGTCAGGAAAGCTGAAATCCCTGTGTGTGAAGTGTTTTTCAGGACATGTGCATTTACTGTGTTGCACACATTCATCATTTTTTATTTATTTGTCTTGTATTTTCAACACCCTGAATGTTTGGACATGGAATATAGCACATGTACCTGTTTATACTACCTTTCTACCAGTGATGGGAAAGCTTTCTTTTTGGAAGGAAGTAGTTTTGATTCTGTTTACCTGAAAATTTGTTCTGATTTGTTCAAGAAGCTTGTTCACCACCAGTAAGAAGAAGTAAGCTAAGAAAGACCAATACGTTGTGTGACTGAGATACAAATCGCTTATTCAGTCATACCCAGAGGTAGCCTAGTTGACTCTCTCGCTCTTCCAGTCACCCACTCACTCATTCCTTCTGTCCCCTTGCACATCTCAACTTTCAGTCCCACTCCCAGCTCAGCAGTCATGACCGACAGGAAGCCTGGAGAGGTACCCTGAGTGTCTCGTTCACCCACTCACTTACCAGATTGGTCACTCCTGTGGCTCTGATGGGTCTCAATAAACTGTAGTGCTTTGTTGCAGTCCAAGTTAGTTTCAAGCCAATCACGCTTACAGCACACTCTAAATGCCTCGCTGGCCATAGTCGATAAAGGAAGAACATTTCAAGTCACACATCTGATGAGACAAGCGGAAGACCAAAAATAATCTGTGCAGAGAGGGAGGGAAACACACTGGCAGGGCCACATTTGCTGCATCTGAAATACTTGCAAACGTCACAGCATTAGTTTACACAGAGTAGAGTACGGTACTGCAAATGTGTACATATATTTTTAGTACAATCCCTTAAAGGTATATGCATGCTGGGCATTTCAAGCAGATTAACATGTCTCATCTCCTCCACACATCACTCACTCACTTGGACACTAGAAGGGGGAATTATGTTAAAATGCTCTTCATAGACTACAGCTCTGCATTTAACACCATAATTCCCTCCACACTCACCACCAAGCTGGAGCATCTGGGACTCAGCTCATCTATGTGTCAGTGGATCTCCAACTTCCTAACTGGCAGACCACAGGCAGTAAGGATGGGCGGACATGTCTCAGCCTCCACCACTCTCAGCACTGGAGCCCCCCAGGGGTGTGTTCTGAGCCCCCTGCTGTACTCTTTGTACACATATGACTGTGTGGCCACTACCAGCTCCACCACCATCATCAAGTTTGCTGACGACACCGTCGTGGTGGGCCTGATCTCTGATAACAACGAGACGGCCTACCTGAAGGAGATTAGGAATCAGGAGAACTGGTGCCAGAGGAACAACCTCCTTCTAAACGTCAGTAAGACAAAGGAGCTGATAGTGGACTTCAGCACTAAGCAGGAGAGGAACTACCAGACCCCCGTCATCAACGAGTGCCCAGTGGAGAGAGTGGACAGCTTCAAATACCTCGGAGTTCACATCACGCAGGACCTGTCATGGTCCTGTCACATCAACACCGTGGTGAAAAAGGCCCGACAGCGTCTCTACCACCTCAGACGCTTGAGAGACTTCCAACTGCCCTCCAAGGTGCTCAGGAACTTTTACTCGTGCACCATAGAGAGCATCCTGGCGGGAAACATCTTAACCTGGTTCGGGAACAGCACCATGCAGGACAGACGAGCTCTACAGAGGGTTGTGCGGTCAGCTGAGCGTACCATCCGCTCCGAGCTCCCTGACCTGCACTCAATCTACAGCAGGCGGTGCTGGACCAAGGCCAGGAAGATCGTGAAGGACCTCAGCCATGCCAACAACAGACTGTTCTCTCTGTTGAGGTCAGGAAAGCGATTCTGCTCCCTGAAGACCAACACAGAGAGACTGAGGAGGAGCTTCTTCCCGCAGGCGATACGGTCTCTCAATCACACCACCACACAGTACTGACCCACACATATGGTTCTTACACACACACTGGACTTTCTGGACTTTGTTTTTGCACAACACTGGTCACTATATTCTTCATTTCCGGTTAATACTTGTACAGCTGCTGTTATTGTGTATATATTTATTTATATTTAGATTTCTTCATACATTCTTATATAGTTCTATATTGTGTATTGTGTATTTTGTTGTACAGTTATTTTATTTTCAACTTTAATTTATATATTTTATCTTATTCTCCCAGTTAAATTTACCCTTCATTCTAATTTGTGTTGTACAGTTATTTCATTTTAACCTTAATTTATATTTTATTCCTTCCTAGTTAAATTTACCCTTTTTAATTTTTCATATTTATTTCCTATCTTATTCATAGCCTTTTCCTTTTTTGTTTTCTTTAGGTCACGAGCAGTTGTCCAAGCATTTCACTACATATCGTACTGTGTATGACTGTGTACGTGACAAATAAAATTTGAATTTGAATTTGAAATGCTAGATGTAACATGGCAACTAGTAAATTAGAGCCACCAGCATTCAGTTGATTCCACAAGTTATGGAATTGACTGACGGGATAGAACGCTGCTCTATAAAAATTCCATTTTCGGTTTGGGGAATGATGGCTGTCAAATATATCAAAAATTCCCACAGGTTTTACTGAAAAGTACATATGATTCACATGCATTTCTTATTCATTAAACCATTCAGACACCGATCAAGCTCTTTAGATGGAATCGATGGGTTCATGAACAACAAAATTTCTCTCAAGACCTCTTCCTCCATGACTGGGGTGCTTTTTTTTTGTATTTAATTTTTGTAGTGCCATGCTTTTGGATTGATTAATACATGCCAAACACTGTTTACTTCTGATTTTGAAATATACAGAAATACAATCATTCGCTTCTTTGCAGGTTATTAATGTAAGATAACTAATTTATATCAGATGATATCCAAAGACAGTAAACATGATCATAGACCAAAAAGTCAGACTGGCACATTCTTATTTATTAAGCCATTATACTTATGTTTTCAGAACACATACAAATCTTGAGAATGACACAAAAAAATTAGTTCCTAATGACAACATGCATTCAAATATGAGAGCGGAGGGACATCTTCAATATGATGAATCATTATGTAAATAAAGCCATTAGTGGGCAAGCAATGTTTTCACAGATAAAGTCACTCTAAAAACAGATAACATTTTTTTTCTTTTTTTCTTTTTGTGTCCCGTTTGGATCTTTAGCCATCAGAATTGCTGTCTTAAGGCCAAGAAAGATGCCAAGCGGATTTATTTTACCAAGTGGATCATCATGGCCTTGCTATATTGGTCCATTTGATTGACCTTTATTATAATTATGAATTTATTTTATTTTCAGTTGCTACAAACGGGACAGACATGACTGGGGGATAGGACAGGGAGAAAGAATGAAAGAAAGAGAGGGAGAGAAAGAAAACCAAAGGGGAGAAGAGACGGTGAGAAGGGGGGAAGAAAGAAAAAAAAAGAAAAAAAAAAAACACCTGGATCACCTGTATGGAGAAAAAAAACAGAAGAGAAAGCAAACAACAAAGAGCAACATAATAAAAAAAAAAACGGCACCATCACAATAAACTAGCTAGCAGTAGATATCAGTAGATACTAAATAATAAACAATATTGTGCAGCACGCAAGATAGACAGCGCACAATGTGCTTTGAGGCAGCAGCCAAGAAAGCTGTAGTCCGCGTCTGTGAATACCCGTGTGTACACCTGTGAGCATACCTGTGTGGATCAGCATGCTTGCATTCCAAAGGTTTCTCCATGTAACGATCTGCTAGGGAGTGTGGGGAGCCACAGCCCCGTCCTCCAGGGTATGAAGCAGGTATGGAGGAGATCAAAACTCCAGACATCCAGAGGCCCCCAGAACACAAGAGACCAAGGAAGACCAACAGAGGGGCAGCCGCGCCACTGTCCCAGTAAGAGCTGAGGAGAGTCCCAGATGAGGGCTCACTCAGCAGCCGCGGAGCAGAAGCCAGGGGGAGTTGCAGTGACGCGCCCGTGAGCTCCGCCGGCAGCCAGCTGTACCTGAGTGACCGAGCCCCAGGCTGAGAGGCCGGGGGCACCCCACCTCCGAAGTGGCCCGAGCGAGCCCCAGGCTCCAGGCCCCGATAAGCGGCCGCCAAGGAGTGAGCCGGTGTGTACCCGGACGCCCATCCCCAGACACAAAGAACCACCAACGCACCGATATCTGAGGGAGTCCGCCACTGGCAGGGGAAGTGGTGGTGGGGGGAGATAGGCCTCCAAACCTTGGAGGGCCTGAGATGTCCCCAGAGAGGTGGCGTCTGATACCCAACCTGACATATAGAGACAGACATACAGGCACACACAGACACAAACATCCATTCCCACCCTCATGCTCTCATATGCACTCACTCCACACTCAACCAACGTGGAGACAGACATAAAGAGACGCTGTACACACGATCACACTCCCCAAGCGTACTCTACGAACAACCCGTTCTCACTCCCAAAGCATAACATTTTACGCTAGGTGACAAATCGTCACCATATTACGTTTTCGGCTACCCACCACGTTCCTAAATGACGACCTCGGAAAAAAGAGGAAATATGAGAACCGTCTGGACTGAATCTACACATGTTCGCTCTTTTTATTCAAATCGCTTAGAAACACGCTATTTAACTTCATTAAAGTCCTAGTTAAGGTCAGGAATAAGGTTATGGTCAGGGCTAGGGATAAGGTTAGGTTTAGGGCTGGAATACAGGGCTGGAACGTCTACTCCCGCGGGAGCGTCATTGCACTGGATTCCAGCCATAACCCGCCGCGTACCATAAGAACGCCGAAGGTCTCCTTTCGCGTTCCTCAGGAACGCCGCGGGACGTGACAAAACGTCGACATGTTACGCCTCGGGAGTGAGAACGCTCTGCTACGAACCGGGTCTAGGTACCCTTGCCCCTGGAGGGGGGAACTGCACCCAGACCCAGGTGGTGTTACCCTTTTCCCTGCGGTGGGGAGAGGCAGACCGCCCCGACAGATAACAAATTTAAGTAAAAACAAAGATTCTCATTTGCTCTCATTTCATAGCAGCTTGATATTTCGCAGGATGTAGTTTCTCAAAAATATCTAAAATTCTAAATCTCTAGATCTAAAATTGTACAATAAATGAACAGATATGGGTCTATATATACAGGGTGGGCCATTTATATGGATCCACCGTAATAACATGGGAATGGTTGGTGATATTAAAGTCCTGTTTGTGGCACATTAGTATATGTGAGGGGGCAAACTCCTCAAGATGGGTGGTGACCATGGTGACCATTTAGAAGTCTGCCATCTTGGGTACAACTTTTGTTTTTTCAATAGGAAGAGGGTCATGTGACACATCAAACTTATTGGTAATGTCACAAGAAAAACAATGGTGTGCTTGGTTTCAATGTAACTTTATTCTTTCATGAGTTATTTACACGTTTCTGACCACTTATAAAATGTGTTCAATGTGCTGCCCATTGTGTTGGATTGTCAATGCAACCCTCTTCTCCCACTCTTCACTCACTGATAGCAACACCGCAGGAGAAATGCCAGCACAGGCATCCAGCATCCGTAGTTTCAGGTGCTGCACATCTCGTATCTTCACACCATAGACAATTGCCTTCAGATGACCCCAAAGATAAAAGTCTAAGGGGGTCAGATCGGGAGACCTTGGGGGCCTTTCAACTGGCCCACGACGACCAATCCACTTTCCAGGAAACTGTTCATCTAGGAATGCTCGGACCTGGCACCCATAATGTGGTGGTGCACCATCTTGCTGGAAAAACTCAGGGAACGTGCCAGCTTCAGTGCATAGAGGGAAACACATCATCATGTAGTAATTTCAAATATCCAGTGGCCTTGAGGTTTCCATTGATGAAGAATAGACCCACTATCGTTGTACCCCATATACCACACCAAACCATCACTTTTGTTGTTCCAACAGTCTTGGAGGGATCCATCCAATGTGGGTTAGTGTCAGACCAATAGTGGTGGTTTTGTTTGTTTCACCATTCACATAAAAGTTTGCCTCATCACTGAACAAAATCTTCTGCGTGAACTGAGGGTCCTGTTCCAATTTTTGTTTTGCCCATTCTGCAAATTCTGTGTGCCGATCTGGGTCATCCTCGTTGAGATGCTGCAGTAGCTGGAGTTTGTAAGGGTGCCATTTGTGAGTAGCTAATATCCGCCGAAGGGATGTTCGACTAATGCCACTCTCCAGTGACATGCGGCGAGTGCTACGCTGTGGGCTCTTGCTGAATGAAGCTAGGACAGCCACTGATGTTTCTTCATTAGTGACAGTTTTCTTGCGTCCACATTTTGGCAAATCCAACACTGAACCAGTTTCACAAAACTTAGCAAGCAGTTTGCTAACTGTAGCATGGGAGATGGGTGGTCTCGTAGAGTGTCTTGCATTGAAATCTGCTGCAATGACCCGGTTACTGCATTCACCAGATATCAACACAATTTCGATCCGCTCCTCACGTGTTAACCTCTTCGACATGTCAATGGCTGTGAACAAAGAGAAACTTATAAATAACTCATGAAAGAATAAAGTTACGTTGAAACCAAGCACACCATTGTTGTTCTTGTGACATTACCAATAAGTTTGATGTGTCACATGGCCCTCTTCCTATTGAAAAAACAAAAGTTGTATCCAAGATGGCCGACTTCTAAATGGCCACCATGGTCACCACCCATCTTGAGGAGTTTGCCCCCTCACATATACTAATGTGCCACAAACAGGACTTTAATATCACCAACCATTCCCATGTTATTACGGTGTATCCATATAAATGGCCCACCCTGTACATGTTGAAACAGTGGCCATCTTAGTCAAGTTATATAGCATTTAACCTGAAATCAATACTCATATATATGAGTCTACTACATTTGCACGAGACAAGTAACTGATTTACCAGACAGCAACCCTCTGTACATGAAAGGACACTCAGCAGGGAGGCGATTATGTACAGCATTCAGTAACTCTATCCAGCTCACTCAAACACTCCAGAGCTTCCACTGGACAGTCAAACCTCTGGTAACACACAGAGTTAGCTGGGAAAAAGAATAGAACCAGAGAAATAAGAAAGAGGGAGAGAAGCTGGGACAGGAGTAATTCATATCTATTTACTGTGTTTTCCATCCCTCCCAAGAGTCACAGCATGACAAAGGTTCTCACAACTCTCAACTAACTAAAGCTGTCTGAGTTTTTACAAAAATGAGAAAAAGAATGGAATAAATTAAACGGGGAACAATGAATCACAGGACCATCCTGATTTATTGGCACTTTACGTAACAGTCTGAAATGGAGCAGGAGGTAACTGCAGTCTCTGGGAGTTCAGGAGCAGGGTTATTATGAAATTGGGTCGTTGTGCTTATTGGACAGCAGCCAACTGTCACTATCTTAATAGAACAGGGCAGGTGTAATATGAGACCTTTGTGCCTTACATGAATCGATCTCATCATTTTGGGGCTTTTTGTGTTTTTTGTAGCAATTAAATGGTCTGTATGGACATTAGTCTCTGAAACCCAATAAAACACATGACCAAGAATTATAGAAACTATTAACAACTATATTTGTGCCAATAACTCTTTTGTGGATTCATATTACATCCGTTTTTTGGTTTTTTTTATTCTTTGTTTCAGCTTTAAACTGCACTCGCTAAGTGTAACATTTTACTTCCAACGAGAAACCACAAGTCATTCACAAGACTCAGCAAAATCTTCTGTAAGCCTAGAGCACAAAAAAAGCTCTTAGCCAGATTTTAAGGTGTGTTAAGGTGTATAGGGGATCCTCCTCTCCACAGACTCCTTAAAGCATTAGAAACTAACAAATATCAGAGCTGTACTTTGTTCTATATCAGCTGTAAGCCCAAAGGAGACAAGGATCCAGGACCTGCCCTAACAAGCACTGGTCGACTGTCCTGCTGAGAGCCTTTCATACTCTGGTAAAAACGAGGTTATGGGAGCTTGTCCAGTGTAAGAAACACAAGTACTGTTGAAGAGTCCACAGTCTCCTCAGAGGCATAAAAGCATCCATGTCCTGACATTTTCACTATTGTTACAATGAAAAGACTCCACTCTGACATATCCCGATCAAACTGTGAAGCATTAGTGGGCATATTGTTATGCACGTAATGACCTAACCTTTCTGGGCAAAAGCCTGGCAGCTCACAGTTTAAAAATACAATTTAAACAGCTCCCTATTATCATTTACTGCCACTTTTAAATGCATAAGTGATTTTTGGTTTTGTCAAATGCAGGTTTCTGTTTTTGTTATTTTTACAATAAGACTTTTACTGAATATATTTTACACAATTTGCACTTGCAGAATAAATCTTGTTTCTTATCTTTATAATAAACTAATAATCTGTTATGTGAATATATCTTTCAATGGGGCTATAAACATGAAAGGAAAGAATATGCATTCACTTTGGTAGGAGGGACGAAGCATTTTTGTTGCCATCTAAAAAGCAAAGTGGTCAATACTCTAAATACCCTATTTCAGACCTGAAAACTGAGGGTGCAAAGAAAGGATGAAGGGGGGCAAAGTCACTGTAAGGACATCCTAAATTGGCTGATGGAGGCAAAATACAAAATGGATAGTTCCAACGGTGACCTTGCTAAAAAGAGAACTAGTATCCATCTTCGTGTGCCATTAGGATATAGGCAAGTTGTTCTACTGTGTGAATATTTAATGATTCTTAATTAGCTTAAAAAAAACAACACTGGTCAGTAATGGCGCTTAAGTGCTTTGGTTGGTGTGTTTGTATGTTTGCACCATAAATCACTTATTGGGTAGATAGCTACTAGATGAATTACATGTGTCTTAGTGACACATACTGAGACACAACTCCTTTTATTACAAAATGGGGTCAGTGTAAAACATTATGCCCAAAGACGTTATGTAACAAAAAGACACCAATTTCATCACTTTGGTCATGGAACTAGCCAAAAACATTTTTCCCCTTTATTTTATCTTAAATGCCACATCGGTGCGACATGCTCTGCCCCCAATTCTTAGCCAGCTACATCACCCTTGACCCTTGCTAATGCTCCTTGTCAACAACACACAAAAAGGGACTTTCCAAAGGTAATACGACATACATTGCCCACGGCAGATTGTCCAGGAAGGTCATTCTTCAAACTGACACATACAGCAAGGTCACTGTCAGTAGAGGCTGTTAGGAGATAAGTTCTCTTGCATCAGACTGCCTTCAGCCCCTTCACTGTTACACTATCCCTAAAGGGCTACACTGCCACCAGCAGTCACTTAGCACATAAACTCAAAAGAAAACAAATGCCAAGCATTTATCACCAAACTGCAGCTATACACTTACTGTATTTTTAAGTATATGTTAAAGATTTTTTGTTTTGTTTAAGAAATGCAACAAATGAAACATAGTCTCCTCTTATTGTCAAGCATTTGCTCAGCACACTTGAGCATTGACAACATTAGTATTATTTTGCTACTTTTAATTAGAATATTAAGTAAAGTTTAAACAGTAACCTGTTTGTCCATATGCCTTCCATTAACTTTTCCTTTTTCTTCTTTTTTTAAATAAACAAGCTGTCAATGTAATGAACTAAGTCATTCAAGATATATATTTTTTTCTCTGTGAGGCAAACACTATTAAAACTGAATTATTTTCCCCTCCTTTGAGGGGACTGTGATGAGTCGGCATTTTCCATAAATGACCCAGCTGTTTGAGCATATTGTGTTTCGCTTCATCAGGAATTCAAAGGAGCTCACAGCAGATCATCCATATCCTGTCATGCTTTGGTCTTGACCATACCTCTCTAAAAGCTGGTTTCAGAGCTGGTGGTGCATATGCTACAGATGTGGGGCTAACATGACTATGTTAATGTTTTTCTGACTGCAATTAACCATTAAACACATATCAGCTTGTAATGAAATATAGGGGGTGGGCCTGCACAATATGTGTGCTACAAATGTGACCAAGGCAAATCTACCAACATTAGTGATAATAAATAAATCTATGGATAAATTAGTTGAAACAAATCTGGAAAAAAACCCAACTTATTTTGTTATTTACAAAGTGCATATTTCCAACTGTATTCAGAGGTCATAGAAGAAAAAGTTAAATTTGAAACCCAGTGTTTCAGTCTGTGATCATTGATTTTTCTCCCATGTCCTTAATGGACAGGCTAAAAATATGCTGCTTCTGGGTACAAATCTTGCATCTGTTCTCTCACAATACCAACAATACAGACAACATCTAATTGATACTATACAAGTCGCAGTGCAAGTTATTATTTTTTACCTTTTTTCCCATCACTTTGAATTTTGCCATTTTGGTATGCAGGATATTTTTCTAATATTAAAATAATAAAAAGCTTTGAAACTCTTGAAAATCACATGAAATAACATTTCTTTCAAAAGGGAAATTTGGAATTCAACATTTTAGCATTTTTGAATTCTAAAAAGGTTCATTTTCACTACCACAGTGACTAGAATGGTTACTCTGCCTAAAATTGGCAACATGACCAGGGCATGCTTTAATTTAAAAAGGTTTATCAATATATAATATAGATATTCATGCAGTATTCATTTTAATGAACCTTAATTATTAAAATTAATTAAAATATTCAGTGTAAAAGCTACTGTACTACTAGCAGTCAAAAACATATATATTAAGATATTAAGCATGATTTGACAATTTTATAATGTGATCTGACTGACACATGCACATGATTGCAAATGATTTATTGTATTTGGAAGCAGGTGTGTCAGATATCAGCTGCCTACCCGCGTGCATGCATACTGATATAAGCTGTCCTCCTGTGAGTAATAAATCAAAACCCCAACATTTTTGCCATTAACATTGTTTCCTTGTTGTCTCTGTGCTGTCAGCAACAGTGGATAATCCCAGTGTAGAAGAGGGCTCTGTCCTTCTGCTGCGTCCATCCTGTGATTCAGAGGATACAGATTATCACTGCAAATGGAGGGCCTTGTCTTTGACTCATTTGCTAGAATCAGCAATAGAGGAAAGACTGACTCTATACTAGCCCCTTAACGGACTCTAAATTCACAAGCAGGCACTTTCATCTGACCATACAGGCTGTATACCCACAGCGCACATACACCCTACTAGCTTACATCCAGACATGCATGCTCAGACCTTCACACTTCCTGCATACAGAACCAACCTGGACCAAATCATTTCCCAATTCTAAAGGGCCAAAAGAGGCAGACATAGCATTGCTAATTCAGAGTTAAAGAAAATACAAAGGTGAGCAAAGTCAGTGTCTGTGTGTTCCTTTAACCATGCTACTCCATATCAGAGGGAATGCGTCAGCCCTACTATGGTTAACACTCAATAAAACATCAAAAGGGATGAAGCTCAGAGCTCTGGACAAATACACACCCACACAGATACCAGATACACACAAAAACTCGTTTCATTTATACGCCTTCTCTTACACACATATGTACACACGACGTTGCATATTGAACAAACAAATAGTGCAGATATAGATCACTGGATTAAATGAATAGAGCAGGGAGAACAGATAACAGGGTCGCATATCTTTAAAGAGTAAACAAACACACATCATGCATAATGAACGCTAAATACGAGTTCAATAGAACACTCAATAGAGCAGTTTCTTACAAACACACTATACGTCTGTGAAGGTTCTCAGTCATCCAGGTCATCGTAGTCAAAGGAGCTTGCAAAGAACACACTATACTAAATAAACACACTATACATTCACTGGAACAATTGGAGGTTTTAGCCAATATTGGCAGTCAATGCCAGATACACAGGAGCTGTCATCAACTTCCCATCAGGCTCCACTCCCCCCCAGTGGATGTTTTGAAAGAGGAGAAACACTTCTTGTGAAATTTTTATATCCAGAGGCAAAGGCATTTAATGGTCACTGTTTGGCATGTTACATGAGGAGATGGCATTATAATCATCTGCCCAGGCCAAAAACTGGGCTTTGACAGCTTAGACAGGCTATTCATTATTCAATTATTTTAAATATTTCAGGGAACCGACAGGATGCTCAAGCAATAAATATTTCAACCGTTGCCTTACAAAAGGAGATAGCCATGCACTTGGCTGGTATTGATCAAGAGGGCAGCAGATTCACTCTTTCCAATAAAGAAAAAACATATACGATCATCTCTCTGTCAGACCCTACACCGCCTAATGAAAGAGTCTAAATTTTCATCTGGAAAAAAAAAGAAAGTTAGAGCATCAACAGAAAAACACTTTATCATCACTTTCACATTTGGGGAAAAAGCAAAGAGACACAAAAGTGCATTGCTAGAACAGATTCAGAAATACATAGAAGCTGAAGGTGAAAGTGTGATGTAGAGCATCTGAGCTGGTGTAATACCAGACAGAATCACTTATCTGTGGCCAGATAAAAGGAATAAGGCAGCCTTTAAAATGCTGAGGCCCTCACGTTTATGAATAAAATACGGCTACTGTACAAAAGTAATTCCCTTCTCACTGATACTAGGTGTTGCAAAGATGCGAACAAACAACCACTGCAATTATGCCCCTTCCACTTGCAGCCTCCCCTGGTGATAACCAATATATAGCAAGGAAGCAAAGCATGAATTGCTTTGCAGGCAGGCATCTTCCCTCTCAGCAAACACACATGCACAAGTATGCAGATACACATAGACACATTCTTCTCTGCAGAGGGGAGTAGTCTTTCACAGCCGTCACAAAAAGCAATCTTGTTCTCTGAAAGCCACGGGGCTTCTCATTGTGTAGTTGTACATTTTTTCTAACTTTGCACTTTCTGTAAAACTGATTAAATACAATGAAAGACAAGATCCGTCTTTTTCATAGTGCTTTCTCTTTCCCACGTCACTGCATATTTCATGCTGAGCTTTTCGCCTGCCTAATCTGCCCCTTTCACAGAAAACCTGAAGGGTGCTTTTAATATAAAAGAAGCCACGGATGTTTTCTTACCTTGAAATACTATCCAGAATCCTATAGTCCGCAAGCTGTCATGAGATACGATTGGTTCTGCTCCACAACAAGGGCAAAAATCCCACAAGTCTTTTAAAATCAGAAACCAATTAAAAGCCTTTTCTGATTTGAACTTACTTTTTGTGAGCAGGATGTCCTTCAGTGAATTTGTGCATAATCCATTACCCTTTAGTTCCTTGGTTTAGATTAATTTCTTTTGGGCTGGTTCTCCCTGATATTCCACCTTGGCAGAGCTAAACAATGTTAGGTATTCTACTGGAAAATGCGTTTATGAGAGACAAGGGAGAACGAGAGACTGTAGGATCTCTTCTGGTGCGCACTACCAGCTCCAATGCAAGTGAATCCAGCCGGTCCTCACAGCTCTCCCCCTGCCTTCAGGAATGAAATTCAGCATCCGCTGTTCGTCCCCACAACAAGGGGAGGGTGTCCCCCCAGGATGGAAACTTTCACAGACCTCCACCAAAGCTATAGATGGTGATAACACATGCCAGTGAGACTAGATTATGTGTTCTTTTCCTCGATATGCTCCCTGATCAGTGGATTTTGTCCTCTTTTCCTTCTCCTATTCGCCTGTTCGGTAGCGCTCTCCTCTCCAGAATAGACTCTCACAGAATAGATGCTGAGAAAGCAGCGGAATGAGGCGAGCCGCTCGTTCTCCTGCTGTCTCTCTCTCTCTCTCTCTCTCTCTCGCCTTACCCCTCCCTCACACATACACCCTCCCTGTTTCTCACTGCACCTCCCCACCCTTTCGTTTTCTCTCTCCTCCTCTCCTTTCCTTTACACACACACATACACACTGCGATATGCACTTCTCTAGCTTTGGCTTTTGACAATTACCGCTGTGCCATTTCCAGCCATGTCAGACAGAAAGGTTCACCGCCCATAGTCCTCAGAGTAACAAATAATACCTGATAAATATGTAAAATTAAATAGATATGAAGAGAAGGAGCAGCAGCATGGAAAAGAGCACTGAACCAAGAGGCAATCTAATCTCCTTTCTTCATCCTTGTAACCTGATTACTAAATATCCCTGGAGCTGACATTTTTTTTAACTTTTTTTTTTGGTCATAACTTTTTTTTCTCTGATGTTCGGTAGTTGATGCTGGCCAACTGTCAAGTGTGACTGAAGAGGAAGACAAAAATAGCAAGCAAGAGAGCAGCACACTGCATAGAAACAAGAACCAAGCAGTAGCAGCTGTACAATTATATAATTAGCCACCTAAACAAATTGCCAGGAATTCTGTTATCATTGTGTGAATACTTGACGAGCTGTGTGCAATAATAAATATTGTACCAAAAAAAATACAATTCGAAAACATTTGTGTAAATGCTCTCGATACATACCATTCATGGTGTAACCAATTTGTCATATACAAAGAGCTGCCACTCTCACATGCTTATTATGAATAAGTAGCATCGCTAAAGCCAGGCAATTATCTTCCTAAGCCTGGACTTCACATTCCAAGTGAAGCTTGTTTCCTATTTAATGGTATGTGCAACCCCTCATATGTTCGTCAATTAGGATTACACAGGCATTATAATTTAACTTCCAAGTCATGTAGAACACAAAAAAATTTGGTAGCTTGGTTGGTTACATTTTAAGTGGGCTTTATAAGTGGATGGTGCCCTTGATTTTATCGAGGCAAGGTTACATCACATCAACAACCTGACACCAAAACTATGAGCAGGTGGTTTTGGCAGAGTCACTTGCTACTGAATTCCATCCATCACTCTGGTCTCCCTGGGGAGTCATGCCAACAAGGACATTTTTTTAGTCCAGTTAAAGAAAAAAAAAATCTAATGTCAGGGGTTTGTCTAGGAAATCCATTATCACAGGAAATATTTTAGTCAACAACTTCACATTTGTCCAGTTTAGTGAAAATCATTGCTTATTGTCAATGAGAACTTTTTCAGCTTAACTGTATTCAGTGGTTCTCTATGATCATTTAAACGTTTGTTCTTTTCATTTTTATCATTTTGATTTGTTGTTATTGTAAATGCATAAAAACAAACAAGTGAAACCATAAAAGGTGCATATATTGTGTACATATATTAATAAATTACAGTAATTCATTCTTTAAGAAATTATTGTTAGCCACTTCTTGTCAAACTTAATGCAATGTCATGCAAACATAAAATAAGTTTGCATTTGTATAGCCATTATACTGAAGCTTATGCATATCCACACACTTTATTACTGATTACATACACAGAGTTACCGATGCCAGCATGCACTTCGCAGCGGCTGCAGCTAGTTCTCAGACACCTATAGTACAAAGAACAAACAGGTTCATTAAACGCATATCGTTAGCTTCATAGCATAATTGCCTAAGTCATTTGACTAAGTCAATGACTTAGGCACTTATGCTATGAAGCTAACGATATGAGGCTTTGACTGATGCTTTAAAGCTCTGACTTTCAGGGAGAGGCCCTACTCACAACCCCATTTCATGGACATTTGTGAAACAGTGTAATTGTTCATGTTTGTGCACACCTAATGAACCAAAAAGTTATTTGCAGAAACATCCATCCATCCACTTTCTCAACCACTTATCCAATTAGAGTTGAGGCTGACACTGGACGAGAGGCAGGGAACATCCTGGAAAAGGCACCAGTCCATCACCATAGCTAACACAGAGAGACAATCATTCATGATCACTTCTGCACCTCCTGCCAATTTAGAATCACCAATTAACCTAACATGCATATCTTCGGACTATGGGAGGAAATTGGAGTATCCAGAGACACAGGTCGAATATGCAAACTCTCAGCAGATCATCAGGTTCAAACCTAGAACAGGTCTTCTTATTAAATTTGTGTCATCTCAATACTCTTTGTAATACAACCTTAAATTCCCCACAGTACATATTATCACAACACTTTGGTAACAATGCTATGAAAATGGCAATTCTGCAAGAAGATATACTGCAAGAAAATCATCAATGACTCACAGCATATGTTTTACTGACAAGAAAAATTACTCCTAAAAAGGCAAAAGCAGGTGTGTGTATTTCCACTGCATGGTACCAGTGTGTTTATTATTTTCACTGGTCAGTTTTGTTGTGTCCATGTATTTAATGGGCTTTCTGATATGCTTTCCAATGTATTCAAAGTGTCTGTCATTTCTCCCCTGTGAATTTCCTCTTCGTCACTGAAAGTTACTTTACTTTCTTGCACTTTACCCTCATTCAGTTGAGGGCAACATGAGAAGGACTCATGAACTGGTGACTCCAGCAAGTTAAATTACACAGGGGAACGATTTATGGTGTCTCATATATTAATAATGGTCAGCTTATCAATGTTTTGTCCCACCAATAATTACGAGCCTTTCGTGAGAAAATTTGGCATTTTCTTTTGTCACCAACTGGCAACTATGATATGCTAATATGAAAGTACAGTGTTTTGGCAGACCATGCTTTAATACTGTATCTATCTAAAATATGATATAACAAATTTTAATAAACTGAACTTGCCTTGTCCAGGTTATGCACTAATAATTCAAAAGTAAGAAATTCAACACCTACATATTATCTTTTTATTACTCTATAATTGCAGGCAATGCTTTACCACAGCCAGATGGTCCCATGAGGCTGAAATTGTCACTTACTCAACTTAGAAATGTGATTAATGTTCTAAAACTGGAAGCAATGTTCAATATTCATCACAAGTGTTTACTGTGAAAGACAAGTGTCTATCCCAAAATTCCCATTTTCCTTCTATTTTTCTCTCTCTCTCCCTCAGTGTGGTACAGCTTGCAGATAAGCCTGGGTAAACCCTCTGGCTGAGTTACTAGCAAAGACCTTCCTGAATCTCATTATCAAGGTAGCACAGTTTCCAACCACCTGTCAATGGTCCAGATCCATGTTTCAAAAAGCCAGCAAATACAGCTCATGTTCCTTTCCTCTGCCACTTGGCTTTTTTTTGTTTGTTTGTTTGTTTTTTTACTTCTCAAAAGGCTAATGAAGTTACATAACTGATGTACATTTTTCCCATTATGCATTAAAAGGTATGTAAAATACAAAACAAAATAAAACAACAACAACCGGTAGGTAGCACAGGGAACAAAGGGATTATTTAATCACCAATCTTTACCAAGAAATAAGTTGTTGTATGACCTCACAACTACACCAACTGCACTGTGCTGTCTTCTTCCTTGTAGTTATGGTTAGTTTTATAAGTGATTGACAAAAGTTGTGCTGTTCTAAACACAGGTGCAGTCACCTGAATATGACATGCTCAGTTTATGTGCAATTTAGTGCAAGGTCACAAACTAAGACATGATATTCAGCTTTGGGTAATTTACTAACACGACAGACGCAGCTTGTTAACTGTAATCAGAAAACCTTGCATGTGTATTTCTGTGCTCTCCAACTGATGGTGTTAACAATACTACTACATTTTTCAATGCTGGAACTGTTTAAAAATAATAATTTGCAGATTTTGTGGAGGATTCTTATCCCTGTGTATCTGTGGTCGATATCTCTATGAAATATAGTAAGATTGCTCCATTGTTTAACATTACTTTAGAGGTAGCAAAGGAGCGCCATGCTGTAAATGCAGGCACAGCTTTGATGATTGCTAGAAGTATTCACATTAATCCAAAAAACACACAAGGCACCAAATGTTTTGGCCTCCAGAATAAGATATCATGATTTAACAAGTTCCAATTATGCAGTTAATGCCACTGTATTTATATTTTGCAGTGCAGACTATTACCACCTGCTGGATGTTTTCTTAAAAGGTATCCTGTGGAGTGTTCTATTTACATGCAGCACTACCGAAATGCACAACCCTGAGGTCTAAAAATGTGATGAATGCACTTCTGTCTCTATAGAGCTTTCTGTTTTGTTCTTTTATGTTTGGACTGTGTAAGAATTACCTATACCTACACATTTACTAGAAATCTTTTCCTCCCCAACCTTTTTTAACCGCAGACATTTTGACTCGACACAGTAAGGAAAGCACAGGTGCATTAATAATAGCCTAGTTCCATTAAGTGTCTCAGTAAGTGTTTCCATTAAGTGTTTTCAGAAGTTATGACAGTCAGAATGCTAAACAGCAGGACCTACCCTACATGCAATACAGTCATGTAATACACCTGCGCTTTTTTCAATATCCTTGCTCGCTTGTCTTTATTTTTACTTTCCGTACATAATGCAGCTGTGCTTAAAAATCCTGTAGTATTGTATGCATAATGCACAGAAATGGGATATGCTACATTGCACCTTGAACTTAACCCTGTTGCCGTTTGTATGCCTGGCTAAGTGACTATAAAGCATGCTGGTTTGTGTGCTTATCAATGTGACCGAAAACAGTAGGACATCCTGATTTTTTTGGCATACAGGACTTGACATATGGGCACAAAAAATGTTTTTGTGGCACAACAACTAGAATGATAGCAATGTGTAATAGAATGGCTTCTATATTTACTGTCAGAAAGGTTGTGTGCATCTTGCAACATAACAATTATCTGTCAATTTGGGAAATATTGTGAAATATTGAAATATTTATTTTATTATCAGAAATATAGCCACGCTTTGATGTTTTTCCATGCTATCATGTATTATCATGAAATTGTAACTTTTTAAATCAAAGACAAATGTTCACTGGCCCTGAGATGTCAGCTCACAGCAACCCAGAAAAAAAAACACCAGAAAACAAACAAAACAAAACCAAAACCAAAACAATGAAAGTATGCAATTTGTCAAAATTATGAACACATGGGGAACAAATGCTCCAAAGTGAGAAAACACACCCAAAGACAGCAAGGAGATGCAAATACAGTCTGACAGAATGAAGCTGTTTACAGGTTGTTCTGCACACAAAAGAAAAATTATATCAACAGGACTACAAGATCGACAGGACTCTAAAGAGCCTTTTTAGGACCACACCCATAGAATCAACAGCACTGACATCAGAATGTCATTCACACTAGAGAAGAAGTCTGTCGGATGGTAACAAAAAGGGGGAAGGCAGTCAAAACTCAGATCATCAGATACCATGTCTGGATAATAAGCTGGCCAAAGGAGGATCTAGAAGCCACTGACATCAACAGAAGGAAGCTCCGTACCATGCATGGTGGATTTCACCCCAAGTACATCACCTGAAGCTGTACATTAAGCGGAAGGAGGGAGGCTGAGAATTAGTGAGTGTCAGGAAGAAACAACAACTTGAGTACATCAGACGGATAGCCACAAATGGTAGTTTGCTTAGTAAATATCTCAGACAGAAGAAAGCCAGGAAAAGAGAGGAGCAAGGAGAGGAACCATCATTGAAGGACAGGCCCTTGCAGAGTATGTGCCACCGGCAGAAGAAGTGTCTGATATTGAGAAATCCTACCAATGTCTGGACAAAGCTGGACTGAAAGAAAGCACAGAGGCACTAATCATGTCAGCACAGGAACAAGCTCTGAGAACAAGCTCAACAGAGGCTTGGATCTACCAAACTAGGGTAGACCCCAGGAGCAGGTTGTGCAAAAATGCCCCTGACACAATCAAGCACATAATGACAGCATGAAGCTGCTAGCAGGCAGGGCATATGTGGAACATCATAACCAAGTGGCTGGCATATTATATAGGAACATCTGTTTTAAGTATGGCCTGGAAGTCCCGAGGTCAAATGCCCCAGGAGAATGCTTGACATTTACCAAGCTAAAATCCTGTAAGACATCCTGATATAGATGGACAAACTGGTGATGGCTAACCAACGGGCCATAGTAGTGGTGGAAAAGAAGAGCAAAACAGCCCTAGTGATAGATGTAGCTATGCCAAGTGATAGCAACATCAGAAGGAAGGAACACAAGAAGCTGGAGAAGTACCAAGGGCAGAGAGAGGAGCTCGAGAAGAGTGAAAGGTAAAGGCAACAGTTGGTAATCTTAGCACTAGGGGCAGTCACACACAAACCGGGCAAGTGGCTTTACCAGATCCACGGAAGAACATCCGAGAGCTCTGTCCAAAAGAGCACAGTCCTAGCAAAAGCACATGTAAGCTCCCAGGCCTCTGGTAGAAGACCTGAGCTTGAAGGATAAAGCCTATAAAAATAAATAAATAAAATGGCGTGTCTCTGCCCCTTTGATCAACAACAGAATTTAAAGTCTGACATGTTAAGGAAGAACTGATTTGAGGGGGACATATATCATTAAGCCTTATTAAAATGAAGATCGGAAAGACAATCAGTATTTCTGTGATCTACAAGTTTTATTTACCCAAAATATGATAATTAATTCCCACTCTGATTCTGAGGTAGATGTCTTCATGTTGTTGTAATTTTATTTTAACCTCCTAGGAACAATTTCTCCTCACACATTGCACACATTAGGGCTGTCTTCACACACACTGATACATTTATTTTTAAAGACCCATCCATTTTCTTCCACTTACACAAATCAATTTAGAATTGCCAATTAACCTTACATGCATGTCTTCTGACTGTGGTAGAAAACTGTAATACCCTGTGAGAGCCCACACCGGCAGTGTGAGACTGTGAAAGCTTAACACAGAAGGGCCCCAGAGAACCAGTGCATTTAAAGGCCCTTCTTGGTGTGAGGCAACAGTGCTAGCCAACATATTACTGTGCAACACTTTAAGTAAAATGTTTTGTCAGAAAATATGCTTGCATAACCATTTTTAACCTAACTTTAAAGCACCATAATTATTACAGTTTCCACTTATCTGAAGAGTCACACTGGTGTGTGTTGTCTCCATTCGTGCGTTGGAGACATTGTTGAATGAAGCAGATTAGTAATGCTTCATGTATGTATTACACTTAAATAGGAAGAACAAGTATACCCAATGTCAAGTTTGCAAAAGATTTTCTAAATTTATCTAATAAAGTAAGAGGCATATTTATCAGTGTGGCTTCAGCTCTGATGTTAGATTATGTAATCATGTTGATTTCAGCTTTAGAGTGAAACATTGTGCCTGCAATGACCAAACATTTAAAAGCCCTTCTGCACACAGAGTGATATACTCGGTGGCAGGACTAATGTGAATAATAATTATGTCATTTGATCATTCATTAGAAGTCTGACCTTAATCACATAGTGCAATTAGTTGCCTGCGATTCAGCCTAATTTATAATCAACTCATTTAGGTTGGTAGCATGGAGTGATATGGTTATGGAGGAGGATTATATTTGTAATTTAAATAGAAAACGTTTTTTTGATATCATGGTTTCGTACATAAAAGCCGTTTGCTACGATCAAGTTTTGAAAAATTGCTGCAGCAGTGCATCCAGTTATCGTTGAATAACTAAACTTGTTCACATCAAAAATAAATATAGTGTCCAAGGAAATTTTATTCTTGTAAACTTTAGATTTCTTTAACGCAGAAAATGGCAAAAAACATTGTGCGATGTTAAAAAGAAACAAACAAAAGATACTTAGTTTAATAAGTGAGATATCCAGGTTTTTTTTTATAGTTAACCATTGAAAAAATTTAATGTTTTTAATTACAAAGTAATTTTTGTATTAAAAAAAGGTGTTACTTTTGGCCATTAAACGTAGAGAGGAAGTTAACAACTCTTTGCTCCCCCGTGCAGTGCATGAGACAAACTGTGTGCTATAACTGTCTGTAGTGTGCGTTTAGCTTTTTTATTTTTAGTTGTTTCCAGTCTTGCACAGCTGTAATTAGGATCTCTCAGGATCTCGTCTGTTTTTATGCAGATAATGTGATTCTGTTTGCTTTATTGAGCAACAAACTTACTTTGCACTGGGTGAGATTGGGGCAATTGGTGAGAACAAGTATGAGGCCACGGTTTACAGCTGGGAAAGATTGCTTATTAAAGTAATTTGTCCTTGGGGTCCCCCAGGGGCCCCATTTGGTAGTCCATGTACGTTAAAGTAAAAGCATGAGGGTTAAATAGGGTTGGTTTTTGGTGTTCTTTGAACACCAGAGTAAACTGATTATTAAAAATTACTGTGAAATAATACAAATTCTGTTTTCTTTATTATACTAAATTAACTAAAAGGTCTGAACTTATTTGCCAGAATCAGAAAATATTCCAGCAGTGTCTGCCCATTTGCATTTTTGCTATATTTGATGAAATTCACACTGTGGTTAACACATTTACCTAACATGGGAAAGACCTTCAATTTTGAGACAAGGAGAAGACAAAAAAAAAAACAGACTCAGGATTCACAAGTTAGTGTACTCTTAAAATGGGAGGGTTGCATCAGAAAAGGCAACTGGCGTAAAATATGTGCCAGATCAAATACGTGGATCCATACACTGTGGTGACCCTTTGGGAAATAAAGGAGCAGCTTAGAGTACCTTTGGTCATTATCTCAACAATGAGTACCAGTTTCAGCTTGACTTACCAGCACATTTAATTACAGTCAAATATCACAGTGGATGTGTGGTCAATTGTACTTTCTACTATTAATTCAGATTCAGTATGTGTAATGTGATGAAGTGATACTAGAATTTTTTTTAAATGATGGCGAAGTCAATATTACAGCTTGTTTTATAAGCTGTTCGTTCCAGGCTACAGTTTGTTTGAAGGGTACATAATGCAAGTGACACTGTTGTTTGAAAAAACTTTTCCAATAACAAGTTTCTATTTCTTGTGGATTAGTATGTATGCTGTGTTATTTTTGTTTCCTATTCTGTGAATGTTGTGCACAAATTTAATGTAAAAGCATTTGGGGGATGTACAAGAAGATAAATCCAATAATCACTGGTGTTGTGGAGACCACAGATGCTTCCTTTCCAAATGCTTTATGAATGCAAAAATGGATGAAAGTGAAAAACACCAAAACAATTGGATTTTTTTTAAAGCAAAAAAGATAACAGGTGTTTCACTGGTGTTTGGTTCTTACCATTTTACTGTGATAGGTTTGAAAAAGACTCAGAATGATAAATGACCTTCCTTTTCTTTGTGCCTATATGTATTGTATGTATTGTTTGCTGTATTTGACTGGACACATAGTTTGAAGTCCTTTTTGGTGATAACATTTTTGCATTGTAAGTAAACTTTGCATAGTGCTCACAACTTCAAGTGACTGGATAAGGGTTAGGACAAGGGGTTAAAGGGTTGGAATTAGGTCAGGTTTAGCTAAAGATTTTAATTTAATCTTTAGTTGTGACGGGACAAAGGGTAAAAGAATCCATAATGTCATTAACAATGCTCACAGTCAAGACCAGTGTGAAATTATTAGGGGACAGGCAGACAATCTGAGTACAGAGTAACATCTAGATTTGCTGCAAGAAACATTTCTAATATAAATCTTGTTCATTTCTTTCTTTTGTTTGTGTCTGTGTGTGCACATGCTTAAACGTGCAGTTTTAAAACATATCATTTTTGATTTAGTTAATTTATGGCCGTTATTAAGTTATCTAAAACCAGTGCTATACATTTCAAACATATATCCTTTTGGTGCAATGCCTTTTGTGTAGGTCAAACAAATGAGTACAATATAAACATTAATTGACCTTAGTAAAATATCTCTACCTATTAATATGATTCATGTATAAAAACCTTACTTGATAACACAAATAAAATGACACTAAACAAAGTTAAAATCGTAAAGAGCATCAGTTATTTTCTGTTTCCATCCTCTAAGCAGGTCAAGAAGTTACATGTGTAGGCAGTGAAAATGAATACAAGGTATATATCTGATAATATGTCCCCCAGACAATAATTTATTCTGTGATTAAGAACAAAAATAGTCAAATACCAGCTAGTATTAGAAATAATGAAGCTTTTTCTAAGTCAATTTAAAAACTGACTGAAATTTATATGTAATATGAACCAATGTTAATTACTATCTGTTTACAGAAAATGTGTGCTTGTATTTGCATCAATACCTATCGATCTATATTTTTATATTTAATTGCATCTTTATTTTCTATGTATCATGAAGCAGTGACATCTGAGTATATAGAGGGAACAAATCCAGACATCAAAATGTCTTCATGCATTAAAAGTTACAAGATAAGCATGTAACAAGAAAGCAAATACTCTAAATACAAATGTACACAGAAATGTACGGGAATAGCAGATTTTTTGAAACATCACAACTAAAATACAATAAATGCCCTTGGACTTCATTTATGCTTTCTATTAAATATTCTAAGAGTTTAGTATTTTAAAGTCATCTTGCTTACATTGGCTTGGCATTCAGTCAACATGACCCAACTGCGACCCTAGTATTAACCACCTGGCACTGTCTGGATCCCACCCCACTGCCTGACCTACTGTATAATAATATATAATTATCTCTCAAACCTTGAAAGAGGTTATCCTATTCTCTTGTGTATAAGATCCTGCCTGAAGTGCTGTGTTAGGCTGTCAACAATTGCTGAATAAGTATATGCAGAACCTTTGGGTGCTTTGATACCATATGTATGTTTCTTTAATCAGGACTTATCCAATAAGATAATATGCTCACAGATAATAAAACAAATATAATGTGGTGGTCATTAAGGATTAAACATTTAAAATTACAAGTGAATGGACAAGTAAGCCCCGAAGACTCTTCTGTCCTTCACAACTGCCTGCTGTCTGCTCACAGGCACACATTAATAGTGCAATAATCCTCTTTGACTTTTTTGGCATTTAATACATACAGTGTATTAGGAATATGCATAAATTTACCTCAGAATTGTGATCGTGAAGTCCCTTTATGGGTGAATCGAGACTATTACCTACTTTCAATCCTGTATAGGGTTTATTAGTGATTGCATGACTTGGGGTTAATACAATTTTTGTGCTGAATATTGATACAGAGAGGACGTGTTATGATTACAATCTCATCTTCATCTAATAAGATTTTCCATTGCACACATATTAGTGATACTTTTGGTGACCCAAGTATTTGCAGTGACCATAGTATCAAAAATGTAAACTCCTTATAAGGTCCTTACCAGCTGCATATTGGCAATAAAATGCATTCCAGTGTTTCATCATTTAAAAACTCAACACTGAGCTGTCTCTTGCCCTGCATCAGTTGCTGTAGGCTCCGGCACTCTCACCCTGAATCGGATAAGCGGTTAAGAAAATAAATGAAACACAAAGCTGATAATTAAATTTATTTTGTTTTTATTTATCTCTGATTAATAGACTTGTTTAATATAATGTCCATTTAACACTGCTTTGTAAGATGGCACTTAGACACAACTTATCCATTAGGATGTATAAACAACTGTTATTTTTCTGATTGGATCGAAGAAAAATTAGAGCTCAGAAATATTCAGAATTATTTATTTATTTGTTTTTGCTTCTCAACCTAAGGCACAACTTTTCCCACCCTTAAATCTGAAGCTCTCCCTTTTGCAGTTTTTTTTTTTTCTGTGAACAAAAGAGGAAATGTCATTTCTCTGCATTATGAAAATATTTTCTTAAACCTGTGTGCTAAAATTACAGCAAATTTACAGCAGAATCTTATCATAGTGGAGGGGTTTGTGTGCCTGAGTTATCCCAGGAGCTATGTTGACTGGGGCAGTTCATGCCTCTGCCACCATAAATCACGGCAAACTTTGACGTTAACACTGTGCTGTATATATGGGAAGGGGGCTGACGGATAATGCATTTGGGTGGAGGGGGGTTGGCAATGTGCTGTGTGCAATAATGTCCTTAGGGATTAATAAAGTATTCTGATTCTGAATACTGCAGTGGAGAGCCGACAAGCAAAAATGCTGGTGGTCCTCTGGCGTTTAAAACAAATCTATTTATTTATTTATTAAGACAGAGATCTTAACCCCCCCCCCCCCCCCCCCCCCCCCCCCACCCAATGTTCAACACAAAGTTACGCCTATGGATGGATAGATTTATTATACAGGTATAGAAATTCATAAAAGACTGATATGAATATATTTATCAATATAAATAATATGATGTATATAAATGAGTACTGATTGTAAAGGAGGACAGGGTGATTTCAGGATTATTAGATACAAATCTATTAATGCTGACAGTACCTAACAGAATAGTACGTGCAGTAGTGCAACAATAATATGTTCAATAGGTATTGTACAGGGTGGGCCATTTATATGTACAGGGAGTGCAGAATTATTAGGCAAGTTGTATTTTTGAGGAATAATTTTATTATTGAACAACAACCATGTTCTCAATGAACCCAAAAAACTCATTAATATCAAAGCTGAATGTTTTTGGAAGTAGTTTTTAGTTTGTTTTTAGTTTTAGCTATTTTAGGGGGATATCTGTGTGTTCAGGTGACTATTACTGTGCATAATTATTAGGCAACTTAACAAAAAACAAATATATACCCATTTCAATCATTTATTTTTACCAGTGAAACCAATATAACATCTCCACATTCACAAATATACATTTCTGACATTCAAAAACAAAACAAAAACAAATCAGCGACCAATATAGCCACCTTTCTTTGCAAGGACACTCAAAAGCCTGCCATCCATGGATTCTGTCAGTGTTTTGATCTGTTCACCATCAACATTGCGTGCAGCAGCAACCACAGCCTCCCAGACACTGTTCAGAGAGGTGTACTGTTTTCCCTCCTTGTAAATCTCACATTTGATGATGGACCACAGGTTCTCAATGGGGTTCAGATCAGGTGAACAAGGAGGCCATGTCATTAGTTTTTCTTCTTTTATACCCTTTCTTGCCAGCCATGCTGTGGAGTACTTGGACGCGTGTGATGGAGCATTGTCCTGCATGAAAATCATGTTTTTCTTGAAGGATGCAGACTTCTTCCTGTACCACTGCTTGAAGAAGGTGTCTTCCAGAAACTGGCAGTAGGACTGGGAGTTGAGCTAGACTCCATCCTCAACCCGAAAAGGCCCCACAAGCTCATCTTTGATGATACCAGCCCAAACCAGTACTCCACCTCCACCTTGCTGGCGTCTGAGTCGGACTGGAGCTCTCTGCCCTTTACCAATCCAGCCACGGGCCCATCCATCTGGCCCATCAAGACTCACTCTCATTTCATCAGTCCATAAAACCTTAGAAAAACCAGTCTTGAGATATTTCTTGGCCCAGTCTTGACGTTTCAGCTTGTGTGTCTTGTTCAGTGGTGGTCGTCTTTCAGCCTTTCTTACCTTGGCCATGTCTCTGAGTATTGCACACCTTGTGCTTTTGGGCACTCCAGTGATGTTGCAGCTCTGAAATATGGCCAAACTGGTGGCAAGTGGCATCTTGGCAGCTGCACGCTTGACTTTTCTCAGTTCATGGGCAGTTATTTTGCGCCTTGGTTTTTCCACACGCTTCTTGCGACCCTGTTGACTATTTTGAATGAAACGCTTGATTGTTCGACGATCACGCTTCAGAAGCTTTGCAATTTTGAGACTGCTGCATCCCTCTGCAAGATATCTCACTATTTTTGACTTTTCTGAGCCTGTCAAGTCCTTCTTTTGACCCATTTTGCCAAAGGAAAGGACGTTGCCTAATAATTATGCACACCTGATATAGGGTGTTGATGTCATTAGACCACACCCCTTCTCATTACAGAGATGCACATCACCTAATATGCTTAATTGGTAGTAGGCTTTCGAGCCTATACAGCTTGGAGTAAGACAACATGCATGAAGAGGATGATGTGGACAAAATACTCATTTGCCTAATAATTCTGCACTCCCTGTATATAAGTGATGCCAATTAAATACTCATTCACTAATGTAACACTAGATGTTACAACTAAAAATTTAAAGTAAATACTGTGATGTGCACTCTAGCCCCAAACTACAGTAATCTTTATTTTATTTTTAATAAGGCGAGGGAATCAGCAAATAACCAAAGTTTACTAGAGAAAAAAGGGGTAGCAACCTCCACCCAGCCCACCCCCTCAACCCCATTGACAACCATTCACCCACCCTCCTTTCTTTATATTAGATTTATTTGAAAAATGTCAGACAGACCACATTATTTGCCATAACATAGAGGGGGGAAAGTGGCAGTTCATTTACATTTTGTAATGAGCCTACAACCAGCAGATATAATTAACATCTTCATGAGGCTTAGAAAAGTATGACGCAATCTGAATCCACTACAAATGCAATAAAATACTGTTTTTTTCCCCATATACCCTCTTATCTTACTGTCTATTCTGTATTTTGAAGTCTCTTATATTGTCATTAAACCTTGCAAAAGAAAAAAAAAATTATGTATGTGGCTTTAAATACGTCTTTTAGATAGATCAGTTTCTCTCATGAGTTTTTAAAGGTTCCGTCAAAAAAAAACTAAACTAAAATGCAGAAGCAGTGTGTGGAAATATAAGCACACCCCATGATGAACATACAAAAAAGCCAAAATCATCACCCCTCCATGACTGTCTTTGACAGTTGATATGAGGTGTGATACAGAGTGTACTTGTGTACTTGTGATGGTTTATAAACTGTTACAGCGATTAATGTTCATATTAAACATGGCCAGCTCAAATAATAAGGCAAGTCCCTGGGGAGAAAAAAAACTCAGCCCCTGAGTGCTCCTAATTCCCCAGTGATTGTTTTCCCCATTGCAGTTATGCTTTTGTTTTTAGTTAAATGCGTTTAGCCTTTACAAGAACCCACAAGACAACAAGACAGCAGTTGATCTTTTTCCCCCTGTCTCTCTCCTCCAGGTGCTGTAGCTTTCGCCCACAGCCCAAAGACATGCATGTTAATTGCTGACTCTAAAAGACGGCTGTAGGTGTGGATGCAAGGTAGATAAAGTCCTTAAAGTGCATAAAATAATAATAACAAAGTGCCAAGGGCAGCCAATCAGACAAAAAAGGCTTTGCAAGAATCAAGGAGCTTAAAGAGACAGAAGCTAAAGAAAGTTTTGTTTTTGACAGAGGTAGGAGTAGGTATAGTAGGAGTAAGATTATGCATTATGACATAAATAAGGATTTTTTTGTATTGTAAATGATCTCAAATAACTTTAATGATACAATGAGTTATAAATAAGCAGAAAGGGTTGGCTTTAAAGGGAGACTCAGACAATGGTAATAATGAAAAAAAAAATCAAAAAAACCTTTTTATTATAAAAAAAAGCTAACTGTTTTTTGTTGTTTTGGGGGGGGGGGGGGGATTACTAATATTTTGCACACCATAGGAAAGTATAGGGAAACTAAAAGGTGATCTTATTGGTTCCACTAGCAACTATTACGGTAACCTAAACCAGTTTCGTCTTTGGGATGCAGCAAATGCATGCCGCAGATAGAAGACAGATAGAAGGCACTTAGCACAGAAGAAAGTGCTTGGATGAATGTGTGTCTCTGTGTGTGTGTGTGTGTGTGTGTGTGTGTGTGTGTGTGTGTGTGTGTGTGTGTGTGTGTGTGTGTGTGTGTGTGAATGAGACGTGTTATATTTGCATACATTTCTATTGTATGGTGCTCTTTGAGTCCTGATGCAGGATAGAAAAGCGCTTATACAAGAACCAGTCCATTTATCGTTTACCATTTACCACATTTTCATGAAGGAGATAAAGTTTCAAGCTAAAAGGATTCTTACACTTGTTGATGGAACTGATATGAATAAAGTTAGATAATGGTGACCATGACAAAATCATTAACTAGAATAAAATCAGTAATCTTAGGCTCACTTTGATAAACCAAAAGATATCTGTCTTGCACTCATATAACAACAAAACACTATGAGCTGAATTTTTATGTAGCGTACCTGAGTGTTGCTGGAAATCTGGCAGGTAGTTAATTTAAATCTGCAGAATACACAGAATACAGATATAGAATGGGGCAGTGGGGCCAAACATGCACATCGCAAGGTGACAAAATGTATAATGCACACTAGACCGTGCATATAAAATAAGCATGTACATTAAGTAGTGCACTAAAAGCATTCATGAGATACAACAGGAGTACAACTGTGAATAAGGGTTATTGTGGCTCAAGCAGAGCACTGAAGTAATACTCCATCAGGTAGGTTGCTGTGTGGGATGAAATGCCTGAAATAAGTTATGACCACAATTATGGAAGCTAAAGTGGTGTGGTGCACTAAGGTATCTCTATTACTCATTTCTTTTATTTATTCTGAGAAGCTAAATGAATGCACAGCCATCTTGCTATTTGTGTTCATACTTTTGATTGCACAAACAGGATCAAGCAGTGCCATAAAATATTGTCTTCTAAACAAGTGAGCAATGAAGATTTAGATAACCAATTAGGGTCTCAAATACTAACTGCTCTCCTCACACTACTTGAGACAATAGATCATGATTTTCATGCAGGTTTGGCGTAGCTCTATGAGATGATCAATTGCCTTGCACAAATTCCCAGCGATCATCTAGGCTCATTTGTCAGTGAGCTTATACAATGAAAAATTACATCTGTGAGGCAGTCTATCTGTAGATCTTAGGCACTTTAGTCACTCTTTACCTTTGTGTCTTTGTTTGATTTAGTGACCCATTGGAACCTACATATATGCCAAAAACAGAAAAGACAACAATATACACTGGGTTCTTTATGTGTAATACTCTATTATTTCCCACATGCATTCTTGTTTCCACTGCATTCTCATCACCAATGGCACTGAGGACAGCCTACGGGAAAAGCCTGCTGTTATTTATTATGGCTTAATAACTGTATGCCTGCCAAGTTGGAAAGTGGTCAATAAGAAAAAGTGGCTGTGAAAGTGCTTCATATTAAAGGTGTCAATGTTTGTTGAATACAGAGTGTCTTTGTGAACTGAAGAAACATTACATTTCAAAAAGGTTGACCTTCAGCCCTAATTTAATATGTATTAATGATGGGAGGTAGTGATTAATCAACCTTTGTTTGGGTTGGACCTGACTAAGAGTAAAGACCTCAAATGGTGTGGGGGTGTTAGAACATGGGCAATAAATGTGGAAATACATTTTCAGAATTTCAGAAAGTATCCATGACATACCTTTATCCAACCTGTAAACAAACAGGATGAGAATCAAGTTTACTGGTCAACTATAACACAAACTGGTCTAAGACAGTGGTCCACTACTGTGACAGTCAGTCAGTTATAACTTAAAACACACACACACACACACACACACACACACACACACACACACACACACACACACACACACACACACACACACACACACACACAATCCAGTTAAAATTAAAAGTCTCAGGAATATTACCAAATATGTTGCATTGGATGTTAATGAATGAAACAACAGAAGGTACAGTCTCTAACTGTAATGGCTCAAATCACAACAAGCTGCAGTGACAGGAGTCTGAATGACATAAATCTAGGAAACAAATTATGAAGTTATCCAATACATGTGCTTCTTTGCTGTTTTCCTGTAATGTCTAGAAGCATTTTAATTATCTCATGTGTAGGTAGCGTAGGTTGAACTCCCTGAAGCGTAAAGTGGGTGGATTAACTACTGAAATGCCATTGCTGTTGCTATAATGAGTGTCTGATGTGTGTGATGCAGTTGAATTATACATCTGATCAAAGTTATCATTCATTTCTTTCCCAAAGCCTTCACAATTCATGTATAACAGGGAATACTTAGATGAGCTCAATACTTCAGTGCCCTGTTATCCTTGAATATGTAAAAGCGTTAACCTCAGTCAAAGCTCAAACAATCCAGTGAACAAACATATAGCTCTTGTGTTCAGGTATGAACTTGACGTCCCCTTTGTTGAAATGCAGAATAGCTTTAGAAAGTGCCAGTATGCATTCTACAAGCATTATGGCTTACTTCAGTGCTTCAGGTATAGGGGTGGGTTTTGATTATCGATTAAAATCTATTCTAGCTTGGATAACGTGATATCGATTCATTAAAATCCTGAATCGATTTTTTAATATAAATTTATTTTACCCGAAACGCCAGAATCTCAGGTTAAACCTCACTAAATTTCAACAACCACTAAACAGCTAAAACAGTAAATGAGAGCAGGTACACGGATTCTGCACAAGAAGGTAAACACAAAGCGTGGACCCGCCGACGGATCAGAATCAGTGAGACGTCGCCTTTCTCACCCGACGGCACGGACACTGTCAGGGCTGAAAGCCGACAGCTCGTTGATTCTGATCCGACTTTTGCTGTTTTGCGTTCCACCATGATAAAATCACACTGCACAGCTCTCTCTCTTTCTCAGTACACTTCAAGAACAGTTTCCCATCTAAAAATCTCTGTTTTCTGCATTATTTGCTTGCTTGTTATGCACAAGTCTACCGTTGTTTACAGCGCTGTCGGTCGCTGTTTTTTTCCTTTTACTTTTACTTACTTCCGAAAAGCCTAATTTCTGCCGTTCAATAGGCTACTGAAAAAATGTAAACTTTTTAAAATTATGCAAAATTGCAAAACGCTTAGCTGTGTCTCTAAAACCTCTGTAACTTTGCTCTGCTTCAGCAGCATCAGGTAATGTTCATATGTTGATTAATGTTTTTCTTACGTGTTTGATCTACTGCAGAATATTTTTATAAAATCCCAGGCCAGGAAAGTCACCTTAATGTTTTTCTGTGTTTTATCCTGTTACTTTGACACAAAGGCATCTGCTGAGGCAAAATTTCCCTGAATCGAATTGAATCGAATCCTGGACCGAATCAATTTGGGACCTTGTGAATCGGAATAAAATCGATTCTAGAAATCAGTGACAATACCCAGCCCTATTCAGGTATATCATAGGTAGGTATAGTCCTCCACACAAAAGAATTCCAAATCACTCTTACTTTATATAAGTGGTAGGGATGGAATGTAACAGAATGAATGTTAGAATTCTTGCAAAAGTTTAGCAGAAGCCAAGTTGATGTGAATTTTGAATAAATATTGGTTTAAAGCCAACATTAGAAAACTTCAGACTCTGATGCCTTTGGCTATTTCTTCTCCCATACTTTGTCCATTATCTTGTAATCAACCAATTTAGACAGTGATTTTTATTATACAGCACTACACCAATATGCATTTCCTTGTACCCACATTTCAAGATCCAGAGGCTTAAAGGTACTTCAAACAGTGGCTGGTTACACCCTCGTAGTTATCACATTTTCTATTTCTATGCACTTCATGGTCTGTTTGATGTTATTCATGAGCTGTAACTGAAAGTAATACAACTGCATGGGGCCAGAAAATGGTTTTGAATACAAAGTGCTGGCTCCTGTGCTGTGGAATCATATAGATACCTCTCTTAATAATGAAGTGGAATTAAATCCTGCCAGGGGTGGGCGATATAAACAATATACGATAGAAACGATATAAATTTGGCCAACGATAGAGATTTTGACTATATCTAATATAACTATGTATATATATATATATATATATATATAGTAATATAACACTATAACTAATGTTATGCTAACATAGCTGTGTTGCTAGCAGTCACGTAGCACAACATTATATACCAGGTAGTCCAACTTCAGTAACCCTGCAAACGCCACTGCTGTTTAGTTTTCTGTCTTCATTTATGTCGGAAGTGGTAGCAGAGCTGTACGTTTTAATTAGTTTCAAAAATCTCTCAGTCAGAACATGCTGTGTCATGTTTAGGTGGAAACTAGCGAGCTAACTTCCTGTTAACTTCTAACTCAGTTAAATTTAATAAATTCTGTTTTCATGGACGCATGGATGTAAAACTTAATTGTTACACCCGTTAAAGCAGCAACGCTGATGATTTTATTAAAGATGAAATAATTTAGCCCGTTTTTAACTCTTAGTGTTCGTTTGACATTGGGACCTGAAGGGGACGGAGTTTTGGACCGACATTACTCCGCGAAGCTCCTCACTACGGCAGCCGTAATGCTCTGACAATCCATCAAGCAGTGCGGCTTACCAAAGTTGTACTAAAACATTTTTTAACAGATTTCTGCACGCCCAAATCGGTTCGAGGTCAGTAAGCACAACCAGAATTCATACATAAGGCACACTCTCGATTTTTGAGAAAATTAAAGGATTTTAAGTGTGCCTTATAGTGTGGAAAATACGTTATACAGAAGAAAAGAATATATCACGATATATATCGTTACCGCACATGCTTCAAATTATATCGCAATATGAATTTTAGGCCATATCTCCCAGCCCTAATCCTGCCTATCAGATATTACAGCACCTTTCTGTTTATGGAGTGTGGAGAAGAGGTGCGTTTTCACCTATCTGTGAAATATTATACAGAGTTTGTTTTAAATTATGGATTTTTACAATGGGTATACTCTCATTATTACACAAAAAGTCTTGTGATACACTTAAACATTTTGCTCAGGTTTTGTGAACTTTTGTCAGCTAAGAACTTCTATTGTGAGTTCAATTTGTGCGTCTCTCTCTACATTTAAGACGTATACTTGATGTTGAATATATTAAGAATACTTTATCAGTATTTTAATAAACAGTCCCACACTCTGAGGTTAATTTCTAATCTCTGGAAGGAAGACATATTTATGTATGAGGCTCACAAAAAAAAAGATAATCTTAATATACAAGCCTGCCCATGGGATATTACATTTTCCTCACAGATAATTTAGTAACCCATTGCCCTTTTCAGATCTTACTAAGATTAAATTCTTGTTTACTGATACTGATATAATTTGTGACTCTGTATTTCTGCAGCCACATTCCCTCAGTTATCACAGGATCTTTTTAGCCTTTTTGTCCACCCTAATATATATATATATATATATATATATAAAAAAAACACCCAGCACGCCCCTGCGGGCGGTTTATCCTTCAAGCTCGGGTCCTCTACCAGAGGCCTGGGAGCTTGAGGGTCCTGCGCAGTATCTTAGCTGTTCCCAGGACTGCGCTCTTCTGGACAGAGATCTCCGATGTTATTCCCGGGATCTGCTGGAGCCACTCGCCTAGCTTGGGAGTCACCGCACCTAGTGCTCCGATTACCACGGGGACCACCGTTACCTTCACCCTCCACATCCTCTCGAGCTCTTCTCTGAGCCCTTGGTATTTCTCCAGCTTCTCGTGTTCCTTCTTCCTGATATTGCTGTCATTTGGAACCGCTACATCGATCACTACGGCCGTCTTCTTCTGTTTGTCTACCACCACTATGTCCGGTTGGTTAGCCACCACCATTTTGTCCGTCTGTATCTGGAAGTCCCACAGGATCTTAGCTCGGTCATTCTCCACCACCCTTGGGGGCATCTCCCATTTTGACCTCGGGACTTCTAGGTTATACTCGGCACAGATGTTCCTGTACACTATGCCGGCCACTTGGTTATGGCGTTCCATGTATGCCTTGCCTGCTAGCATCTTGCACCCTGCTGTTATGTGCTGGATTGTCTCTGGGGCATCTTTACACAGCCTGCACCTGGGGTCTTGCCTGGTGTGATAGACCCCAGCCTCTATGGATCTTGTACTCAGAGCTTGTTCTTGTGCTGCCATGATTAGTGCCTCTGTGCTGTCTTTCAGTCCAGCTTTGTCCAGCCACTGGTAGGATTTCTGGATATCAGCCACCTCCTCTATCTGCCGGTGGTACATACCGTGCAGGGGCCTGTCCTTCCATGATGGTTCCTCGTCTCCCTCCTCTTTCTTGGGTTTCTGCTGCCTGAGGTATTCACTGAGCACTCGGTCAGTTGGGGCCATCTTCCCAATGTATTCTTGGATGTTCCTTGTCTCATCCTGGACTGTGGTGCTGACACTCACCAGTCCCCGGCCCCCTTCCTTCCGCTTAGCGTACAGCCTCAGGGTGCTGGACTTGGGGTGAAACCCTCCATGCATGGTCAGGAGCTTTCTTGTCTTTATGTCAGTGGCTTCTGTCTCCTCCTTTGGCCAGCCTATTACCCCAGCAGGGTACCTGATCACGGGCAGGGCGTATGTGTTGATGGCCCGGATCTTGTTCTTACCATTCAGCTGACTCCTCAGGACTTGCCTGACCCTCTGCAGGTACTTGGTGGTTGCAGCCTTTCTAGCGGCCTCTTCATGGTTCCCATTTGCCTGCGGGATCCCCAGGTACTTGTAACTGTCCTCTATGTCTGCAATGTTGCCTTCTGGTAGTTCAATCCCCTCAGTTCTGACTACCTTCCCTCTCTTTGTTACCATCCGACTACACTTCTCCAGTCCGAACGACATTCCAATGTCATTGCTGTATAGCCTGGTAGTGTGGATCAGTGAATCGATGTCTCGTTCACTCTTGGCATACAGCTTGATGTCATCCATGTACAGGAGGTGGCTGACAACTGCTCCGTTCCGTAGTCGGTATCCGTAGCCAGTCTTGTTAATGATCTCACTGAGGGGGTTCAGGCCTATGCAGAACAGCAGTGGGGACAGAGCATCTCCTTGGTAGATCCCGCACTTGATGGTAACTTGTGCTATGGGCTTGGAGTTGGCCTCTAGTGTTGTACGCCACATCCCCATTGAGTTCCTGATGAAGGCTCTTAGGGTCCCATTGATCTTGTACAATTCTAGGCATTCCAGTATCCAGCTGTGGGGCATTGAGTCATAGGCCTTCTTGTAATCAATCCAGGCAGTGCACAGGTTGGTCAGTCTGGTCTTGCAGTCTCGGCTGACTGTTCTGTCTACCAGTAGCTGGTGTTTTGCGCCTCTGGTATTCTTGCCAATTCCTTTCTGTGTCCCGCTCATGTATTGACCCATGTGCCTGTTCATCTTAGCCGATATGATGCCTGACAGGAGCTTCCATGTAGTACTGAGGCAGGTTATTGGTCGGTAGTTGGAGGGGACCGGTCCCTTCTTGGGGTCCTTGGGGATCAGGACCGTCCGACCTTCGGTTAGCCATTCCGGGTGTCTCTCGTTAACTAGCAGCTGGTTCATTTGTGCTGCCAGACGCTCGTGGAGTGCAGTCAGCTTCTTCAGCCAGTAGGCGTGAACCATGTCGGGCCCTGGTGCTGTCCAACTCTTCATACTGGAGACCCTTTCTTGGATATCTGCCACTGTGATGGTTACTGGACCCTGTTCAGGGAGGTCGCTGTGGTCTGCCCTCAGATCCACTAGCCACTGAGCATTGCCGTTATGGGTTGCATCCTTCTCCCATATGCTCTTCCAGTATTGCTCCGTCTCCAGCCTTGGTGGTGCTGTTCTCTTATTGTTCCCTTGCCACTGAGAGTACACCTTTGCTGGTTCTGTGGAGAACAGCTGGTTTATTCTCCTGCCTTCTATCTCTCTGGTGTACCTCCTCAAGCGGCTGGCCAAGGCTGTGAGTCTTTGCTTGGCAGTTTCCAAGGCCTCAGGTATGGACAGCTTGCTGTATTTCTTAGGCACCTTATTTGTCGCACCTTTCTGCAACTCTGTTAGTTGGCTAACCTCCCTCCGTGCTACTTTGATCTTGCCCTCTAGCCTCCTTCTCCATGGAGGGTACTGCCCCTTGTGGCTGTTCAACTTGTAGCCAAGCATCTCACTGATCACTGCTGCCGTATTGTAGATCAGCTTGTTAGTGTCGGTAATCGTGGTTGTAGGTATTGCCCGTAGTGCTGCATTAACATCATCTAGCAGACCTTCTGAGGGTACTTCACGTAATCTTGGTAACCGGCTACGGGGGATCCAGGTTTCAAGCTTGGCCATGATCCTATTTTTCAGGTCAGTTCCTCTCGCACTCAACGATCCTTCTCCTATCGCACTTGGGGCTATGTACCCAATCTCGGGTGGGGGTGATGATATCTCCCCCCTGACCTGGCGTCCTGACTCCTCCTTGCCGTAGCATTTGTGTTGTACCTCGTCAATCTCTAGCTGTGAGAGCAGTCCCTTCTTTCGAATGTTGGAACACTGAGCTACTAGTTGTTTCGCTGTCATTGTGGATGTTGGGTATCGAAGAATCCATAGGTCCCTCATCCTATTCATGTAGCCCCTTCCGCCGGGGTTACTTGCGTAGTAGCATTCCAACAACGCCCTGTTTTCGTCCCTTGCCCACCGATGCCTTCTTGTTCCAGTAGCCCACTTTTCGTCAGGGTGCCCTGGTTCCTCAACACCTGACGCGGACCTTGTTGATCCGGGCGACGTCCGAGCCGGCATGCCTTCATATTTATCTGTCTCGCTCATGTCTGCGGTAGGCTTGCTTAGCATAGGGGGTCTAGCCTTAGGACCCTTACTGGATACAGACGCCCCAGGCAGGAATCGAACTTGCGATCCTCTGTTCCAAAGGCGTGTAGTTTAACCACTACGCTATCCAGCTGCTCACTACGCTATCCAGCGTAGTGATATATATATATATATATATATATATATATATATATATATATATATATATATATATATATATATATATATATATATATATATATATTATATGAAAAAACAAACACACGTCTGTGTGAGAGGTGAGAGTGAGAGAGTAAAGGTTAGGGTAGCTCACATGCAGTTTTGGAAATTCTGCTAACTCTGCTTTGAACCCAAAGCGTCAGCTAGAGGTTGTATAATACATTCCTCACCAGTCCGTGGGTGGAATAGATTAGCCACTAGTGCTATGTGAGTTGGCTTTGTCATTTGTCTTAAAACCACTGAAGATGCTAAGGTTTCTTTCTCATTATTATTGCCACCAAAACAATTCACAAACCCTGCTGGGACTCCTGTGGCTCTGTAGGCCTGGTAGTGTACTACATAATGTGCTCATGACAAGGTGGATGAAAGTCAGTTTCAAAACCTTTGCTGCATGTGATTTCCTTTCTTGTTGTACTCCATTGCCTGCATTTTTCCCATTGTGTTTTTTGCTCCTTACAAAGAAGAAATTCACTAAATACCTCATATTACTCATGGCTTATGTTGAGAACAACTGAAACCTGAGTGTTAAACTTTGGCTTCTATTCAGTTGGTGACTGCTGTGAAGGAGTACATATGTACTTCTTATGTCTCTGTGCTCATATGTACTTCTTCTGTCTTTATAGCCATGCCAGGAGTTTGTCTTTAAGAGTAATGATCAGAGGGCAGAATATCTTGAATGGATCTAATGTCATCCTGTTGCCGGATGGACATTAATGGCCTCGATCGTTTAAGTCTTAATGCACCAAGCATCTTCTAACCAGTTTATGCCTCAGAATTGTTGTTTAATGCAGTTGCCAGTTAGGCACTGCGGGAATGTCTCCCTTTGTGTTCTATTGCATTTTCCAAAATCAGCTTTGTGCCAGTGCTGCCAGCATCAAAGTGCAATATGCCTTAACACTCTGTTCATGTCAACATGACATACAAAGCTGATTATCTCTGGCAAGAGAGTCATTTGGTCTTGTCACTCCGGACCTTACAGCAGCCATATTGTGCTTTATGACATTGTTGGCTGAACATGTACCAAGCTTGGGGGCTTTATGCTGGCTTGTGCTGTAATAAAAGTTGAATCCCCTCTACAAATGTCCTTAATTATGATTTTGTTTCCTACTGTTTGATAGGATGAGCCTCCAATAACAATGAAGCAGGGATAAGTCATTGGGGACATTCGCTAGTGCCTATGCTCCCATTTCAAATCATACGGTCTTCACATCAAAGGTACTGAAAGAACTGTCTCTCTGGTCAAAGCAAACAACAAACAAACATAGGATGCAGCCAATCATTGTCTCCAATGATATGAGCTTATTTCTAAACTTGGGGAAATGGATTGGAACAGACTTGGAGAGTGGGGCATGAAAGTGGGGATTATGTGGCACACCTTTGATATTGAAAAGTTTTGTTACTGATACCAACTTTGGATTCTTTGCATTTACGTGTATGAATTTAAAACACGTCTATCTGTTCTCAAGAATACCTTTTGGACTGTAGTTTTCAAAAGACACATTCAGATTGAGCTGTGCCCACAGTTGGTACAGATGTGTTTGCAAAAAGTGCCAGTGACTGTAATTTCATGCTTATAAAGATGATGCCTTTGAAAGCCAGAAATCTCAGACCCTAGCAAAATAAAATGAGCACTCATATTTTGACAACTTGATGAAATCCCCGTAGATACCATATTATAGTTATTTTATGATTTGCAACATCCTTTCATGCTTAATACTCCTAAAATTCGAAAAATATCTAAATCCTAAGAATAAAATTGGTATTTTCATACAAATCTTTACGCATTTTTTGTACTTCTCTTCATTGTCGTTTGGTGATTTGGGGCACTTTAGGTAGATGGGGGTTTTCTGAATGTGTGATCTCTACATCTTCTTCTCAGCAACTTTTATTTATTCTACACCATATGATCTTTAAGTTCACTTCAGTTCATTTGTTGTACATTTTATGTTGCTTTATTGCATCATTTTGTAATGTGGTTGCTCATTATTTACTGGCTGAGCTTGTTGACTGCAAATTCCGTTGAGACAAGCTTTGTGATGAAGCAAACCCATGTGGAAAAGAAATAGAAAAAACTTATAAAAGACTTGCATCAGATGTGGCCTACTTCATATAGTGAATTATATAAGGCTTATATGATTTATTCATGAAAGTGGCCACTTTCATATATTGTTTTAGTAAGTATCCAAAACATACAAGTTTCATTTATATAATTTTTCTAGGGATCTTATATCTGTTTTCACTCTTGTATGCTTTTCATACAAGTTTCGCACAAGACAGATACAACCTTTATAAGATTTATATATATCTTTTCCATATGGGAATATGAAATCACTTAATGTAGCTTGATACACAGTAATACGACAAGATTAAGGGCCTCACATTTTATATAAGTGTGGTATTATATGTACCCAGCTGACATGTTTCCGAAAGCTGTTATCTTGTAGGATAAGGTCAGTATGACTTTAGGTTTAGGAATGAACATGTTTAGTTTATTCTCTCTGCATAATTTTAAAGTGGTACAAAAAACAAAGTGTATAAAACTGTATTAGGCACCTCTGATTAACTCCATTGTCTGGATAAGTGTGAATACAAAAATACTTCTTATCCTAATTGGTGGCATTATTCAAAATACAACTGTAACACTCAGACAGTCCTAAGTAATGGAAAACGTTTTTAACACTTTAACTTTAACACTTTCTCAGAAATTGGAAAACATGTGACAAGTTCTGAGATGCTTTACTGCAAATTTAATTTAAAATACACACACACGTCTTTCAAAATGAGTACACACAGGGGAGCAAGATGTTTGCTTGATCCAAAGATGAATCAAGAACATTAACAGAAAATTCTTTGTTTCTCATAACAAAGTCAGAAGGGTTTGATTTGGTCTCATAGTGACTCGCAGGCCTATGCAGTAGCACAACCTAACTGAAGGGAAAAAAGAAACTTAGGCTAAGGTAACATGGCTTGTCAGTTAACATTAGACTGATAAGACACTAACTAGGCGATACAGTTGTCACACACAAAATGGCTTGTATAAACAACTGTGGTGCTGTTGTGAATTGCAACACTAGCTCCTTTGACAAGGGCAACATAACATATTAATAACTTAAAAGTTAGCATTACAAACAGTGCATCTACAATAAGATCATCAACTATACAAGGAAACTTCACTACATCACTAATATATCTTCATCACAATCATATCAATGTACCTATGCAGTCAAAGCTCTCTCTATGACTTTGCACTGCAGTGATGCCACTGCCACTGCTGCCAGTGACAGAAAACACAATGCATGTAGATTCTTCTAGAGGGTTATTATAGTGATTAAATTACATACAATCATAAAAGCATTTAAGTGCAGAATTATGTGAATCTTGAACTAAAGCTTATCAATTACTTCTTTTTGAGGCTGATTGACTAAATGTTATGGTAGAGTCCAGGTCTGATTACATGTTTTGATTTTCAGACAATGAGAAAAAAAAAAGGTGGGTGCTTTGCATCTAGCCTCTCCACACAAGCCATTTTAATGAGGCCTCATTGGACTGACAGCCTGAAAGAGGTCAGTCTGGTGTTGTATGAGGTGCAAGGAGAGACCACAGATTTCATGCAAAACTAGGGCAAGGTCGGTCGAGAACTTCAGCGCTTACTGCAGATGCTGAGCACACAACACTAACAAACATGTTTAAAGGCAGATCCATACAGGATGATCTTGGCAGGAATTCACAATGCAGCTGTGGACAGTCTGAGCCAAATTGGAGCCAGAATGCAAGCAGTTTTCTGTTCAGCCTTTCAAAAAGAATGATTTTTTTGTGCAGTGTATTTTATAGGCATAGTATAACAGATAGTAGCCCAAATACTATTATAAATAGGATCAGCACAGCATATTTTTTTGCTTTTCTGTGGAGCTATGTGTACCCAAATTGATAGATTTGTCTCAAATACATTGAGTTTAGAAGGACTGCATATTCCCATATTCCCCTACATGTAAGATACCTCTCTATATTTATGCAGTATGTCAAAAGCAAAGCCTACCTGGGTCAAGCAAATCTAAATCAAACATGACAGTCCCTGCTCTCTGCAGCCCCCACGGTCAAAAGCTAAGTTTGGTGTGAAGACCTTCACTTTCTGTCTGTGCTAAGAGGATACACCCTTGTCACTCACAGTCTATCCAGTTCAAGATGATGGCTGTATATGAGAGACCCCCCTCCACTCCTTTATAGGCTGGATGCACAATCAAAACCTTTAGATAAAACAAGATTGTACCTTCCAAACTGCACATCTATTTAAGTGATTTTAAACATGGTCAGAAGACTAGTGTTAATCTTGCACAAACTCCCATATCACCCATTCAAAATGTATTATTCATCCAGTGTTGTGGGCTCTTGGAGTAGTAAAGCATCATTGTCACTTGTCAGAATAAATTACATCAAGATTGCACATCGACTCATTCGAACAGAGACACATAGTCCCGTCCTTCAGAAAAACAAAAGAAAAAAAACCCTCATACATCACCACAATTTTTTTGTCAGCATCTGTCTGGCATTCAGCCCTAAATAATACTTATAACTCTTGTGTAGCCAATTTGCCAAAGAAAACTGTTTTTACTCAGTCCCCAACCACTTTCTTCATGACTGCTTTCAGATGTTTTTCTCTGATGTCCTTTTTAAAGAAGAACATGACCTTTGTGTGGGGCATCTTCATTTGTTGGCTGTCTTTCAGTATGTGCCTGCTAAAAGGTCACCTTCTCTTTGACAGAATGGAAAAGCTAACACATGTAGCGGACTAATGGTGAGCTAACTTTTAAATATGAAGGTTTATCCATAGGTTTGCAAATATCCTGCAGTCATGGTAAAGTTTAAATTTATTTAAGAAGACTGATGAGTCAAGGTTTGTATCTCCACTGACACTGCTTTGGCTTGAATATTTACTGCTGACTAACAAGGAAGAAACTATACTGAAGACACAATCACGATTGCCTTTCATGCTTCTCAGTGAGCATAGCCGAGACTGACAGCTGTCTTTTGTAGACTATGCAATAGTCAGTCAGCCAGCCTCAAATATTAAATCTAAAGCTTGCTCTTGTATCATTTGTTCATTTCATATTTATCTTTGAATACTTAAAAATATCAATTAGATACATACTTTTTGTGGAGTATTTTTCACTGTTACATTTCGTTTTATTATTTATTTATTTATTTATATTTTTATACCATGCACAGTTGGTGTGAAGCAGCCACAGTTTCATTGTACAATGACAATAAAAGGCTATTCTATTCTTAACCAATAATGTATTCAAATGCCCTGTATAAGGATCTTATAACAGCATGCTGTTTCTTTCTTGCTTTTCACCCGGGTAGACCCATAGGATGTAAAACTCACATTGTTTTCATCCAGAAGAAAGACCAACAGCCTATATAGCATTTCTTTAAGTAGACAAACTGAAACTAACCAATAAGGAGATTACTCACAAAAAAATAAACAATGCTGTTGATATTTTTTGTGTGTTTACAAATATAAACATGTAGGTTTAAATACAATTTGCTTATCATTTTTAGAAAACTAAACAATATACTTATTTTTAACAATCAACTCTCATCAAAACATGAAATTCATATAAAACATCAATTACAGTTTTTACATTATGAGTGGAAAAAATACAAAGATACATAACATGATGTTGCCTGTGCTTTTGGAAGCAATGTTCAAAAAATGTGCAAAAAATTAAATTAGGTTTAGATGATGAGTGAGACGCCCCAGTTTTCATCCCATTGCTTCACCATTGGGTGAGTGGAGCTGTGTTGCACTGTCAGGTGTGGAAGAACCCATGGGCCCTATATACTGCTCAAGCCTCATAGCCACACCAATATAGCCACCTTTCTTTGCAAGGACACTCAAAAGCCTGCCATCCATGGATTCTGTCAGTGTTTTGATCTGTTCACCATCAACATTGCGTGCAGCAGCAACCACAGCCTCCCAGACACTGTTCAGAGAGGTGTACTGTTTTCCCTCGTAAATCTCACATTTGATGATGGACCACAGGTTCTCAATGGGGTTCAGATCAGGTGAACAAGGAGGCCATGTCATTAGTTTTTCTTCTTTTATACCCTTTCTTGCCAGCCACGCTGTGGAGTACTTGGACGCGTGTGATGGAGCATTGTCCTGCATGAAAATCATGTTTTTCTTGAAGGATGCAGACTTCTTCCTGTACCACTGCTTGAAGAAGGTGTCTTCCAGAAACTGGCAGTAGGACTGGGAGTTGAGCTTGACTCCATCCTCAACCCGAAAAGGCCCCACAAGCTCATCTTTGATGATACCAGCCCAAACCAGTACTCCACCTCCACCTTGCTGGCGTCTGAGTCGGACTGGAGCTCTCTGCCCTTTACCAATCCAGCCACGGGCCCATCCATCTGGCCCATCAAGACTCACTCTCATTTCATCAGTCCATAAAACCTTAGAAAAACCAGTCTTGAGATATTTCTTGGCCCAGTCTTGACGTTTCAGCTTGTGTGTCTTGTTCAGTGGTGGTCGTCTTTCAGCCTTTCTTACCTTGGCCATGTCTCTGAGTATTGCACACCTTGTGCTTTTGGGCACTCCAGTGATGTTGCAGCTCTGAAATATGGCCAAACTGGTGGCAAGTGGCATCTTGGCAGCTGCACGCTTGACTTTTCTTAGTTCATGGTCAGTTATTTTGCGCCTTGGTTTTTCCACACGCTTCTTGCGACCCTGTTGACTATTTTGAATGAAACGCTTGATTGTTCGATGATCACGCTTCAGAAGCTTTGCAATTTTGAGACTGCTGCATCCCTCTGCAAGATATCTCACTATTTTTGACTTTTCTGAGCCTGTCAAGTCCTTCTTTTGACCCATTTTGCCAAAGGAAAGGACGTTGCCTAATAATTATGCACACCTGATATAGGGTGTTGATGTCATTAGACCACACCCCTTCTCATTACAGAGATGCACATCACCTAATATGCTTCATTGGTAGTAGGCTTTCGAGCCTATGCAGCTTGGAGTAAGACAACATGCATGAAGAGGATGATGTGGACAAAATACTCATTTGCCTAATAATTCTGCACTCCCTGTAGATAGACAGATAGATAGATAGATGGTCTTTGATTTATATGTGCAGTGAAACTCTATCTGAGCCAGTTAAAGGCATCAGAATTTTTCTTATTTTTCTCATGACAGCTGTATTATAGCTCATCCCACTTTTTCTTTTGTAGCCTTGGTTCAAGGCTGTAGCCTTCCTCCACATACAAAAGCTTTACACAAAAGAATGTCATATTGGTGGATCACTGAGTCTGTCTGCTGTCTGCCTGCTGTCTACGCTACATGCTACTATTTCCCTTTTTGGAAAGTGATAAGGATTGTTTTCTGTCTTTCCTCCTTGGTTTTACGTGTAGTATTTTGCAAGAAACTTGGAAAAGATAACAAACCAAATGATTTTGCCTATAAAACATCTCGATGAACACAAGACTATGTGTTGGGATTCCATTTATTTATTGGCTGTTACATTTATTTTTTTTAAGAATGTAATCTTCTTGGAAATAAATGCTTGCTTGCTGGTAATAGGGCTGGGCTAAATCATACCGTTCATGGTAATACCGGTGTAATTTTGGGCAACGATAGGAAAATGAAATATCGCGATAGAATATGGGTAAAACGCGCATGCGCAGTGCCTTTGTTTACATACGCACATGGCGGCAACGCAGAATGAGAAGAGCGAAAGTGGATCGTTGAATGAAACGGATGAACCAGAATTGGTTTGTAAAAATGCTGCAACTTCAGTGGTGTGGAAATGATTTAGCTTTCATCCGTCAGATACACAACAAAGAACTATTTTTGGTGGAGCATGCTAGCGGGCCGTCGTTATTACCATGTTGTTTGGAAAATACGGCACACTTAAAATCAATCCTTTGATTTTTGTGAAAATCGACAGTGCTCCTTATAATCCTGTGTGCCTTATGTATGAACTCTGGTTGTGTTTACTGACTTAAAAACGATTTTATGTACACGGCGCTCGAAAATCTGTCAAATGTTTTAGTACGACTTTGCCAAGCTACGAAACAGCACCGCTTGATGGATTGTCGGAGCTATCGTACGGCTATCGTAGGTAGGCGCCTCGCGGAGTGATACGTACTGTGCTTCAACATAATATTACTGTATTGTGTGTGTATAACCTCTTTTTAAGTTTTGTGGATATTATGCATGGTTATGCTCAGGATGTCGGCCAATTTCCACTGGAAATGCCTTTTGGTTAAACTGTCAGCAAGAAATTTGGATTTGCACTGTTAAATTTTTATATAACTTTAATCCACATAAAAAACAGCTGCTTGTTTAAGTGAAAATACATTGATGGGGTCTTTTGCACTAATAAAGTTGTGGAGTTGTAAAGTATTTTATCTAGGGTCAATTATATCGTCAGTTATATCATTTTTGCAAATTTTCAAATGTATATTGTGATAAATATTTTTGGTCATATCGCCCTGCTCTAGCTGGTAATACTGTACCCTTCTAAGCAGTGTGTTAGCAGGAAAGAGGGCCAAAGTGCTTTTTCAAAGAATTATCCCAAATAATTGTTGGCTTACATGTAGAGCTTCAAAAATGTTTTATGTAATATTATATTTGCAAAGCGTTTGTGTTCTTCCTACCACATAGACACCCTAAATACACACAGAAAAGAGGAAATCTTTGGCTACATTTCCCAGTCTCATATTCAACTCGATCCACATCTAAGGATCACTACCCCCAGGAAAACCCTGCCGCTCTGAAAAGTCTTTGTAAGCTGAATCACATCCAGACAAGTGGGGCAGAATTTTGCTGCTGTGCACAAGGGATGAAAATCTCAGTGGGGGATATGAATTGGTTGTTCCTTGAGTACCATGAATCACGAATTATAGGAGGTACACAAAATGCATTTCCAGCTACCTTTTGCTCACTTCCAGAGCGTATTAGTACAGTAATGTGACTTGGCTGAACATATGCTGACATATAGCTTTTTGTGCATATCCTTTGAATGGCACTGAGACAGTGGAATCTGTCATTATGTGCAAATTCATACTGAGACTCACTGATTATCCTTCATTTTTTAGAGGATTAAAAGATGTCCCTGACTAATTCACTGGTGACTGAATCATTTCAGCATCCTCGCTTAATACACCTCTAACCACCCAACCCCTAAATTTATTTTTCAAGGTACTAGCATGTAGTTTTTTTAATTAAGAGTCACATGTCAAATACTGTGTAGAAATAACTATGGAACACACTGACATCATGCATACCTTTGCACTTTAGTGTTAGATGCGTTTTACTTTATTTTATATTTTTACCTTTTTCTGTTTAACTCTAAGTGCTCTCTAAATTACTTTCAGGCCTTATGAAGTACACAGCTAAGCTAAGTAAACACTGGCTTCAATACATGGTCTAAAGTACTGGTACATCTACATATTGCAAACACACGAGCTGCTTGGCCATGGACACCTATGCCATGAAGCTTACTGCACACCATTTTTGTGTTGATGTTACTGTCAGACTACTTTTGGAACTCTGTAGTTGCTGAGTCAGCAGTGCTGGTGACTTTTATGCACTACACACCTTAGCATTTGGAATACCCTGCTCTCTAAATTTATAGGGTCTACCACTTCAAAGCTGAGGTACTGCAAGGTACTTCCTAAATGCATGAATTTAAAATTTTAGATTACTTATAGCTGATCACAGAATATTTAGGAAGGAAGAAACTTCACAAACTGACCTGTTGCAAAAGTGGCATATTGTTACAGCACCACACTCAAATTCAGTGAGCTCTTTCTTTGTCAAATGTTTGTATATGCAGACTGCATGGCTAGGTTCTTGATTTTATACACCTGTGGCAATGGAACTGAGAATACCTGAATTTAGTTTTACCAGTTGCGTGCGTGACAAAGAAAGAAAAGTAAAAATACATACACCAACAAAAACATCTTCCTCTACTAAACCTATTTAACAAGATAAAATTGATCAGATTAAAACATACCATCTCTGCTGTCTGTCTGCACTCTACATGGACATATTCACCTGCTTGCACTCCTCCTGAAGAATTGTCAAATATTGTTACTATTATAGTGTCCCACGTGTGGGACTAATAAAGGTCATCTTATCTTAAATAAATATCTGCTATATTACCAAAAATGATTTGTTATTGGATTAAAATGACAAGTGGTGGAAGAATCTTTCAAACCATCGTGATACATGATCAAGCATCTGAATCATCCGACTGAAAATATTCATGAAGAATAAAGGTGGAGTATTGGCTAAACAGCTGCACCTGGTTAGCTTGCCTGTTTTTTAGACGCGGTCTGTGCTGCCATCCCCTCAGCTAGTCAAGATGGTTAGCAACAGCAAAATCATCTGTTGCGATGCTGAATCACTGAAGCTGGTTTAATGCTAGCTGTGTTTCAACACAAAGTAGGTCTAACTGATCTCAGTGCAGTCAACGCAGAACAGCGGCAGCTTCTGCTCTCCCATGCACATGCGCAAAAGACCAGAAGCAAACTGCTTGCATCTCAGCTTGCCCACTTCCAGCCAGTGTTAGTAGAAGAGAGACACGCCCTCAGAGACAGCGATGACTACACTTTGCTATGGGATGAAAAAAGCACAGCTTTTTAGCGACAATAGCCAAATGCAGCCACACGATGCCAGCAAGGGAAAGGCTGGATGCACATATTCATTGGCAATCGACGAGCTTTACGACAGTACTGTCTAAAAAAGAGCTGAAAGTGGAGCTAATATTTTAATTATTGTATAGTTTTAGATTTGACTAGCAAGAATTCATAGTCTTGTCCTATACGCCAAACACATTTCTGCCAGCTCCAGCCATACCTACTTCTGGGAGGTGTGGCCACACACACACACACACTGTAGCTCCTAGCTGTTACAGAAGAATGGTGTTTAAAGAAGACACTCTGACAAACTGTGTAATCATATTAAGAGGTCTCCCATCACTAACATCTCTTATCACATCTCATCACTAACAACTGATATAGAATAATGAGACAGCCCATAGACGTGCTACTTAAGAGGTCTTGTAACTTTTCTTTCCAAGCGTTGTGAAAAATATTCCATTTGTACCTGGCACAGTGAAAATGTGCACGCTATAATCTGAAAATTTATATCAAAAAGTGAAAGTGGAGTACAAGTGAAATTTCTTGTACTACAGCTGACAGGGTCGGCTTAAAATTGCATATTCAGCAACACGGAGTCAGGCCCAAAAGAGCATATTGGCTCTAAACATGCAACAACCTTCAGGGAAAGACAGTAAATATTTAGTTGAAAAAATGTTGTTATTGGATGAGTAAAAGTCTTTAATCTAATTTGCATAGTCCCTTGGGAGCACTACTACAGTATGTGTTTTTCTGAACTCCTTTAAACAGTCACTCGTCATGAAAACCCACACTCCACATGCCCTGCAGCTGAGGCTGTCTGCCAATGGAAATTAAGTTAGTGATACATTAAATGCCAGTGGAAGTATAACTTGCATAGAAATTCATATCAATCTATATATATATTTTTATTTTATTTTATTTTATTTATTTTTTGGGGGGCGGGGGGGTAATCAAAGGAGGTAAAGGACCAGAAAAGGCAGGACTGTGCTGTGTTCTTTTTACCTACCAACAATGTGTGCATTAATAACAACCACTGGATTTCTTTTAAACTTGAATCTTTGACAAAAAATATGTTAATTCTAGTATCTTTTAGATTCTTTTGCAAGTTAAGACCCTACATAAATACAGAGGAAAGAGAAAAAAAAACAAAATCATGATGATCCCTCAAAGCAAGCGCGTTGGCGACAGTGGGAAAGAAAACCTCCCTTTTAACAGGAAGAAACTCCAGCAGAAACAAGCTCAGGGAGTTGCAGCCATCTGCCATGATGGGTCGGGTAGGAAAACAGGACAAAGACATGCTATAAAAGACAGCCAGAGATTAATAATCTAATTAATGATTAAATGGAGTGCAGAGTGATGTATAAACACATAGTGAGTGAAGAAGAAACACTCAGTGCATCATGGGAAGCCCCTAGCAACCTAGCCCTATTGCAGCACAACTAAGGGAAGATTCAGAGTCACCTGACACAGCCCTAATTATATGCTTTGTCAAAAAGGAAAGTTTTAAGAGACTGTGTCTGTCTCCTGAATCCAAACTGGAAGCTGGTTCCACAGAAAAGAGGCCTGAAAGATGAAGGCTCTGCCTCCCATTCTACTGAACTAGGTTTTTCTAACCATATGTCACAGTTTTAACTCTTAAATCACACAGCCATCACCCAAAATGCTAGTTTGTGTTGATATGTTTTGTGGCCTTTATTTTTAAAGGTTCGTAAAAAGGATGACTCATATAAGTATTTGATTTTAGTTAGGTAAAAGCTCATGAATTAAAAAAAAGTTCAAATGAAAAATTAATATAGTGGAAAAAAACAAACAAACAATTATTTAGTACTTTTGATTCACTTCTTGAATTTCAATTCAGACTCAGAAAGGTTTATGACATTGCTGAAGTCTGACTTGAAAGACTAGTGTTATTTTGGAAAGATGCTCCAGACTGAGCAAATACTACTGGTTCAGATTTATCTTCTTTCCCAAACTGCAGCATTAATCCTCTGAGATGAAAGAATTGTTCATGTAGAAAACACAAAATGCTATTTACACCATCTTACAGTCACAGCATTTTTTTTAAATAAGGTTTCATGCTGTATAATTAGTCTTTATCAACAGTCCACATGTTAATATACATAATTGTATATTAACATGCAGTTGATATTCTTCATTGTGACCTCTTAGAAAATGCATACTTATATTTTTCCATTTTGAATCAGCATGGTTATTTTAAGCATGCAATTACATCTGCAATGCAAAACAACAATGAATGCGGTGGTGCTGAGCCTAGTCTGCTGTGGTCCTGGTGAAATATTACATGTTGAATGTTTTTCATTTAACAGCGTCTCTTTGTTATAGTGTTGTTGTGTTTCACAGCTGGGTATCATTGATTTGCATGGCGAGAGTAGAAAATGAAGTCACCTAATTCTCATGTTATCAACATTTCTCGGTCATTCAATCAAGCCTTATCGTAGTGCGCTGCTGGTCGCATAATGACAGTAATAAATTTAAAAACAAACACCTCCCTCACGTTTTAGGTTTCAAGAGTTTCACACAAATGTGTGCTTATAATAGCATGCTATTTGTCAGAGAAAATGAATCTGTTGCTACTGTTACTACATTTAAGCCATGCCATGAGCCTGAGACAGTGTTCATATTTTTGTAACTGAAGTGATTACCAATGATTTACAAATAGATTTAACATTTGTTTCCTTTTGTGATTGTCTGTTCATCTGTTATCTTAAAATCTGATGACAGATTATGAACTTATATACTACTAAATACGTCCTAACACTGAAGTGTGGCTGGTTGGACCATCAAAGGGCAATATCACCGAGGAATCAAAAATATTTGGAAAGTTTAGCTAAGTTTTATGAGTCGTATATTAACTCTGTGAGCTTCTGGGTATGACTTTGCAAAGTCCTGGCTAATTCCTGCCGGGCTGGGAGACTAGTTTTCACAAACTACTACAGTATGCCAACCCACTTTTTCTACTTACCCTTTGCAGTATCCTGCAGTAAAGTAGCACATTAAGCTTAACTATTTATAGTGTTTTGCCCCTTTTCTACCTGTTTTTAAGTTTCTACTTTGCTGTCTTATGGATTATCCTTCTTTGCCACCCAACCTCTGCCACTTCCAGCCTTTGGCCTCATAATGCAAAACCTATCAACTCTCCACTGTTATTCCACTGATCACCTTTACTCCACTGATTCTTCCTGAATTGCCTCAAAAATTGCCACAAATTTTGCATCACAATTAGAACCACAATACCTTTGCATACAATAAACCGATTAACTGTGCTTTGGTATCTTGTGTTCTGTTAAAATATCATTCTGAGTCAGTTTATTATTCATTATGTGTTTACAGCACCCTCTGTGGTTGCTCCAAGTAATGCACTTTAGAAACGGCTTTATTTTGAAAAAACGTTATTGAACAGGAAGTCGGCTCAGTCAAGCAAAGCAAGTGAGCAAAAAGAAGGGAAACATATCGGCCTTAGTGATGGGATTTCCGGCTCTTTTTAGAGAACCAGCTCTTTTGGCTCCGAGCCGGCTCTTCAGGTTGTTTTGTTGCTTTAATTAATTTATTATTAACGATAATATAGTAATTCCTTTTGTGCATAATTGTAATGTAACAAAAGTGGTTTTATTTATATATGTTTATATATAAATATATGTTTATATATAAATATATGTGGTGGCCCCTAGAGACAAAACACGTACAAACTCCAAAACACATTTCTAGCATTAACTGAACTTCCAAAACAGAGCTACCCAGATCACTTAAATTACACAATTGAAAGCATATGTGTATTGTTTGTGTATTTATACACAAGCACTCATATATATTAAAAAAAATTTTTTTAAAAATTTTAATTTACCTGTTACTACCACACACCAAATTTAGGTCGTTGGTACTTGCTGGCTTGTGTAGCCTCTAGGTAACAAAAGCTCAACACTGCGCCCAGCATCCTGGAGCACTTCTCTTGTGTTGTACATGTTTTGGAGTTTTTATGTGCTTCTGAGTTTTTATGTGCTTCTGAGTTTTTATGTGCTTCTGAGTTTGTACGTATTTTGAAGTTTGTACGTGCTTTGTCTCTAGGGGCCACCGTGAATATACTTTTATTTATTCACTCCACATAAAATGTAATAAATAAATCATATAATACAAAAACTAACTATTCACATTTCAACTTTTAACTATTTAAATTTTCAGCTTTTTCCTTTTAAACAAATTTAAAGTGAAACAACACAAAACACTGCAAACCACAACACAATTAAATATAAATTAGAATATGAAAACAAAAAGAACATGCACATTCTCTGTCATATGGACCTGCATGAATAAACTTTCTGAATCCTTTATCATCTGCAACTGAAAATAGTTGTGGATGATTACTATACCTTTCTAATGTGACGTTGTTGCCCCTGGCTCTCTTTCTCTCTCTCTCCCTCCCGCTCTGCTCCTCCCCCCTCTCCCCAGCGCAAAGCACAAGGCTCGCATGCGAGTGAAGCGGAAATAAGTGGAGAGAGAGGGTGAGAGAAAGAAAGAAAAAAAAACCACGGCCTGCGTCATTCACGTCAAAGATCCGGGTCTAAGAGCCGTTTTGTTCGCAACCGACAATAATAACATGGCTGAACCACAACTCACAACCACTAGCACTTTATATAGCGTCTGTAGAAATTATCCACATATTTCACTTATCTTAACTGCACTACTGTATAATTCTGTATAAACAACCATTCTGTACAATACCATAATTTTAATTCTACAACTGTTTATAACTTGCATAGTTCATATTTCTGTATAGCTTTTTTAATTTCATATTTCTGTATAGTTTTCATATTTATATCCTGTACATAGCTTGTACATCACTACAGCCTGTACATACTCATACTTATAGCATATTCATAACATACCTTCATAGCGTGTACATTGTAACATACCCATAATAGACCCATATTTTGTACCCTCATACCTATAACAGACTCATTTCTGTAATATATTTATATATCAATATTATTGCTAATATATATTTTGTAATATATCTATATCATGGCTAAAGCACTTCTGGATGGATGCAAATTGCATTTCGTTGCCTGTACTACATGTGCAATGACAATAAAGTTGAATTCTATTCTATTCTATTCTAATTATTATTTGCAGATGAGTTTTAAAACATGATCCAGTCAATAGTGTCTCATGACAATGACTTAAGCGAGTGCTACATTTGTGGCAACTGCTGTGTGCAGATCAACAATGAATAAAATAACGAGTGCGGCAGAGAGTATGACCGTGCAGCGTTTAAAGCGTGGAAGTACTGACCATACTTACCTTAAAAAGTGACAGAAACATTAGCGTAGGAAGAAATCTTCTTTTTACAGCGAAAAACACCCCTAAACTTCCGAGCATGCACCGACAGTACGCTGCCACGGAAATGTGTAACTCCCAGATTCTTCCACTGACCTCTACCACACTCCTGCACCAGAGCAAACCTCCGCCTGCCTCACTCCTGCTATACAGGTGAAAATAGAGCAACAGGATTGATTTTATTTATTTTCTGCTGTGTTTTACGTGCATCTATTTGAAAGAGTGAGTGTAAACACAAAAAACTATTTTATTTTATATGCTGGAATATGCAGAAAAATAGGTTTAAATGTTAAATAAACCTATTTAAGCGTTTCAGTAATAATGTCCCTTACGGCACCTCATAGTTTCCAGCTGCTGGGAGTGATGCAGACGGGAGGTTAGGTTTGAGGGTGGTTTCAGGCTGAAGGCAGTTTTATATGTTCCACTGTTTACAGTGACCGCACACTTTTCAAGCTATGGGTTTAACAGCCAGTTAATGTCACCTTATTAGCTTATTGTTATTACTCCTCCTTGAATCGCTACCTTATCGTGGTGGAGGGGTTTGTGTGTCCCAGGGATCCCAGGGGCTATGTTGTCTGGGGGCTTTTGCCCCCTGGTAGGGTCTCCCATGGCAAACTGGCCCTGGGTGAGGGACCAGACAAAGAGCGATTCATAAGACCCTTATGAAAAGGACACCGAGGGAACAGTTTACCCTGCCCGGGATAGGGTTACCGGGGCCCTGCCCTGGAGCCAGGCCCGGGGAGGGTGCCCGAGGGCGAGCGTCTGGTGGCCGGGCCTTAGTCCATGGGGCCCGGCCGGGCACAGCCCGAAGAGGAGACATGGGCCCATCCTCCCGCAGGCCCACCACCCGCAGGAGGCGCCATAGGGGTCGGGTGCATTGTGGGCCGGGTGGCGGCCAGGAGCGGAGGCCCTGGCGGACTGACCCCCGGCTGCCAAGACTGGCAATAGGGACATGGAATGTCACCTCTCTGGTGGGGAAGGAGCCTGAGTTAGTGCGTGAGGTTGAGAGGTACCGGCTAGATATAGTCGGGCTCACCTCTACGCAAGGCTTGGGCTCTGGAACCAGTCTCCTGGAGAGGGGCTGGACTCTGTCTCAGTCTGGAGTTGCCCCTGGTGAGAGGCGGCGGGCTGGGGTGGGTATTCTAATATCCCCTCGGCTTGCTGCCGGTACGTTGGGGTTTTTCCCGGTGGACGAGAGGGTTTGTTCCCTGCGCCTTAGGGTCGGGGAACGGGTCCTGACTGTCATCTGCGCTTATGCGCCGAGTGGCAGTTCAGAGTACCCAGCCTTCTTAGAGTCCCTGGGGGGGGTGGGGTGCTGGAGGGTGCTCCACCTGGAGACTCTGTTGTCCTGCTGGGAGACTTCAATGCTCACGTGGGTAACGACAGCGAGACCTGGAGGGGCGTGATTGGGAAGCCTCCCTAATCTGAACCAGAGCGGTGCTTTGTTATTGGACTTCTGTGCTAATCACAGTTTGGCCATAACGAACACCCTGTTCGAACATAAGAGTGTCCATAAGTGCACGTGGCACCAGGACGCTCTAGGCCGTAGGTCGATGATCGATTTTGTAATCGTATCAGCAGACCTGCGACCATATGTTCTGGACACTCGGGTAAAGAGAGGGGCTGAGCTGTCAACTGATCACCACCTGGTGGTGAGTTGGATCAGGTGGTGGGGGAGGACGCTGGACAGACCTGGTGCACCTAAACGCGTAGTGAGGGTGTGCTGGGAACGTCTAGCAGAGGCCCCAGTCCGCGGGATCTTCAACGCACACCTCCGGCAGAGCTTCAACAGCATTCCGAGGGAGACTGGGGACATTGAGTCCGAATGGACCATGTTCAGCGTCTCCATTACCGAAGCTGCTGCATTGAGCTGCGGCCGCAAGGTGGTTGGTGCCTGCCGTGGTGGTAATCCCCGAACCAAATGGTGGACACCAGAGGTGAAGGGAGCCACCAGGCTGAAGAAGGAGTCCTATCGGGCTTGGTTAGCCTGTGGGACTCCGGAGGCAGCCGACAGGTATCGACAGGCCAAGCGGAATGCGGCTCGGGCAGTGGCTGAAGCAAAAACTCGGGTGTGGGAGGAGTTCGGAGAGGCCATGGAAAAAGACTTTCGGACTGCCTCGAAGAGATTCTGGCAAACCGTCAGACGTCTCAGGAGGGGAAAGCGGTGCTCTACCTGCACTGTGTATAGTGCTGGCGGAGCGCTGCGGTGGAAGGAATACTTCGAGGACCTCCTTAATCCCACTGACACGTCTTCCGAGGAGGAAACAGAGTCTGGGGATGAGGGGAATGACCCGCCAATTTCCGGGGGCGAGGTCACTGAGGCAGTTAAACAACTCCTTGGTGGCAGAGCCCCTGGTGTTGATGAGGTCCGCCCCGAGTTCCTGAAGGCTCTGGACGTTGTAGGGCTGTCCTGGTTGACACGCCTCTGCAATGTTGCGTGGAGATCAGGGGCAGTACCTGTGGACTGGCAGACCGGGGTGGTGGTCCCCATCTTTAAGAAGGGGGACTGGAGGGTGTGTTCCAACTACAGGGGGATCACACTCCTCAGCCTCCCTGGGAAAGTCTATGCCAGGGTGCTCGAAAGGAGAGTTAGTCGCACCTCGGATACAGGAGGAACAATGCGGTTTTCGTCCTGGTCGCGGAACACTGGACCAGCTCTTTATCCTCTCCAGGATACTTGAGGGTGCATGGGAGTTTGCCCAACCAGTCTACATGTGTTTTGTGGACTTGGAGAAGGCATTCGACCGTGTCCCTCGGGGTGTCCTGTGGGAGGTGTTGCGGGAATATGGGGTGTCTGGCCCATTGCTACGGGCCATTCGATCCCTATACAACCGTTGCAAGAGCTTGGTTCGCATTGCCGGCAATAAGTCGGACTCGTTCCCGGTGGGTGATGGGCTCCGCCAGGGCTGCCCTTTGTCTCCGGTTCTGTTCATAATTGTTATGGACAGGATTTCTAGGCGCAGCCAAGTGGCGGAGGGCTTTCGCTTTGGTGGCCTCAGAATCTCATCTCTGATTTTTGCAGATGATGTGGTTCTGTTGGCTTCATCGGGTGGGGGCCTCCAGCTCGCACTGGAACGGTTCGCAGCCGAGTGTGAAGCAGCGGGAATGAGGATCAGCACCTCCAAATCTGAGGCCATGGTTCTCAGCCGGAAAAGGGTGGAGTGCCCACTCCGGGTCGGGGATGAGTTCCTGCCCCAAGTGGAGGAGTTCAAGTATCTCGGGGTCTTGTTCGCGAGTGATGGGAGAAGGGAGCCGGAGATCGACAGACGGATTGGGGCTGCAGCTGCAGTAATGCGGATGCTGCACCGGTCCGTCGTGGTGAAGAGAGAGCTGAGTGTAAAAGCGAAGCTCTCAATTTACTGGTCGATCTACGTCCCTACCCTCACCTATGGCCACGAGCTGTGGGTAGTGACCGAAAGAACGAGATCGCGGATACAAGCGGCAGAAATGAGCTTCCTCCGAAGGGTGGCTGGCCTCTCCCTTAGAGATAGGGTGAGAAGTTCGGCCATCCAGGAGGGGCTCAGAGTAGAGCAGCTGCTGCTCCACATCGAAAGGAGCCAGCTGAGGTGGTTCGGGCATCTGACAAGGATGCCCCCTGGGCGCCTCCTGGGTGAGGTGTTCCAGGCATGTCCCACCGGGAGGAGGCCCCGGGGCAGACCCAGGACACGCTGGAGAGATTATATCTCTTGGCTGGCCTAGCAACGCCTTGGTGTTCCCTCGGATAAGCTGGAGGAGGTGGCTGGGGAGAGGGAGGTCTGGGCTTCTCTGCTTAGGCTGCTGCCCCCGCGACCCGGCCCCGGATAAAGCGGATGAAGATGGATGGATGGATGGATGGATGGATGGATGTTAAATAAAATTCTTCCAGTCAGAGAATGTTGCATATAATTTAATGTTTGCTTCATTCAAGTTAAAAGATTAAAACTAATAAAACTAGTTTCAAAAAGAGACTTTTTCATTTGATTACATTTTACATGACGGATTATGTAAGAAATAAGAAAAATAAATAACAAAAAAAATGAACAGAAACATTCAGTCAGTTAACATTCACCACATGAAAAGTAAGAATTTTCTTATTATGCAGTACTACAAATTTATGTGGAATTTGAGTTTAATGACAATAATTTGAGGGTAGCACAAAGATATTTCCCTAGCAGTTCACCCTCCCATCCATTGGCCTACATAGCCTATCACTGCTCAACCTGGTCACACTTGTTTCTAAAAGGTACTGAGAAATTCTTTTTTCTGCTATATATAGTATCCAAAAAATGCTTATTACACTACCATACTTTCTCTCCAGGTAATAAACATAACATTTTCACACTTGGTAGCACTTTATAATAATGTCACACTATTAAGCATTAGTGAGGTGTTAGCATGTGCTTAATTCATCATTCATATATAATTACTCCTTCTTAGCATGTCATTTATACATACATGGATATGTTTAACCATCTGTTACTGTTACACTATGTATAGCTATCACTGCTACTACATCATCGTTAATAATAATCATAAACATCATTGTCATAATTGTCCTAATAATATATCTGTACCTTAAATTGCTACCTTCAAACAAAGAAGAGTACTGGGGACATAAGGTATTTAAGAGGCATACAACCCTCCACTATAATATCCTTATGATGTTAAAGCATTAACCAATAATGCCTTATACAGTGATTAAGTTTACTATATATGTCACTTGTACTTATTAAGTTGTGATAGAACTTGAAATTGTATCCCAATTGAGTATATAACAAAAAAAAAATCTAATACATAGTTGTTACCAATTACCATAAGCAGATTATAATTTTCTTACTAATACAGTATATCACTGTACTATTACTTATTATTTTTGCCTGGTACGCATATGTTTGCTTCCACATTAATAACAGTTAACCTCAGCCTGTTGGCCTAATATCCACTTTCAATGCAATATTACCAGTGTTACTTTGTAATTGAGTTGTAATAACTTGTTACTGCCTTGTAATAACTTGTTACTGTTACCTTTTGGTTTCTATATTATTGTCTCACTGTCATAACACAAAACTGTATTACATGTGCTATATTTCTACATCTTTCTACATTTTAGGAAGCACTGACTGCTCCTCACATTTCATAAATCAGCAGGGGGCTCTATAAAAACTGTTAAAATAGATGTGATCTGACCTACAAATATATATGTTCAGGTTCAGCTATTTTTATTAGATTTTTTTTATTTACAATTTTTTTTAATTAAGTCTTTAATTCAACTACAAATTCAAATTAAATCTCCATGTAGCTTTCCCTGTTTTAATTTAAAAAAATGTCCATTCAAATGTTTTCCAGTTGCCTCCAGAGCAACTGAGACCAAGACTTTCAGTTCACCCACAGCAACAGAAAAGAGGATGTTTAGGTTTATTAGATTAGATTCACAGGATTTGTTTTAACTCAAGTGTCGTTGCTAGATGTGACTTTATTTTTCAACTACATCAGTGGTGGTGATGAGTCAACACGCAGTTCATTATGAGGTGCCGTAAGGGACATTATTACTGAAACGCTCTCACACACACTACTGAAATTTTACCTCTCAGTGAGAGGTAAAATTTCAGTAGTGTGTGTGAGCGCGTTTCAGTAATAATGTCCCTTACGGCACCTCATAGTTCATTGTGCTTTATTGATTGTATTATTGTTTCCAGCTGCTGGGAGTGATGCAGACGGGAGGTTAGGTTTGAGGGTGGTTTCAGGCTGAAGGCAGTTTTATATGTTCCACTGTTTACAGTGACCGCACACTTTTCAAGCTATGGGTTTAACAGCCAGTTAATGCCACCTTATTAGCTTATTGTTATTATAGAATAGAATAGAATACTTTTATTTGTCAATTTCTTCAAATGTACTTGCCATACAAAGGAATTGAAATTACGTTTCACACTGTCCCATGCGTAGACATATATATATTTATTTATTTATTTATAGTTATTAGTAGTAGTAGTATAAGGCAGGAGTTTATCTCGGTCTGTATTTTTGGTAGATCTACTCATCAATCACAAATGACTTTTTTAGCTGGTTTCTGTGCAGGTTCAAATTGTGATTAGAGCCATCCATCCCTTTGCCAGACTGCAATGTTCACTACTACTTGCATTTCTGTCAGGAATCTGTTTTTGTTTGTTTTTTCTTACTGTGCTACTAACTTGATAAAATGTTTATGTTTTCCTTCTTCTTCTCTCCTTGTTTCTCTAAAAAGAGAAAAAGAAAGAGAAGACCAGGAATCAAATCAATGTGAAGCCCTGGAGTATAGTCAAAAGTCACCACATGCTCATTTAAAAAAGAAAAAAAAACACATCTATGGATGATGTAGAGATGAGTGTGTTTTCTCACTTGTAATAAGCTTGTGGACAGAAACATGCTCCAAAACATGTTCAGTTTTCAACAGTAAGTGGTGAAATGCTGTTTAATATTTACCAGATCTGAATAATACAACAACATTGCAGAGCAAAATTGTCAACATCAACCACTGCGTATGAAGTACTCCATCTCCAAGATAAATCCTCCACATCTGAACCCTCTTTGTGAAAGTGAGCAAATGAGAACATCCACATAAAACCAAACAACATGAAGAATTCAACTGTACTGGTTTCATTTCTTCCTTTAAAAAAAGTCAGAGAGCAGTGCAGTTGTTGAGCCTGACGCGTCTGTCAAAACAACATCTTCAAGTAGGCTACGATTTTACTTATCTATTTTAAGCACAAGTCAGCATCCAACATTCCATTAACAAGGAGATGTGGCATGCATTACCACTTAATTGGCACTTACATTCTGGGGGTCAGTCATTATGCAATCCTTACGTGTTCCTAAAATTGATAACACTCACGGACTTTTATTTTGACCTGATTTGAATGTTATCAGCACACAGAATGACTATTATCAGTTGTTATCAGTCCTATACTTATCGCTATTAGGTGTGTCTATCTTCTAGCCAGCTCAGTGGGCTGTTATCATCCATTGTAATCTGTAAAAAACAGAGTACCACAGATTATAGGAATTTCTAACACTCAGTGGTAAATGTCATTGCAAACTCTCAAATACAGCTTTGTAATGAGTGCTTTACATTGTAAATGGGGTAATTTAACTATAAATGTGTGCTTCCTATACCTAACCAGTACCTTTAGTGTCGTGTGCTTAACAAGCCTGTTCCTTTAAACATTAGTTAAAAAATTAACCCCAGATACTTGAACAGTCAAGCTGAATTTTAATGAAATTGTGAATGAAGGATAGTTGAATATTTCCCTTTCCTTAGAATTGAGCAGCTATGTCAAAATATGAATTCTTACATTAAAAAGAAGACTTCAAACCTATATCGCGGTTATACAGAATCAATAAAATGGCAACATTGTAGAAGAGGAAAATTGCTCCAAACTTAAAATATAAAACTAAAGAAAAAAGAAACCAAACAAATCATCCAACAGCACCAACTGGGAGGAAAATAAATCTGATAAAGCGTGATAAAGAAAAAACAATATCTTGGCGACCAACTAGGAGACACTACAAAGGCAATGAAGGCGCTATATAAAAATAACAGAATACATCAAATAACAGTACTTCTTCCCTTGTCATGACAGGGAGTTGTGTTATCCAGTCTGTGAAGACAATCTAGTTTATGGAAAAAAATAAATTCAACAGAATGTTTTATATGTGCAGGCTGTACATGACTGCTGATTGATGTCATAGTTATGGAAATCAGTTGAGAATGACAAAATTCACAGCTGCATGATGACCTTGTCTGGCCATTCTTGATAGAGAACTGAAAGCAAAGAGTGATTCGAAGAAGACAAAAAAGGGAATGCAGCGGACCAAATTGAACGTCCGACTACTTATCATAACTTTTTTCTTTTTTCTTTCTGAAACCATTTGAATTTGGATGAAGGGGTATTTTCATAGTTCTTTAAAACCATGGTCCATTGGCATGAAACCAACCAGCTGCAAATGGTTTTCACTTTGGCAGGAAGACATAATTAATGAAGCCCATCTAATGACTATTAGCTAAGTGTGGCCCTGAGCAGAGGGGCAAAATGATGATTTTAATGAAAACCATCAAATTTAACCATTCATTGGATAATTATCTGTAAATTTGTTTAAAGTATTTCATTGAGTAGTAGTTAAACCAGATATTGGCTAACTTGAGTCAGCAGGACCATGACACTTGAGAGCCGTGGACTTCTGAGACCCCAGAGCTTTCCCAATCAATTTCAGGAGGCAAAGTACAAATTTAAACAAAGGTACGTTTTGTTTTTGTTCCTCTTGTTGTTTTTTTTGCTACCTTGGCATTCACAGGGTACTGATGACAGCCCTCCTTTATTTGAGCTGACATTAATAATTATCTTTTGTCTATTGTGAGTGTTTCAACTGTATAGATGTGCCTTGCTGATGTACTCCAGAAGTAAGATTGGGATTATTTGTAATAGAGAGTGGAGGTGGAATAAGAGCTGCAGAATCAACATTTGTAGCATAAGGTGATGCCAAAACCTGAACTCATTCAGTGTTGCTGGAGCTTTAACTTTATTGTTTGTTATACAAAACTATGTATGCCTCTCTCTCTCTCTGTATTTTTTAGCACAGAGAAGTACTAAATGTGGTAATATTTAAGTGGTTCACTTTTGCCAAGAAGTGTCTGTCAGTCACATATTATAGAAATAGCTTTATATCTACTCTGTGTAACTCTACTGCCAAAATCTTTCTCCAGCTTGTTTTCAGTCATGCTCACAATGTGCCTCCAGGGATGTCAATGCCAGTCATTCAGCGCGTCCACCACTGTGGGTTAGACAGAAATGTATCTACAGTGACTGGATAAATCGCTATCATATGTTTTAGTGACATGCATGGCTCCTAGACATCAAATCTTAATGACGTTAATGATTCCCCGACTTTTCCTTTAGCGCCATGGGGTTGATATGTGTGGTTTTTAAATAAAACATTTTCTTTGATGTTGATGTGAATGTTTCCCACAGGATGATTTGTCTTAGCTGTTGTGATCTCTTAATTTTTCATTTTCCACCACGCCTGGGCAGCATAGTGGTTAGCACTGGTGTCTCACAGCAAGAAGGTTCCTGATTTGAACCCCAGTTGGGACCCATTTGTGTGGAGTTTGCATGTTCTCCTTGTGCCAGCGTGGATTTTCTCTGGCTTCTTCCCATAAGCTAAAGACATGAATGTTAAGTTAGCTTAAGATTCTGAATTGGTCATGGATGTGAGGGATATGTAGAAGCTGGTTTAATTGTGCAGAATAAAGCACTGTATGAATCTATGGATATAATGTGACTTCTAGGCCAAAGCCCTTTGAATAGTTAGTAGACTAGAAAAGCACTGTATAATTGCCATTAAATTATATCTGGTTCAACTGTAAGTTACTCATAGTTTCTTTTTCATGCAGCTTGTGCTACTGAAATGACATATTCATCCGCATTAGCAGTGGTTTGTTTTTAGTGGTTTACAATGTGATGGGACAGCTAGCATTTTATTGACTATATTATAAACACAATATATTTTATGATTGGTATTATTTTAAAACAAGCACTATAAACATTTATTTCATATAGCTAACCAAAGATGAAATGTGCTGTATTTTTTTTAAGTGTTTCTACCCTTTCTAATAGGAATATTTTTAAAAGGTGCTAAACTCATGTATACGTAATCCAATGTATGTACTTTTTCTAAAGTAAGTCCAGTCTAGTGCAATGGAATGGAAATTAGAAATAAGGTGAGAAACATTTGAATGTAATTTCCATTTACAACCTTTTAAAAAAAAAGATTTATTCTGTACAAAATGTTATTTGGTCTCTATTATTACTGGTATCTAATTATTTGTGCTATAAATAGTCATGGCTATGGCTAATGTTCTTGTGTGAACTGATGAGGTTTTTTTTACCTCATGTTTGAAGTCCAATTATTTTGAGCTAAGAAATTAAAGCTTATCCCTGTTCCATTTTCCCCTCAGTTTTTCTCTGTTCACAACTTCGTACATATGCATATGAAGTGCTGCTGACTAAGATTTACATAAGAGAACCGTGTGTACACATGGCTTCATAAACCTGCACTTTGAAGCTTCAACATTAGAATTTCAGCCACTGCCATATTTAGAATGTGCAGTAATAAACGAATAGTAGCAAACTTGATTAGCAGGCAGCACTGATAAACTCTTAGAATTTGACTCACCACAGCTGAAGAGCCGAGAGTTTATATAACAAACAGCGATCCATGGTATTTGTCAGATAAATCCATGTTGCTGCAAAATGCCCCACGAGGCACAAACACTGTCAAGAAGTCCAGTACAGTGACTCCCAGGTATTGGCTACTGCTGCCATTAACTTTAAGCTAGTTACTGAACTGCAGTGCTGTTTTATAGTAAATGGTATAGTAGTTTTTCAAGTTTCCTTCGTTGTACTTGATGCCCAGAATTGCTATGTGCAAGAAATGCTCTGGATTTGTAGATGCGATGGACATCTCCTTTCATTGTGTGAAAATGAAACATGGTAGAAACTGCGTCTAAAAAAATCACTTTGCTTTTCTTGTTTGTCAAGAAGGTCAAGAAGCAGGCATAGATTTATGAAGTACAATCACATCTGCAACAACTAGGACAGGGCTCGTGGAAGCTTGCTGTCACGTGAATGGATGAAAGCTGGATAGGGTTTGAAGTTAAGACACAGGAAGAGATAGAGGTGTTCGGGTCGGAGGGAGGTTGGCGGCTCGTGTTGAAGCGGAGGTCTCTTAGGGTGGAGAGAGAGCACATGGATATGATATAGTAGGCAGTGTGCAAATTAGTTTGGGTGCTTCAGTGGTACAAGTCAAGTGCTGAGTTCTTTGTTTTTCAGTTGCTCACATAGCCTGTAGGAAAACAGGGTGACTAGTCAAAATTTGCAGCTTGTGCCAAGCCCCCCTGTCCTACTTGTTTGTCCCAGATCTGCTGATGCAGTTCTCTCCCTTTCTACATTTTTTTTGTCTCTACAGCTGTGGGCATTTATTATTCAAACCATTCCTTTTGAATTCTCCCTCTTTCGTGCTTTGCATGAGGATTAGCAATGCAGCACTTGTTATTTTTTTCAAAGTAATACCCAAATATATTAGTAATGTAAAATGGGATAATCAAGGTGCATTTTGTTTTTCTTTCCATTTGGCAGGACAGTATACCAGTTCGGTGCTTCTTACAGGGCTTATACTTACTCAAAACAGCTGAGTATGTTCAGGGCTGAGTGGATCTTGGCCTGTCTAAGGATGTAAGAGCCACTCCCTAAGGGAAAAGATATTCAAAGCCAGTTGCATCCATACTGCACTACATGGGGTAGTTTTCCAACTGTGTTTTTTTCTACTCTTGCACAAAATGTTTGCGCTTCAATTTCAGTGTCATGTAAAATATTTTTAATTATGTGCCAAGCCAGTATGAACAATGTAGGCTTACTTGTTAATCTCATGGAAAATCAGTGAGTGCCCTCCTACCTCACCCCCTCAGAATCAACTTGTGTGTGTTAAATAACTTTGGCATGTAATGAAGCCATAGAAATCGGTTCATACTATGACAACTCTCACATTACAGACCTTTGGAATACATAGTTGTGAGCTGAAATGTGACATGGCTTCATTAGATTAGTTAAAATTAATGAACACAGAAGTGAGTTCATTCTGGGTGTTTCAGGGGGGAACCTTTTCTCTGATTTATATGAAAAGGCCCTACTACTCTTGATTTCAGATGGCTCAGTAAAACAGAAAACAAATTCACACAATCAAAGAAAGAAATATAAGAAGGCAATACCGTATCAAAACTTTTTCTTTTTTACTTTTATTACTTTTGTTTCAAGTTTCTTCTGTCCAAAGAATGTTGTTACAGAGTTTTTTCTGGCTGTGTTGGTTTTTTCTTTCTTTCGTTTTTCCTTTCCTTTTTTTTGTTGGCAGAGTTTGATCTGGGCTCTCTGTTCTCAAGGCTTATGAATCGTTTGCACCTTATGTGAACCTCAGTTTTATACTCGCTATGCCTACTTCCTCAAGTGTTCTTCACTTGGCTGGACGTTGCAAAAAGGTTTTTTGTGATTGTTCGCTACTGTTTTTTGTGACTTTTTATGTTGCTGAGCTCACAAGGCTTTTTCTTTGGTCTCAGAATATCCCAAACTGTAGTTTTGGCCTCTCCTAAGAATTTATCTCTCTCTGTGATGAATTTCTTTTGATTTTGCAGCCCATGTATATATTTATTTATATAATTATTTGATCTGACAGCTCTTTTGACGACATATTGTGGGTTCACAGAAACGGCTTCAAAATGGAAATGCTATGCTTGGAATAAACTTCAGACCTTTCACCTTCCTAGAAGTGGCTCATGTCTACCCGTGGAATAGCTTTGGAATGAATTGTCCTACCAAACGTGAGGCCCTGAAAACAAGGAGTCGTTTTAATTGGATTATGATGCACTGTTGTGCTCCACAATTCAGGGTCATTGTATTGACCTACATCCAAGTACTTTTACACCACTTGCTGCATTCACCCATTCACACATAGACTCGTAGATGCTTTCTTCCATGTTTAAGATGCTTTTTATCAGTCACAGAGCAATTTGGGGGTCAGTATCTTGCTCCTAGATGCTTTGACTTGACGAGCAATTCTATTCTTCAAGCTATAGCCACCACAGATGGTGTGTTTTCAAACAGCTCAGTAAATAAGGAAAAACACTTCACACTGTCAAAGTACAAGGCTAAGAAGGCAAAATAGATGATAAATGGGGAAGAAAAGGCAGTACACTGTTTATATTGCACAGTCTTGCTTCATTGTCTGATTATTAGGTCGAGACAACACATCCACACTCATGCCCTTGACAGCATTCTCTTCCTACTCACATGGAGCCATCAGCGATACCAGACTGAACATCTAACATAATGCCAAAAGGGCTTTCTGAAGTGATTCTCAGAAGTTCATTAAAAATCTTATCTGAAGACGTTTTAAGTGATGTGATTAGGCTTCTGGAGGACCCCAGAGTTTCTGTGAAGCATCCCACTGGTTGATATCTCATCCTCTTTATAATTAATTTCTCTCCCGTGACACACAGCATCCAATACTGTTCAGGCATTCTAAGACGCATTATGCAATAATTACACTGAGATTTACACTTTGTGTGGATGAATTATTAAAATGGTAAATAGTCAATATTTTCAGACTTGGCAAAATAGACTCATTCCTTCTATTTACACAACAACTTCTCGAGGTAATTTGGGTACTTTTTATGCATTTAAATTGTTGCTTTATTGTCAGCTTTTAAGTTATTTTAAAGTTACTATTCATTATTCCATTTTTTTTCTTCCAGCTTTAAAATCTCTTTATTGGTGCAAACACTATTACTAGACTGAATTCATTACCCTAAGGTTGGATCATGGTTAATTTAAATTGTCCTTAAAACTTGCAAGACTGGCTATACCAATCTTTGTAATTTCCTACAGACCAATTGCATTCTCTGAAAATCCTATCACGTACCACAACAACTTTGTGGCGCGCAGTAAATTATTTCCGACTGTCACTGAGCTATTTCAGCATTTTCTAGTTGCCCCTGCTAAGCAAAGCACACCACTCCTCGGTGCCCTCTCTCACTTTTATGTTGACTAAACTGCACAGTTACTTCTTGTTCTTTCAAAGCCCATTTCTTGCTCACTTTCCCAAGGCTATCCATATCACCTGAAAGTCATCCTGCGGTATTCACCTACTGGCACGATCAACAGCGAGAGTGCCACAAGGGAAATGTAAACAGCAAGAAAACCCTTTGGCTATGTGGTTTCCTGTTCACTGGCAAGTCAATTAAGCAGCAAATGACCCCTAGAATCTACTGTAATAAGCCAAGCGATACAAAATTGCCTTTAATATATCATAATGATGACAGTAATTGGATTAGACGGTTGATTGCATTTTCTCCAGCTGTAAAAATACTTCAGTAACAAAACAATAAAAATAAAAGTGCTGCCAATAAAAGTGAGCTATAAAAGTCAGTCTTTTAGTTCAGTGGTTCAGGGGAAGCACACGGACAAGCTACACTTCATTTTTATTTTTTATTTTTGTTAACAAAACACTTTTTTCCCCTTTAAACCCAAAATCAACATAATTATTGTTTACTTAATGTTACAAACTGAAAATTACAGTGGAGTGAGCCATGCTAATCAAACACAGATTACAGCAACACTACCACACCTTTGAAGGAAGTCTTACCAGTTATTATCGCTACAATGCTGAAGTGGCTATGTAAAGGGTACAGGTGCACAGAAGTACAAGTAGGTGTGCGGGGGGAAAAAATCACCTAAAAGGTACAAGAGCTTTGATATTCACAGCATGAGCCACACGTAGCTCATGCTGTGTGTGGCAGCTGGCTCATTAGTGTTATCTTGTTGTTATTTGGTTTAGATGTCTCGCACACTTGAAGGTGTTGACTGTTAGAGTGAATTTTATATATAAAACCTTCCATAAAGCATTTACCCTTTGGTTATTTCTACAAACAGCTGATTATAGTCCACACATTTGATTTCAGCAATCTTTGCAGTTGTGTGAGACACAAATCAGGTGAATGCTTTTTAATCGAGCCACAAAGTCTGTGGAGGAGATTTGGGTGCATCGATAGAGGAGGACTTTTTATTTAAAATCACTATGAACTAATTATGGTCCAGCAGCAGCCCAGATATTAGTAGGGCCTTCAGTGTGTAAGTGTTTGAACTCTTGATAAGAAAATCCTACCAAAGGGGATCTGGTCGGCCATTCTGCCTGCTGAACAAGCTCTGGTGAAGAATCATCATTGCTCACAGACGGGATTGCCATCAGTCACATTAGTTTTCAACTTAGAAAGAGAAGAAGTAAGCAAATTAGCATCGTCTTGGCTAATATAACCAAGAACAGATAGTTGCAGTTCCAGCACCAGGATCCCAAACTGGTGAGAAAAGATCTGATTGAAATCGGAAGTGGTACTCATGCATGCTGCGTGGTCTTGATGATCACATTTGTCAAAGGCTCCACCATTGATTTTGGGAGATAATTATCTTGAGTATGAGACCAAGGTCATTCCACTGGTTTATTGCAAGTGAGAGAATCGTCTGCTGAAAACTGGCTGCTCCATTACCATTTCATGAGCTGATAATGACTGAATGATATTATCTTCAATACCAAACCATTTTCTATCCCACCAAGATCTGTTTGATTAATTAATCATTCAGATTTCATTTCCATTGTGTACATTTATACTTCTGTGATGAGGATTTGATAAATATTTATACCCTTATTTCATGATTTTGTATCAAGTGCCCAATTAAACATTTTAATGTATCTTAATTTTAAAATATCAAATTCCACTAACGAGCTAACAGGAAAGTACACAGAGCAAATTTAAGATAAAAAAAAACCCCACTTTGTATTTAGTTAAAGTTTTTAAAATCATAATTCTTTGTCTTGATACTGTTGATATTTTTGTGCTACTGATTATGTACATCCCTATGTGCAGGTGCCATGTTTTCACAAATGACCTGCAAACAAAGGTTTAAGAGAGTTGCAGGTTTAGAAAACTCACAACCCATCATATAATTTTCAAGTCTACCACTATTTGCAGACATTTTGTATTATATAAGAAAATATGAGGACACATCAAGAAATTTCACATCAAAGCTGGCTGAAAATCAGGCACCTCATTGTTATGTTTTAGGAATTTGGATACACTCTTTTGATGTACCTTTCAAAGCCACTCACAAGCATATTGTCTGTCATCTGCTTGTGTTCTCCAAGGGCTTACAAAAGGTGGAAAATAGATCTAATTTAATGCACAAGTCAGAGCAAACAGTCTGTCCCAGTAAATCAGTGTTTCACAGCAGACAGAAACTCAGATTCATTTCAGTGTTCTTAAAAATAGTGGGCATTGGGTTGCTGATGGGTCTAATCTGCATGATCATATTTGAATTGTGCATGTAATGAGTGTTTAAGTTGAAAGTATATTTACATAACACCACAAATATAGTATATATATATATATATATATATATATATATATATATATATACATATATATATATATATATATATATATATATATATTAGGGGTGCAACGATACACAAAATTCACGGTTCGATTCGATACTCTGGTGTCACGGTTCGATATTTTTTCGATACAAAAAAATGTTCATGCTTTTTAATTTGTCATTTATTAAAATTATAAATATATATTTTAACTCAAAAGTACAGTTTTTAAATGTAATGTTGCTGAAACAACAAAATAATAAAAAATAAATAAATCTATCTGATCGAGAAATCACTCATCTTTGGAAAAGAGAGTTTATTACAGAGAAATGGCTCTTTCCAAAATAAAAGCTATACTATGCGCTTCTTCTGGGCTATATTCTCAGCAGCATATTAAACATATCAGGTCCCCATAAGGAGAATCATGTGCTAACGGCTGTCTAAATGACTCGGGTAAAGTTTGTAGCATGCGTGCTTGTTGTTTTTGTCTGCTTCCACTTGTCTTTGCGCTAGGATGATGTCGGAGTAAATGTGCAGTCATATTCGTTGTGTTCCCACTAGTGCTGTCAGCGTTAATCTGAAGTGACGTTAACGCCACAACACGGCAAATCTCCGTTAACGAGTTACCGTGGATCGCCCCGTGCGTGGGGCTGGACGGCCAACACGTCAACGAGCTAACTGCGCTAACACACTAGTTCCCACCAATTGAGCATTGCGTGGTACATCCAACATACATACATACATATGTGTGTATATGTATTGCACATATAAAATTGTGTATCTATGTTGGCAGCAATAAGACATTAAATGACTACATACATACATAAAAAAAAGTACATACATATATATATATATACTGTTTTTATGCCAAAATGTATTATTGGAGTGAACATTGACAACAAAGCAAAACAATCTAATGTCACAAAAATTGCACCATATTACAATTTATTGTTTTTATAAAAATCTGTTATAAATCTTTCTACATTTCTGAATACTAGTTATCAAGAGTGGCAGCTAATTGCAGCAGCCACCTAGCTTTCATGACATTTGATTTTGGAAACATCTTGCACAGTTTTCATATCTTTGGATTTACATCAAGTTTCAGTAAGTAGCCATCCCTCTGTGTGAGAGATTAAGTTTACATACCAATTTTCCATTCAGAAGCTATGTCACACATTTTCCAGCAATATATGCTCTGCTCAGTACAGTGTTTGGCAACCACAGAGTAGAGTACTTTTGGCAGTTACAGTCACAAGCAGCACTTGGTAAAGTTGGCTAAAGATTCATTTCAAAGTATTAGTGCGAATTCACAACACAACTCATGTCTAGGTACTTTACACTTCCAAGGAAAGACTTGCATGCAGAGAGAGACATGCAGTGACATAAAGCACAAGACACAAACTAGATCAGGGTCTCATCTAATTATAAAGGGAGCATAACAATAGGAGAAGACAGAAAATGGTACAGGATATAATATTATCTAGGTTTATTCACTATTCGTTTTTTGTCAGCAAGTCAAGCAAGTAACTGGCCTAAATACACGTTTTATTATTTTTTAATACCTTGACTGAAACTTTTTGAACAACAAACCACTGAAATTTGACATAAGCAAATTGGGGCTTAACACAAATCAGCCCAACAGAAATCTATAAGATATTCTTCATTTTTTTCTTATCTATATATTATAAATGATCTTCCTCCAAGCCATGATGAGTCCCTGAGTCAAAAATTGTAAATGGGCCCTATTGGCATGATTATTGGAAATTTCCAGGTTGTTAGCTTTTATTCCAAAAACATTAGAGATAGTCAAAGAAAGCCCTGCAGTTCCTATAAATACACTACATAAGCAAACTGACTTGCCTTGCTTTTTAGCTTTTAGCACTTACACTTTATTCTGATGAACCTCTCATTTATGCTTTGGTTTTTTGTTGGTTGGATTACAGAAGAAGTCAAACTCTGCTAAAAACTATGTTATCAAAGGAGGGTATCCAGGGCCCTTGATTGGCCTTTGCTGCCCAGGGCTATTCATTCAGATAATTGGATGTCCCTTTGAAAATGTTTACTCAAACTGAAAGAGCCACTTAGAGTGCCACAGAATAAAAGTGAGGAGTGACTGCCAGCATGCAATTTGAGACTGTCCATCATATGGATGGTGATACTCTGCTATTTTTTCCACATGACTATAAATGGTTATGCAGATCTACAAATAGAATACTGCAGTCTGCAGTGGTTTTGCCCAAAGTTCTCCTAGTCATTTAATGTCTTATTGCTGCCAACATAGATACACAATTGTATATGTGCAATACATATACACACATATTTAGCAATATCAACTAAAGACCTTTTGAAGCAGCAGGAAAAGAACACTGATCTGTTCAAAGGAGCAGTTTCTTAATTCCCTTGAAAAATCGTATCAATCTTTTAAATAATAAGAAAACACATTTTCAATGGTGAAAATAATGTTGACATAAGACACGATTAACACTGTAGAATCTTAGGTTTAGAAAGATAATGATTTGGGTTTAGGACAAAAATTTACTTTAGTCAGAACTCGGATATGGTACACTGTGCTGATGTTGAGTATGGGACTAATACATGTTTTTGCATGATACTGACAGCAGTGGAAATGTGTACTTATTCAGTTACCACAAGAGATAGTCTGTGCAATCTGGTTTTGTTCAGTGATCAGATATGGCTGATTACACCATATGTCCTGCTAGTAGTGCACTCCCTGTTTTTGACAACTATTTGAATTATGGGAATGAGCACATGTGATAACATTTAAAGCAGGCATTTCAATTTTATTAATCTGAAATATCAAATAAGGCTTAAATAAGAACATGATGATGAGATGATATCAATAAATGCTCATCAGCCACATCTAGTGCAAACTAGATGCTAAAATCATGCTAACATCAGCAAAGGTAAATATTACAGTGAGTGACATCAGTTTATCAAGTATATGTTCAGACTAACCAGGCAACATTTTCTTCATTAATTAGTTGCACCTACAATTTAGTGCTTTTCTAGACTTACTTACTACCCAAAGTGTTCTATACTGCAAGCCACACTGATGCAGTACATTATTCTATGCACCTTAAGAACTTTACCTAAGATACAACACTGCTAACCACTGCACTCCCTATGCGACCAGACATGTCACTGATGCCACAAACTATTACATCACACGATGTAACAGATAATGGCCTCACAGAAGAGTACTCAAAAATCAAGACCATTGTTGGCATAGGTGAAAAAGGGAGAGACATTGCATAGATTCAAATTATGCTTGCTTAAGTTAGCATGCAGCAATACAGAGCGGTATCAATCTATTTTACTAGTGTGCAGCTTAATCCTGTGATTAAAGGGTGAATTCAGAGGCACCTAGAAAAAAAAAAGTAAACACTGAAGTGCAGAACGCAGAGATCTGCAAAACTGTTCTTGAGGGTTAAAGGAGGCTGGAATCTGTGTGAATTGTAGTTTTTCAAGCCCATTAGAGGGTTTCACTGTATAGCTTTAGAGTCTAACACACTCTCATTCCCATAACATGCTGCCATTTTTTCAAAGCCACTGACACCTAAAAATGTACACACGTCACATCCTCTCCTGTCTGTGGTGGTAATGGGTTACATCAATAGTGAGACACGTGTCGCTCCCTACACTATACATCACTCACTGTGAATTTTCAACATAGATTCTATGTGGAAGGTGTGTGTATTAGTGTGTGTGTTTGTGTGTACATGTTTAGACATCTTTGTGAGGACCAAAAACTAGAATGATACTACATTTGTGGGGATCAACAGTCACTTATGGGGACAAAATGTCGGCTCAAAATGTGCTTTTAGTGTCAGGCTATAGTTAGGTTTATGCATTCATTCTTGATGTTTAGGGTTAGCGTAAGCAGCTAGGATGTCAATCAGATGTCCCCACTAAGATATGAAAACGAGTGTGGTGTGTGTGGGGAATAACAGAAACCTGCTAGGTAAGTGTGTGCAACATACAAACCTCTCAGAAATGTGTCATTTACTGTAGATTTATTATGATACTGTCTCACTACAAACACCTCATTTTACTCTACACCAGCGGTCCCCAACCCTTTTTTGCGCCGCGGACCAGTTTATGCCCGACAATATTTTCACGGACCGGCCTTTAAGGTGTCGCGGATAAAAACAACAAAATAAAACTAGTACTGGTACCGAAAAAAGAAGATTTATTCATAACACACCTGAAAAGACCCAGGAAAACGGAGTTAACGATAAAAGCGATAACAAAATAACGCTGAAAACCGATAAAAACCGTTAAAAACCCTGAAAACCATACATTTCACACCTGAGCCTCAACTCTCGCTGCCCGGTACCAAACGACTCACGGACCGGTACCGGTCCGAGGCCCGGGGGTTGGGGACTGCTGCTCTACACTACACATAGTGCTCTCTTACCTGAAATGACAACATAGTGGCCAACGCAGTAAGTAATCCTTACTCAGTATGATTTATTATTTAATCATTAGTTTGTACTTGCAATTGGATAGATAGACATTGTACACAAATAGCTAATAAATGACACTCACAATGATAGCTCGATATTAAAAATCAGTGTGCCTATCCAATATCAATCATGACTTCCTGACATGTGTTGCTGGGGCACTCAGTTACAAAATATGAAAAAGAGTGTTTATTAAGGGCTGCATTGACATTATACTGACTTCATCAATCCCAGTCAGCCTTTAATTATGTAGTGAAAGACCCCTTTTGTATGACAAGAAATAGGGTTTTTTATTGAGCATGATTAACATGTGTTGATGTGCCATCCTTTGTAGTGTTTGGCAGCTGGCCTCTCTCTCTGTAGAGATGCAAACATCCAGTTCATGTTGAACAAGACACAAGGAAAGAGTGGGAGCTGTGAGACACGCAATTGCCTGGTAGCTAGGCAACCCTAGAGAGCTGCTCTGGTAGACCTTGAGATGTCTACCATAATATCGAAGGCAAGTATTACTGTGGAAGCTAGCTGGGACTCAGGACTTTTTTTTTTCCTGCTCAGAGAAATGTCAGACTAAGTTGACAGGATGAATCAGAATTTTGTGGAGTGAATAAATTTTGGATAGGTTTCTTAAATAGGCCACCTCAGAGGCTTCACTTCACCAAAAGAAAGAAAAAAATGCACTCTGGAGCTCAAAGTAAGATTTAATCTTGCATTTAAAGTAATATACATGTACTCCCTATAGTATTAGTAAAACTGTGTTCAAGTTCATTTCAAACATTTTCCTCAAACTGTCTAAAGAAAAAAAAATCTAACTGAAAATCTGTTGAATGTCTCTTCTTGGAATTATATTATATGTGGTTAATGGTATAATGTTTGCTATTTCAGCTAGTTACAGTCAGATAATTAATATGGGCTTAAACAAGAGACTAAGTTTTCAATTTGCAGCAAATTGAAACTTGTTAGGAATTATAACTCTTTAATATATAAACCACACTTTTTCAAGGGTCCAGTGGTAATTAAAAAGTCATCATGGAACGATATAGACTATTCTTGTGTTATTTCATCATAATCATCTAAGCAGGAAAAAAGAGCTTGAAGTGGTCTGGTACTTGCATTTGGAGGCTTTGGAGCCTGAGTTGAAGAAGTTCTCAATGCAAGTCAGACATAATAAAATAAATCCACCAGAGATAAATAAATAAATTGATAAATTAATCACAAAAGGCCTGGACAATGGCAAATAACAATGGATCCTTTCCATGGTTAGTAAAAAAATCTTTCACAAGATTCAGCCAACCAAAGAAAAAGTATCACTACATAAAAAGTTGACTTCACAGAAAACACAGAAGTGTTGCCACAAGTGCAAACAAGGAAACCTCGATGTAACAACATACCAGTTTAGATTTTACAAAAAAAGGTCTGGTTTATGCCTATCAGAAGCATACGAAGATAAACTGAAGGCAGAAAGAGAGAATAATTTAAAAAGACAAACACAGAGAACAACAACCCCTTAAACTGAAGGCTGAACTGGAAATGGACCAAAAGGAGGAAACCCATTCTATAGTAATGCCTATAAGCAGTGTTGGGGAGTAACGGAATACATGTACCGGCGTTACGTATTTAATACAAAATATGATTAACTGTATTCCGTTACAGTTACCGTTTAAAAAGGTGGTATTCAGAATACAGTTACTTTGCTGAAATAAAGGGATTACACGGCGGTCTTTTCCTGTTTCATATGTCAGGCTATGCCCTCTCTATTTTTGGTAATTCCACACCGGTGGAAACCCAAACAAAACACACATTAAGAGGCTCAAATGCCTGTGTCTCAATCTCGTGGCCCATGTCACCTCTACTTGCGTCCCGCATAATGACATGAAGAAATATCTTTAAAAATTATTATTCAGAAAATTATTTAATCTCTCCGTGAACCACTACCTTATCGTGGCGGAGGGGTTTGTGTGTCCCAGGGATCCCAGGGGCTATGCTCTCTGGGGGCTTTTGGCCCCTGGTAGGGTCTCCCATGGCAAATTGGTCCTGGGTGAGGGACCAGACAAAGAGTGATTCAGAAGACCCTTATGAGGAAAACATCGAGGAAACAGTTTACCCTGCCCGGGATAGGGTTACCGGGGCCCCGCCCTGGAGTCAGGCCCGGGGAGGGTGCCCAAGGGTGATTGTCTGGTGGCCGGGCCTTAGTCCATGGGGCCCGGCCGGGCACAGCCCGAAAAGGGGACATGGGCCCATCCTCCCGCAGGCCCACCATCTGCAGGAGGTGCCGTAGGGGTCAGGTGCATTGTGTGCTGGGCGGCTACCAAGACTGGCAATTGGGACATGGAATGTCACCTCTCTGGTGGGGAAGGAGCCTGAGTTAGTGGGGAAGGAGCCTGAGTTGGCGGGCTGGGGTGGGTATTCTAATATCCCCTCGGCTTGCTGCTGGTACGTTGGGGTTCTTCCCGGTGGATGAGAGGGTTTGTTCCCTGCGTCTTAGGGTTGGAGAACAGGTCCTGACTGTCATCTGCACTTAGGTGGCAGTTCAGAGTTCCTGAAGGCTCTGGACATTGTAGGGCTGTCCTGGTTGACACGCCTCTACAATGTTGCGTGGAGATCAGGGGCAGTACCCCTGGACTGGCAGACCGGGGTGGTGGTCCCCATCTTTAAGAAGGGGGACCGGAGGGTGTGTTCCAACTACAGGGGGATCACACTCCTCAGCCTTCCTGGCAAAGTCTATGCCAGGGTGCTGGAAAGGAGAGTTTGTCCGCTAGTCGAATCTCAGATACAGCAAGAACAATGCGGTTTTCGTCCTGGTCGCGGAAAACTGGACCAGCTCTTTATCTTCTCAAGGGTACTTGAGGGCGCATGGGAGTTTGCCCAACCAGCCTACATGTGTTTTGTGGACTTGGAGAAGGCATTCGACCGTGTCCCTCGGGGTGTCCTGTGGGAGGTGCTGCGGCAGTATGGGGTGTGGTGGGTGATGGGCTCCACCAGGGCTGCCCTTTGTCACCAATTCTGTTCATAATTTTTATGGACAGGATTTTTCTAGGCGCAGCCAAGGGCTTTCACTTCGGTGGCCTCAGAGTCTCGTCTCTGCTTTTCGCGGATGATGTGGTTCTGTTGGCTTCATTGGGTGATGGCTTCCAGCTCGCACTGGAACGGTTTGCAGCCGAGTGTGAAGCAGCGGGAATGAGGATCAGCACTTCCAAATCTGAGGCCATGGTTCTCAGCCGGAAAAGGGTGGAGTACCCATTCCGGGTCGGGGATGAGTTCCTGCCCCAAGTGGAGGAGTATCTCGGGGTCTTGTTCGCGAGTGATGGGAGAAGGGAGCCGGAGATTGACAGACGGATTGGTGCTGCGGCCGCAGTGATGCGGATGCTGCACCGGCCCGTCGTGGTGAAGAGAGAGCTGAGTGTAAAAGCAAAGCTCTCAATTTACCAGTCAATCTACGTCCCTACCCTCACCTATGGCCACGAGCTGTGGGTAGTGACCGAGAGAACGAGATTGCGGATACAAGTGGTGGAAATGAGCTTCCTCCGAAGGGTGGCTGGCCTCTCCCTTAGAGATAGGGTGAGAGGTTCAGACATCCAGGAGGAGCTCAGAGTAGAGCCGCTCCTCCTCCACATCGAAAGTAGCCAGCTGAGGTGGTTCAGGCATCTGACAAGGATGCCTCCTGGGTGAGGTGTTCCGGGCATGTTCCACCGGGAGGAGGCCCCGGAGCAGACCCAGGACACGCTGGAGAGATTATATCTCTTGGCTGGCCTAGCAACGCCTTGGTGTTCCCTCGGATAAGCTGGAGGAGGTGGCTGGGGAGAGGGAGGTCTGGGCTTCTCTGCTTAGGCTGCTGCCCCTGCGACCCGGCCCCAGATAAAGCGGAAGAAGATGGATGGATGGATGGATGGAAATTATTTAATATGAAGGCAATAGGCAGAGTTTTACAGGCATAGCCCTAAATAATGTAGTCTCATGGGCAGTGTAGTCTGTGCTGTAGGGAGAATGGCCTGCCATACCCGTTATGTGTCTGTGAGTGCAAGGGAGGTAGAAAAAGGAGAATCGAAAAGTACGAGTTGTCAACGACCAGAAACGGGAGATGGAAGCGTGTAAATATAATAATAACCGCAGCAGCCAAAAGGAGTGCCTGACGAGCCCAGTTGTAAGTAAGCTTTTAATGCTCAACTGTACACTGTGTACGTGTTTTCCTCAATAACAATAAGTTCCGTTGGAGCACCTCTCTCTGTCTCTCGCTAGCAAAATTGACCCAGACAACAAAGTAAAGCTAGTTTTCGGCAGCCTTACCTAATGTCTACCCTACTGTTACTCATTTTATATTAAGATTTAAAAAATCTAGTTGGTATTGATATGGTGAGTAGCCTTCAGTAATAGTAACAAATCACACAACAATAGTACATTCATGTAGTATGCATGACAATATATTAAGTAATCCAAAGTATTCAGAATACGTTACTCTCAGTGAATAACATAATGGAATACGTAACAAAATACATTTGTAATCTGTAGTTGAATACATTTTAAAAGTAACCTTCCCAACACTGCCTATAAGTTTGATAATTCTAAATATAATTGCCTGCAAAGACCAATTTTGAGCATTTGTGTTTAAAATGGACATATTATTTTTACATAATATTAAAATTTTCAATAACACTCAAGTTCTGGGAAAAAGGCAAATATAATGGTTTCAAGGTCGAAACCGTTTACATATTTTTGTTTGACGACTTTAATTACGGCTTGAAAAATCAGTACTTAAATTTTAGCTCAGTCGTTTCATTTCAAATATATTGTGCAGAGCGAAAAATTATGGAAACTGTGTCACAGGTTAAATATAAATCTTACCTCTGTTTCATTATTCATAGCTGTTTCACTTTAACATGTGGACATCTGAAACCCTATGCTCCTGTTCATGCACAAAAGTCTGGTTTTGTGGGACTTAGTGGCTGCCAGATAAAAGCAAAGCAAAGTGATTCACCTGTGGCAAGAGGAGCCCTTTGCTTTTAGGGGTTGCTCACCCACACATAATGCCGATTCAAAGCATCCTTACTGGAGAGAGCAAGGCAGAAGTCTAGGCACAGACAGAGAGAGGGACAGAGTAGATATCCGAAAGAGAGAAGATGAGGTGTCAGAAAGGAGAGAAAGAAAGAGAAGATGGTGAAGCAATGACACAGGAAATAGAATGGGGCAGAGAAAGTGCTATGGATAGAAGTGGGGATACAGATTGGGGGGGGGGGGGGGGGGGGGGTTGGAACTGCTCAGCTGGCTTTGAGAGCAACAGCAGCGTGGGCACTCAAGTAGAATATTTTTCCAACATCATGGCAAGAGAGCCTCTGAGTGCCCCTGTTATTAGCCATGTTTGTGTTGCTGAGCCTTCTCTTTTCTAAAGGAAACAAGTGGCTTATGGTACTGTACTATTGTTTTCCAAAAAGAAAAAGGAAACAAAAACATTTTAATGATCGCATGATTCTAGGTTTGATTTTTTTTTTGTGGAAATGTTTTCTGATTAGCACGTGAGACGTTAAAAAAAAAAAACCACATTTAATTTTTTTATTCTGCCACCACTCAACCAATACCAAATGACAATACAAAGGAATCATCTTGCTTTTATCATACAAAGGATTAATTTTAATATTTACAGTATTCAGAGCAAATACCTCCTTACCCATGAGAATAGAGTATGTTGCTCTTTGGCACGAATCTGAATTGCAAACAATTTGCCTCAGAAAAATTCTAATTATGCCATAAATCCATTGATGGAGGTGAATATAAACTTAAAAGCATAAAAATGCATTTCAGATGATATTTAAATTTATACTTTGACAATCCTTTCAAGGCTATACATTTGGGCAAGTATTTGTATTCTATTGAACTCCTCCTATTCATGCAAATTAATCCGGTCGTTAAGTGATGACGTGACGAATCCTACTTCCGGTCCTAAAGTAGTTTGCGTTTAATATGGCTTTTGTGTTGTTAACATGTTTAATGTTTTGTATTTTCTTCTATTTAACTCAATTGTTACACCTGGTAGAGCAGAACGCTGATCATTTTATTAAAGATGAAAGACAGTTTTTCAACTCTCAGTAATGCCATAGTGATCATTTGATATATGGACCTGCAGCGGAGTTTAGGCCCAGACACGGCTAGTGACGTCAGACTTAACGACCGCATTGCATGCTGTATGACCAAATGTTTGTGCACTTTGGAGGTGTTTCCCCTCTGCTGTGATCAGTGTTGGGGTCATTACTCAAAAAAAGCAATTATTACACATATTACAAGGGCACATTTCTTAAAAGTAATGATGTATGTTACTTAATTGCTCCTAGGAGAAAGTAACTCATTATACTATTCATTAAATTTCATTTCACTCTGTAAAATGACATGAAACACACTATCTCATAATTACTATTTAACAATATAAACCTAAGGTTACAGTCCCACACACCAACACAAATCCCTATCCTAATGTGAAACACACACGTCTTAGTATTTAGCTGATAGCACAGAGCAAAGATGAAAACCAGCACAAAGTAATCACCACAGGCTACTTGCAGAAACATGAACAGGTAGCCTGCCTGCTCATCTGTTTGCCTGCTGCAGTTCAGGCTGTGGCTGCTGGGCTGGGTTTAGCTTTCCCTTAGCTTTAACATCACTCTTTGTTCTTGGCTAGCTTAGCGTTAGCGTGCTATCTGAGCTTGCAAAGAGTCAAAGTTGTGTTAGCAGCATATGCAGTTGTTTCTGTCCCGGATGCTGTTTCTACTTTATCATCACGCTCAAATCCTTTTGTGCAATAAAAGTAAAAGTACTGATCATATCCACCCTGCAGATGGCTCCTCTATTTTCCTCCTCGAACTGAAATAAGGTGATTGTAGTGAAAGCGCAAATAGTACCAGTAAGGGGGATCAACAGGAAGGCAGATTAAGATTTCAAAGGAATTGAAATATTGGGAACTGGTTCTCTACAAGAACCGGTTTTCGATTCCCATTCCCATATGACTTAGATAAACAAGATTGCAATGAAACATGCAACAATGAAGAAATGTGTTACCCAGTACAGTCATGGCTAGTCGTTTTGATTTTAGTTATATTTGCAGTATGCTTCTACAGACAGCTGTCTATTGGCTGTTTCACTAATGAGGTTCAGATTTATATATATAACTAAAAGGACAAATAATAATGACTTAAATTCTTTTTTGTTTAGTAGCTTCTTTCATCCATAACATCTCAGAATTCATTTAAGCATGCAGTTGAAGCTTCTGACTGATACAGTACAGTATGTCTTAATATTTAGCCATTCAACAGAGCTTGTTATGGAGAACAATACACTATTGATTCTTTGATCACACCCCAAACCAGAGAAGACTGATAATGATAAATGACTTGCAATAGGCATGGAAAAATATAAACAGAAGACAGAAAAATGCAAGTACTGCTGGGCAAAGGTCGTCATTCATGTATGCCTTTAATTAAACACTCTATAAGTATCAAAAGTTTATGGAACTATCTCAGCATAAGTGGTTATAAAACTTTTAGGTCAGCCAAGGCAACAAAGCAAATATGTCTGCAAGATGGAGCAATAAGAAGATAACAGAATTAACGTTTAATGCAATGTAAAATATTCACAAGTGTGACTACACTGATTTGTTAAAAAAAAAAAGTAACAGTCTTAGGTTGGTTGTTTGTATCAAAGCTCTACAAAGCTTCTGGGACACTGGGACACGACCCTCTGCATAAGTTATACTAAACATTTTCACTAATTACAGAATTTCTCAACAATCCACATTGGTCATACTGATGCAATAAACTTGCAAGAGAGTCTAATTAAAAAGAACCCAACTGCAATCATCTCCATGAATCACACTCTGACTGATTTCATATCTCGAAAAATGTCAGTGTAGTCTATAGAGCCTGCAGGCTGCAAGCCAGGTACAGCTGTGGCAAAATATTCTATTATAAATAAAGTCATTTAGTATAAATGTTAACATCTGACATTGCTACACCTAAGGTGTGACACCTATATTAATGAAGCACACACACTACACGTCTGCATGTACATATAAAGTCATGCATCTCGGAAATTACCTCTCACCCAGAGTCTCGCAACAAAGAACTAACCTATATGAATTTCAACAAGTTTAAAACAGGAGCTAAAACATATTCACTGTGTGGTGTAGACAAAATTTATTGAAATCATATAGACTGTTCAGCAGTATTCAGATAATTATACTGACTGATCGAACCATACAGCTAAACGGTGAGATACATTTGTTACTGATGAGCAATATGGTAGACTGCATGATCTGTTCATAGTGCTGCTGTGGAAATGGAAAATATAAAGAGAAACCGGACGTTAGAGATAAAGTGACTGCCTGCGATGTGGCCCTGAGGTTTAGGAAGGAATCCTATGATGTCTGAGTTTTGGTTTGATGCTCACTGGCATCGGGTAACTGTTTGGCATCAGAAACATCTGAATCTGGGCAGTGTGGTAGTGTCTTGGTGGAACAGCAAACAGAATCCATCATTACAGAGCAGCCTTTAAAGAGGACATGAAACACTAAACATAAAGGCTAATTTACAAAATGGAGCCCTGCTCTCAAAAACTGATATAGATAATAACATAACACTGTCTGCGAAGCTGGAGTGCTTAGAGTTTAAGTTTTGAGAACATGTGTAGTGTCATCTTCTTTCAGTACCTAGCTATGTCGTGTGGTTGGTCGGTTGTGGCTAATAGACTTACATCCGTTTATGTTAGCCAACTAATGGCAGAATTGATAACTCAGACAAAAATAAGACACTAATGCTAAAAATAATTTTAAGCGGATCACTTTTGGGCCGCCCCTGGCTCAACAATAAATTTTATGTTAAGAAATCAGGGACATACCGTCCACTTTCACTGTCTGTCTCTGTAGCAGTAAGTGGTTCTATGTATTTTGGCTAGCTGCACTCAAACATCCACTTGTTAATGTTAATCGGTAATGTTTGGGTTTGTAAAGCACTTTATGAATAAGGACTGTGTGAAAGAGAGCCTGTTTGAGTCACCACCAAACAGTTACTACATAACAGGCTACTACATGTGCATCACATAACTATTTCATATCAAAGATGATTACAAATCCTAACATCCATCAGCATGTCCTCAGGGGAAAAAAATCCGTGCATTACATTCTCCTTCACTTACATTTAGGCTTTGCTTTTCCTCACTTCTAATATGAAATAATCCAGTCAGTGAGATGATGTGAGGAAAAAAAAAAAGGTCTCCATATCGTGTGGCATATCTTCTTCAGACACTTTTTTTTGTCCATCTCACACGTAGACCTATTTTTCCTGCTGCTGATGGGAATCACAGTTGTGCTACAGTAAATTATTTGAATATTCTTGGGCAACGAAAGATTATTTTATTGCATTAAATAGCATTGATTGCATCAGCTGATTGCAATGCTTGGCACAGTCTGCCAGGGGAGGAAAAATTAAGAGTTTCGGACTTCAGCTTGTGGGGTTACAGTACCACCTGTCACCTGACTCAAACAGGCTCTACTGTTAGGAATTTACCTCATTTATGTTTTATCTTTATTACACATTTTTGTTTTGTAGGATAATGTAGAGTGTTTAAAGTAAATGCCACACCCATACAACACAAGCCTGTACTTGAAAATTACTGGACAAATGCATAGAGCATAGATTCTGGTGTGTGTAAGTAGGCCATTGTTTTCTCTTCTCAGGGAAAAGAAGCCCAACTGGAGTGAAGATGTAAGATGAGCCATGAACCAGACCCAGTGCCAGTAGACCTAAGTTTAAACTGTGGTTCCTCCAACTTTTTAACCAATCATATCATGTTAGTATGACACAAGTCCTCATTTCTAAAGTGCTTTACAAACCCGAACATTACAGCTAGAAGGTGGATTTTCGCATTCGAGTGCAACTAGCCAAACAACATAGACCTACTTAGGTGAAAGTGGACGGTACATTAGTGGACAGTTAGGGGAAATTTTCAATGTCATTAATGGTGTTGCAATTTACTACACACTACTTTTAAGTACTTTCCAATTGCAGTGACTTGTTTACGAGTGACGAGTAGGGCCACTGAAAAAAAAGAGGGCATATTTTGGATTTTTCCCCCAAAAAACTCTGAGAAAAATGTCAGAATTTTAACATTAATCTCAGAACTCTATGTGATCACTATTTATTTATTTATTTATTTATTTATTTATTTATTCACTGATTCATAATTAAATGTTAATTTAAATAATGCTCTCTCTCTAAATATCTTCCTCTTAAAACCTCTTTTTCAACTGAAAGAAATTTATAGTGCAGGTGTTGGATGATGGTCAAGCAAAGCAGTGTGTGAGTGTGTGAATGGGTGGATGACTGGATATGTAAAGCGCTTTGGGGTCCGTAGGGACTAGTAAGGCGCTATATAAATACAGGCCATTTATGACTGCTCCATATAATACCCATAATACATCCAATAATTAATGGATATGGTATTTAAATGTAGTAGAAGGTAACAATGTTGTTAGCATTCAGAGAACATGCTGTTTAGCAAAACAAAAAATGCTCAATGGAAAACATGCACTCCCTCTTCCTGTGTAACTTTCTCCAGATAACCTGTACAAGATAACATGCATAGGTTAGTCGTGATTGAAAACTGGCTTTGAGTTTAAGCATGCGTGCTCTGACTTTTTTTATTAACCGTGGGATGGCTTTGGTTGCCCAGGATGTATCACATCTCTTAGCTAATGTCAGCTGGGATAGCTTATGAATGTATTTAATAAAACAAAATTAAATGGCAATTATTCTGCCAAATTTACATCACATCCACCCAGGCTGACATAGTAAGCAGACTTGCGGTGAAGGCTGATGACAAAACAAAAAAAACACATGTCCATTCTCTGGATGTTTCATTCAGAGAATATTCTTTTCCAGCTTTCTTCAAATCTCTGGTCATTTCATAATAAGTTCATGATCATGCATGACAAGTGTATCTTGGCACTCAGCCTCTCACACAATTTTAGATGAAAGCAAACAGGCAGGACTGACATGTTTTAATAATGCATGTGATTCAGGGTGCCATTCTGTTAGAGCCATTGTCATTCACCAGTAAACACCCTTCATAGCCAACCATTCAAGCAGACAGAATAGGCTCACTAGGGAAGGTGGGTCATTGGAATATGTATGGGCAGTTTCTATTTCCCATTAAATCACCTGATTTTTTTTGCTTCCATCTCATCATACATGCACATTTTATTTGCACATAAGGGCACGACATAAATGTGGTTTTTTTTGTCCATATTTTTAACGTATAATTGGATTTTTATTAATTTATACATTGGTTAATACATATATCTCTTGTGTTTTTTTTGTTTTGTTTAGCTTTTTAAGCCTGGTTTTTATTAATATTCTGCTGGTAAACACGAGTGGAAATATGAATATGAAAATAATAATATATGACATAATATTTATTATACATCACATTATTTTCATGAACATTTACAGTTTATTCCATGGTGTATACTGGGTTTTACCCCAATCTGAAGGCCACACTTGGCACAGATGTTCCTGGATACTATGCCGGCCACTTGGTTATGGCGCTCCATGTATTTCCTGCCTGCTGGCAACTTGCACCATCCTGTTTTGTGCTGGATTGTCTCCGTACAGCCTGCACATGGGGTCTTCCCTGGTGTGGTAGAGACAACCTTGGTCGATTTTGTGCTTAGAGCTTGTTCCTGTGCTACCATGATTAGTACTTCTGTATTGTCTTTCAGTCCAGCTTTCGCCAGCCACCGGTCAGATTTCTCGATATCAGCCACTCTTTCTATCTCTTAGTTGTACATGCTGTGCAGGGGGCTGTCCTCCTTTGATGGTTCATCTTCTTGCTCTTTTCCTTTCTCGTGTTTCTACTGCCTGATCACTAACCACGTGATCAGTTGTGGCCATCTTCCTGATGCACTCATGGCTCATAGTCCTTTCATCCTGGATAGTATATATATTGTAAATAGCATGTACACAAAGAAAAATCTGCTGGAGCTAACAATAAATATTTCTAAGTGATTCTTTTCCCTACCCTGCACTTCTACACAAGAGCTTAGAGTTACCCTACCTACTAATTTTACCCCCATGTTAACCCCTGTATAAAGGGTTAGACCTAACCTTAACCATGTGATGAGTTAGACCTCAGAGGATTAATATATGAGTTTCTGTTAGTTTGTGGGGTAGTTTTCATTTAAAACTACACTTTTGTACATTTTATTTCTGTAAAATATAATAGCTACTAATATAATAGTGAGGGCATGAGATCATCCTCCGAAATACCAACATGTTGAGCAAGAGACTAAAAATCCAAATGCACTTCCTTACTCACAAAACTAACATCACTGGAGAATGCAACAATAATGCTACAGGCAGCTTACACATACAGTCCCCCAGTGAAGAAGTCCAAAAGAGATGTACAAGTTTTAACAATCCCCATACGGCAAAAGAAGAGGGTCAGTGTAGCCAGATCATAGGCAAGCAGGAACAAGCTCATAAGTCAGACTCTGTATATAGTCTGATGCTGTCTGTGCAACCAATCAAATTCCCATGCCTCCAGCTAAAGGACCAATAGCCTGCTGTTACCCCATTCAGTCTAAAAGTATGAATCACTAATCATTCGTTTCACTAACACGCTGAAAAATCTGATGTAACAACACACAAACTACTCTGCTGAAACAATCGTTAAGTGATATGTAAAAGAAAACCACCGACATAAATATTAACAGCAACATACTATACTTACTGCTAGAGTATAGCATACGGGCAGTAGCCCCTTATTAGAACTCATATGAAAATATCAATTTAATTCCTGTTTTCATTTGACTGTCATCTGTTGGTAGGTACTAAAACATAACACAACTTAGTAATTCACTAGTAATGCAGTACAGATTTACCTGTATAGGTATGATGAACTTGTAAACTGTGATTCTGAAAAATGGTCATCTATAGTTTGACATAAAAATTTCAGCAATCTTTTATCACTATGTATCCCGATGTTGAGTAGTCACATTAATTTGAAAGCAGAATGATAGAGATAATCCTTGCACTCACCCGAAAAATCACCTTGGGTGATGTGATGATATTGTGTGACATCAGCTTGTGAGACAGTAAGGCTTGCGGTCCGGGATTTTCACAGAGCCTGAGAACATGTGACCATGCCGGCAAGTGTTGATGATGATGATGGTGAGGATGATGATGGCGTCTGTGCCAGTGGCTATGTGTGTACTGTTGCAGTGTGATGAATATCCCTATCCCAGATGGCTGGCTCTTCACGAGACAGAGCACGCGAACCCTCTCAACCAGCATGAGGCTTCAGCGGCCAGCCTCCGTCTCCCCACCAAGGTCACCGTCAGCAGAAACGGAGACAGAACAGGGAACGAGTTTAATATCTCCTCTGCTGACAGCTGCAATTTAATTGTTACCTTGTGAAACAGATACAACACTTTCGGAAAGGAGAAGACCAAGGCTCTATCTTGATGGCTCTCTAGCGAGTGCACCAAATCCTTAGGCTTCTTTTTTAACTCAAAGAACACTTTTAAGTACTACTTTTAAACTTGGGGAACAATTCCTTTGAGAGTCTTCTCGATATACTAAGTGTGCAGGCAGTTTTTAGAGTGGTATTTCCAACCGTAATTTACTGAACCGTAACCGCTTCCATTCTCAAAGTCTGAATTTTTTACCTAGATTTTTAAGATAGGGCATTTACTTAGCAAGTGCACATTTAGTGTCCTCTTAGTTCCCACATTTTCTACAGCACGTGTCTCTAAAATGAACAAATAGGTACTGAGAGGTGGGGGGTGGGGTGGGGGATTTTTGTAGCCTGAGGTGTTATGGGCCATTCAGTCATTAAACTTACAGTTTACTGTGAGCATGAGCAGAGAGGTTATCTCAGTCCACTCCAGCATATTTCATGAAGTTAGGCTCTACTCAGTTTTATTGTTGTAATAGAAAGTAGTGGTCTTTCAGAAAATCAAATCTTACTAATACCAAAACTATAAAGTGATGCTACTCTGTTTAGCAATAAAATTGCAGTGGAATAAAGAATAATAAGTGCCTGATTACAGACTGATTACTGATGGGGGGAAAAAACAGGTGAAAGCAATAAGAGAATCAGATATAGACATAAAAGTGACACATAATCTGAACGAACCTTAACCTCTGCCTCTCTCTCTCTCTCTCTCTCACACACACACACACACACACACACACACACACACACACACACACACACACACACACACACACACACACACACACACACAAAATAAAAAATGAACTGTGAGTTCCCAACAACTGATACTTAAAAGATAAAGATTGCATAATGAAGAAATAAGTACTTCTTCAATCAATACTTTCTCAAGTATTTTTACCTTGTCCTTGTAATATTACTATTATTAACATACTTAATGAATTTTATGGGGGGGGGGGGGTATTCACCTAATTTTATCTTCAAATTCAATTTATAAAATATCTGTCAAGCTCTAAAAGTCACTTCTACATGAAGCATTGCTTTTTCAATTACATGGGTAGTTAGATAATTCATAATAAAGAAGCTTACCTAGAAGAAACGCAAAATAAATAGGAACTCCATAATAATAAGAATCATTTTATCATATGGCTTACTAGACCGAAAATTAATTTGTATTTTCTTTTAAAATAATTAAGAGTTCACTGAATCCATCCCATGATTAAAATATAATTCTTGAATGTTGTAGTGGTTTACTGTTCAATTAACTTTGAAATTAAAGCGTGTTCAATCGGTGCAAGGCAGACCTGATGATTAAAAAAGACAAATGATGATATGACTAATGCTGATATACTTAAGCTTATTTAGTCATTATGTAAGAGGCTATCAGGTTGGTCAGTTTCATAAAGCTTCATTGTAAGTATGGATGCTGATTCAGGGAGAACCTTGGAACACTGAGTATATAAGAAAAAATAAATGGTACAAGAGAAACTGCTGCACACAAAAGGTCACTGAAAGGATGTTATTCAAAGATGAATACAATAGCCCATGCAAGGTTTGCTTTATAAAAAAAAACAAAGGGTCGTTTTGCAATTTTTTCCAAGGTACCTAGTGCCAGTGACAAGATAACGAACCCTGTTACATTCTTGAGCAAAGCAGTGATCTCATAGAGTACACTGGTGGCACAGAAGCCTGTCTAAAACTCAAAAATATCAAGACAGGCATTAAAGGCTGGCGTGAGTAAAAATAGGATAACCTGACAAATGTAACCATTTCTTCATCTTTAGACGAGTCCTAAAAGGTGCACCTCTATAACTCCATTCAAATTTTGCTGCTTGAGTGATTCTGCTATTCTATCTCGAATTATAGACGTTGTTAATATTACATTAGTCGCGTATTTCCATAACCTAGCTGGCTCATACATTTAGAATTTTCTAGCATCAAAATCAGTGGTGCTGCAAGACTTGAATAATCTGAGAGCCAGAGACTACATAACATAAGGCCACATAACTCTTTCTGTGGCATTCCGAGCTCCCTGACCTGCACTCAATCTACAGCAGGCGGTGCTGGACCAAGGCCAGGAAGATCGTGAAGGACCTCAGCCATCCCAACAACAGACTGTTCTCTCTGTTGAGGTCAGGAAAGCGATTCCGCTCCCTGAAGACCAACACAGAGAGACTGAGGAGGAGCTTCTTCCCGCAGGCGATACGGTCTCTCAATCACACCACCACACAGTACTGACCCACACATATGGTTCTTACACACACACTGGACTTTCTGGACATTGTTTTTGCACAACACTGGTCACTATATTCTTCATTTCCAGTTAATACTTGTACAGCTGCTGTTATTGTGTATATATTTATTTATATTTAGATTTCTTCATACATTCTTATATAGTTCTATATTGTGTATTGTGTATTTTGTTGTACAGTTATTTTATTTTCAACTTTAATTTATATATTTTATCTTATTCTTCCCAGTTAAATTTACCCTTCATTCTAATTTGTGTTGTACAGTTATTTCATTTTTAACCTTAATTTATATTTTATTCCTTCCTAGTTAAATTTACCCTTTTTAATTTTTCATATTTATTTCCTATCTTATTCATAGCCTTTCCTTTTTTTGTTTTCTTTAGGTCACGAGTAGTTGTCCAAGCATTTCACTACATATCGTACTGTGTATGACTGTGTACGTGACAAATAAAAATTTGAATTTGAATTTGAATTTGGTTGCTTGTCATTTTGATTGATTTAAAAATTTGATTGATAACTTTTAGTGCTTGTCAAGGCCTTGCTCCCAGCTATGTTTTGGACCTTTTAACCATCTATGAGCCATTGTTCAGCCATAGAGCTCCAGGCTCTATCGATGCTGGCTTTGTTACACCCAGTCAAACAGTGCTCTCTTTCAAATCACCTGTCAAGACACAGTTCTGTTCTTTTTTCCCTCCCTGATACACTGCTTTTTCATGGAGCCACATCTTGTTAACTAGTCACTTAAGGTCTGCCTATAATACCATAAGAATAAAAAAAATACTCCACATAATGTACATCATATTTTTAGGACACACTGGCCTATAATGAAATATGTGATAACAATGTTTAAACATTAAACAAGATTTTATTTTATTTTACCTTTTTTTAATCTTTATGATTATATAGCTTTTTATACTCAACTTCATCACTGTTCTGATAGGCCAGGTTGTCATTGTCATATCATCATAACATACAATGATTGTTATTATCACTGATTATATGATTATATCATACTATTATGAATGTAATATGTTAATTTATTTTGGTTTATCTTAAGTCTTTATGTTCATGTTACACATAGCATCAGTCAGTGGAAGCAAACTGACTGACTGACAATCAAAGACATGTTTAGCTTTCACAGGCATGGTTTTTACTATTCTGTTGTATGTACACACCATAACGACAGAATTTTGGGAGAATTTTGAATTTTAGATCAGCCATGTAGGATGAAATGAACAGTAAGCTGAACAACAAGCAAATAAACTGGACAGTTAGTTAATCCCCTCAAGGAACTCTCTCTAACCTTATTTCACCACCATATTTGTTTCTAAGTCTCTGCAACTGTGCGAGTAATTAAACCACAAGAAAACTATGTGCCACTGTACCCCAAGATTAACATTCCAGAGATCAAGAAAGAGCTCAAGAACCTTTTGAAAGAATAATTTCCATTTACCCTTTTTCTATCTTTTCCAAACCAAAGAGGGAAAAAAAAGCCTAGAACTTTTCCAAACCCAACTGACATTTTTCACAGAGGGAGACCTTTGATTTCTAATTGTGATAGAGATCACAAGGGTGTGCAGTAAACCCATGGGTGTGTTTCTGTTAAGGTGTAAGATGCTTTTTTTTCTTCAATAATGTCCATACTATGGCTTTTGAGGGTTGCGCGATATAAATCTGTGACATTTTGAGTCTCCATAATGACTAAAGGTGAGTGAGGATAAAATATGCAACCACAGTAACACATGGCTGGAGGCCCAAAGCTGACCACTCCCTGTTAAGTGTCATGTTAGATGACACAAATGTGATGTTTTACTGCAGAGCAAATGAACACGCGCAAATTTGTGCTTTGATGCGCAACAATGAAAAACAATATACCTGTAAGGTTTTTATAAAATATATCAGAGCATTCAGAGATTCTATAAAAATAAAACAAAGTTATTAGTGAATATCGTTCTCTCATTACTGACTCACTATTACACAGCTTTGCAACGATACAACTGTAACCTCCATACACAATAAATGGACAAATATTGGGCCAAACCTCTTAATCTTGAATTCAGGTGTTTTCAGTCACATTCCATGAGGTGTATAAATTCAGCCACCATGCAGCCTGTCTTCACATTTGTGAAAGAATGGATTATTGTAAGAGTTCACTGAATTCAAATGTGGTACCTTGGTTGGATACAACCAACTAGTGGTGCGTGATACAGCATATTTTAGTATCGATCTGATACCAAGTAAATATGGGCCAGTATCGCCGATACTGATACCGATACTTTTCGATAAATAAGTTGGATGCGTCATTGAATTGCTAAATCTCAATTAATTTTCATGACCTTAGGTGTTTGTTGTGTTATTTCCTTTTTTATTATTAAATAGTTAAAACCCAGGACATAATTATACAGAATTTATAATTAAATAGAAAATGCTTATAGAAAATTAATATTATCAAATTGTGTTTTTTTTTTAAATCTTAAATAAAAAGTCCACTCAAACCAGTAAACAAATTAAAACAAACAAGTACTGTTTGGAAACTATAATACAAAAATTACAATTAAAATTCAACAACAAAAACAACAACTGGTGAAAATATAAATAATATGTAAACAACTTAACGACCCCCAAAGCATCTAAATCATGTCACATGACGGCGCAACATCTAAATATAAGAAGGGGGAGGGGGAGCAAAGTGTGCCTGCTCTGCGCTGACACAGGAGCGGCCTGACTGTTTCGTCTGTGCCGAAACCGCAGCATTGCAAACAAGGGTGGAACTTAAAGTAAAGAATTGATCTCGCCAGGCTAGTATTGACCCGATACCAATGCCGACTTGGTATCGATACCATTGATATTTGGATCGATCCGCCCACCACTACCACCAACGCAGCAAGTCAGTTGCTGAAATTAAATGATCCACAACAGCTCAGTCACAAAGTTGCAGACCATGTAAGGTTACAGACTGAATGCCAAGCTCTGCGGTGCAAAACATTTATTGTGTAAATGTTGACAACACTTCTGACTCAAGAACAGCACTATTCTAAATCTCCTCTGATATTAACATCAGCACAAAAGCTTCATGGCATGGGTTTCCATGGCCGAGTGGTTCCTGTAGGTGAAATGTGTAGGTGACCCAGTACTTATATTTAGATGACTAAGCATAGTATTGGTTATTTTCCTTTCAAAATGTCTACGTGATAGAATCGTTATATTTTCATTGAGATGAGATGAGATGAGATAGCCTTTATTTGTCAGTTGCAGGTGTTTTGCCCACAACCGAGATGACAGACCTTGCCGACCGTACATACAATACACAATTATCACATTGGGGAGACAGGTCAGGCTAGGTAGCGAGGAAAAAAAAATATCGAAATATGTAACACAGAAGGATAATACAGGAATGCACAGATATCAACACACCATAGCACAATAAACACAGACAGCAACATGGGAAAGAGTTCCAGTGTGTACATTTGATCTGGGACCGCTGCAATCTTTCGACTGCGCCTCCAACTGACCCGATGTCCACATCAGAGGGGAGGTAAGCGTTGGAGGTGGCGTTGGATCCGGGGTAGGGAGGGTGATGCGTCAGTGAGTGCTTATCAGTATCAGTATATTGTAACGTTCACAAGAACCAGACGGTTGGGGTCTCAGTTTGTCCGTTTATTCGGCACATAAGCCAGCGGGTTGTTAACTCAGGGGGAAGCGCTCTCGAACTACACCTCTCTTCAGCCTGGCACACACACAGAACAACCAGGTCCCCCCACCCCTTCCTGTACACCACCCTCACTACTTCCTGCAGCCCAACCAAACATGAATCTTAAAGGAACAACAACAGTGTGCAGAGAAAACCAACATGTCACTGTCCAGTAACACTTAACCATCGTTACACTGCCCCCCCAGCAATAAGTTCCTCGTCCCCGAGGGAACGACACAGTCTCTGAGGCGGGGCGGTAGCCTACGTTCCCTCCTTGACCTCCTGAGCCCCTGAGGAGGACGCGGAGCTTCGGGGCTTTGGGGTGAAGAGTCCGAGGGGGGGGAACGCAGCCCCGGTCGGGGGACCCTCTGAGCAGGGTCATGGACGCTCTGTACACGTCCCTCTGGAAAGGAGGGGAGGGACTGTCCTCTGTAGGGGGCCATCCGGTCTCTGTGCAGCGCTACTATCCTCCCCCTAGGAGGCAACTGCACCCTGTAAACAACCTCCCCCACTCGCTCTAGGACGCTGCAAGGCCCCACCCAGCTGCTATCCAGTTTAGGACACCGTCCCTTCTTCCTCTTTGGGCTGTAGACCCACACCAGCTCCCCAGCACGGAAGTGCCTCCCTTTAGTGGTGATGTCGTAATTCCTCTTTTGGCGCAGGCCTGCCTTCGCCAGCTGCTCTCGGGCGTAGGAATGTGCAGAATCCAGCCGGTCCTGCAGCTTCCTTGCGTAGTCCCGGCCCGGTGGTGCCTCTGGCGCGTCCGGGGGTTTCCCAAAAGCCAACTCTGCAGGAGTTCTCAGCTCTCTCCCTAACATGAGCAGGGCAGGCGTACATTGGGTGGAGTCCTGCACTGCCGACCTGTAGGCCATGAGGGTAAGGGGAAGATGGTAATCCCAGTCCCGTTGGTGTTCTGAGGTAAGGATGGCTAGCTGCTGGGCCAGCGTCCTGTTAAACCTTTCCACCAGCCCATCGCTTTGGGGGTGAAGTGGGGTGGTGCGGGTTTTCTTAGTCCCAAGGCGTTCACACATGGCAGCAAATACCTTGGACTCAAAGTTACGCCCCTGGTCACTGTGGAGGGTCTCTGCTGTTCCAAAGCGGCTGAACATCCCCTCCACTAATACATCAGCGACCGTCTCAGCCTCCTGATCTGGGATGGCGTATGCTTCCGGCCACTTGGTAAAATAGTCCATGGCCACAAGAACATAGCGGTTTCCTCTGTCTGTGCGAGGAAATGGGCCCATGACGTCCACAGCTACTCGCTCCATTGGGGCTCCTGCTGGTTGCTGCTGAAGCTGAGCCCGGGACTGGTCTTGTGGCCCTTTGTGTGAGGAACATGCATCACAGCTGCGGCAAAAGTCCTCCACATCCCTCCGCTGTTGACCCCAGTAATAGCCCTGGCGGAGGCGGCGAAGAGTCTTGGAGACCCCAAAGTGGCCAGAGCCAGTGCTCCCATGGCAGGCTCCCAGCACAGCTGACCTCAGCGACCTTGGCACCACAACCTGCCACCTCTCCTCCCCCGTGGCAGGATCCTTCCAGGCACGCTCCAACACCCCCTCCTTCAGCCTGAGAGCTGCAAACTTGGCCCACAGCCCCCTGGTACAGATGGAAAACCCAGTGACCTCATCCCAAAGGGGTTGCTCCCCCTTCTCCAGCCACTGCAGGACCGGCAGCAGGTCTGTGTCTTGTTCCTGCCGTGCCCTCCACTCCGCTGCATCCACCACCAGAAGAACCCTGCAGGCGAGCTGTGCTGCTCCGTCTATTGTCGTGAGTTCCCGCTCTATTTCCTCTCGCTTCTCACAGTAACGGCAGCCAGCTGCAGCACATGGGCGGCGAGAGAGGGCGTCTGCGTTAGAATGGTGCGTCCCTGCTCTGTGCTCCACGGTGAAATTGAAGGCTTGGAGCTCCTCCAGCCAGCGAGCCACCTGTCCCTCTGGCTCCCTGAAAGACATCAGCCACTGAAGGGCAGCATGATCAGTTCTGACAACAAATGCTGTGCCGCACAGGTAGTATTTAAAGTGTCTCACCCCCGCCACCACAGCCAACAGCTCTCGTCGTGTGACACAGTAGCGCCGCTCGCTCCTGTTCAGGACCCGGCTGAAGTACGCCACCACCTTCTCCCCTTCCGGTCCAACCTGCGACAACACCGCTCCCAGCCCCACATTACTTGCGTCAGTGTCCAGGACAAAAGGCAGGGCGGGGTCAGGGGGGGCAAGGACTGGGGACTCTGTCAGCGATCTGCGGAGGGTGTCGAATGCCTGCTGACAGTCCTGGGTCCAGATGAAGTCACGGTCCTTCTGCAGCAGGTGGAAGAGTGGTGCGGCTATGGAGGAAAAGCCCTTCACAAACCTCCTGTAATAAGACGCCAGTCCTAGGAAGCTTTTGAGCTGTTTCTGGTCTGCTGGTGTGGGCCACTCGGTAATGGTGTGAATTTTTTCCTCCAAAGTGCTGATGCCCTCACGACCCAGCTTGTGGCCCAGAAACTCCACCTCCCTCCTCATGAAGTGGCACTTGTCGGGATGCAGCTTCAGGCCTGCAGCCGCCACCCTCTCCAACACTTGTCTCAGGGCATCCAGGGCAGCATCAAAGGAGCTCCCGTGCACTAGAAGATCATCCAGGTAAACCAGACACCGTTGTCGTGGGACGCCAGCCAGCACACTGTCCATGAGCCTCTCGAAGGTCGCAGGAGCGTTGCAAAGGCCAAAACTCAGGACTTTGAACTGCCATAGTCCCCTGTTAGTGCAGAAGGCTGTCTTCGGTCTGGATTCCGGGGACAGTGGCACCTGCCAGTAGCCACTCCGCAGGTCCAGGGTGGAAAACCAGGAGGACCCGGCTACTAAGTCGAGGGACTCATCAATCCTGGGAAGGGGGTAAGAGTCTTTCTTCGTCACTTTGTTGAGTGGTCTGTAGTCCACACAGAAACGCATCCTAGGACTTTTTTTCTTAGGCACCATCACCACCGCGGAGGCCCACGGGCTATCAGATGGTTCTATGATGCCCGCCTTCATCATTTCACACAGCTCCCTGTCTGCAGCCTCCTGATGAGCCAGGGGCAGGCGGCGGGGGCGCACTTTAATAGGCTGGGCATCCCCGGTCTCAATGACGTGCTCTACCAAGTGTGTCAAGCCAACATCACTTTCTTTCAGGGCAAAAATGTCACTAAACTCTTTTAGTACCTGCCATAGACTCTCTTGCTGCTGTGGAGTCAGCCCCTCACAGTTCTTTGACCAGATACTCCTCACTGCTGAGAGCCTCTCCTCCTCCTCCTCCTCCGCTCGCTGTTCTGCTGGCGGGTCTGCAGGGGTCTCTGCGGTGGAGGTGGACGCCGCGGCAGATGCTGTGCAGACCGGGGGAGGAATAAGCGGCACCTTCTTCCCATCAGGGAGTACGAGGAGGCCTTTGCCTAAGTCCAGTACACCACCAATGGCTCGTAAAAAATCCAGCCCAAGGATGCAGGCGTCCTGCACGTCAGCCACCCAGGCAGCATAAGACACACCGAGGTCCCCAACCTTGAACTGGAACACTCCCTTCCCTCTCATTGGGGCCAGATCACCGGTCACAGTCTTAAGTTGCACGTTAGTCGGTTGTACAGCAGCTCCGGTTGGGACAATATCGGGTCGGACCAGCGTTGCATTGGATCCCGTGTCCAGCAGGGCCGTACAGGACACCCCCGCAATCGTCACTGGAACATGGCAAAAGCCGCCAACCTGGGTCCAGCCCACAGTGATGGCCGCACCGGGTGGAGGTGGCGGTGGTGTGGGGATGTCGTTCTCCCAGGCCCGTGTACTCCCGCCTACATGGGCCCGTGGGCGTTTCCCTGAACCGCTGCAAGCTTGGGGCACTGCCTGATGAGGTGTCCGACTTGTCCACATCCCCAGCAGCTCTGAGGTCGGCGGTGTGGGCCAGCCCGAGGGGAAGGCGACTGCAGCGAAGCTGTCTGCACCAAACTGCACAGGCCCGCTGGCGTCTCCATCTGTTCCACAGGTGCTGACACAGCCCTCACCACGTGTGCGTCGTCAGCGCCCCCAGAGGATCCTGCAAGCATCTCCCTCTCCAACGCTAGCTCCAGGGCTGCACTGAGTGTGGCCGGCCGAGCAAGCTGAGTTTGCATGCGGAGCTCTTTAGGGCTCAGGGCCTGCAGGAACTGGTCCCGAGCTAACTCCGCCTGCACTGATGGTGGCATGCTGTCATACGCCCTCCGGCAAAGGCACTCGACTTCATGGGCCAAAATGCGGAGGGGCTCACCTGGCAATCTGCGTCTGTTGTGGAACTCCGACCTCAGCAGCACTGGTTGGTTATACTGCCCGAAGCGCCTCTGAAGTGCTCCGACCAGAGCATTATAATCTCCCCTCTGCTCCTCGGTCAGCAGCAGCAGGCATGCAGCTGCATCCTCACACAGGCACAAAGCCAATTGGAGAGCTTTATGTTCCTCAGACCAGCCAGCTGCAACAGCTAACAGCTCGAACTGTGCGATAAACACTTCCCATGGCGTCTTGCCGCTGAACTTAGGCGTTTTTATATTCGCTGCAGCTTGCTGGGCGCCGCCATGTTTGTTTACATCACGTGACGGCGCGCCAAGCGAGGTCGACTCCTTCCCGCCGGAATCGCGGCCGCTGTGCGAACAGTTCCCGAGCCTAGTCAAACCTGGAGAAAATCCAGCCTCGGCAGACAGCCGCAGCGCCGTTTCCCTCACTCCATGGGCGGGCGAGCGCGGACGAACCTCCCTCTCCTCCGTCTCCTTCTTAATCCTGCCCGGCAACATCCTCGTCTCGTAACGGCAAGCGTCGCCGGCAACAGGGTCTCGGGCGTTCTGGGGTTCTTTTTTCTTTCTTCACTTCTGACACCAATGTAACGTTCACAAGAACCAGACGGTTGGGGTCTCAGTTTGTCCGTTTATTCGGCACATAAGCCAGCGGGTTGTTAACTCAGGGGGAAGCGCTCTCGAACTACACCTCTCTTCAGCCTGGCACACACACAGAACAACCAGGTCCCCCCACCCCTTCCTGTACACCACCCTCACTACTTCCTGCAGCCCAACCAAACATGAATCTTAAAGGAACAACAACAGTGTGCAGAGAAAACCAACATGTCACTGTCCAGTAACACTTAACCATCGTTACAATATGTATGTGTGTGCGTGTCCAGAGTTCAGCTGAGACAGTGTCCTTCGCCCTGCCAGGCTAAGTAAACAGACTACCAGCCAACCCAGGTGGCCTTGCATGGAATGGGAAGGAACAGACTCAACACAGTCGTTATCAGGGAGTTTTTGTTCAGCTCCGGCCTTGAGCCCACAGCTGCCGCCGAAGGGGTAGCCGCATTATAATGGTGATTTTTCTTTTACAAACAACTCATGAGAATTTCATGCTGTTTTTAACACTCCGACACTGACACTGGTCTCTAAATCTCCCGTTGGATAGCTGCGATTTTCTCCATGATGTTATTTACCTTCAATTCCGTGGTCTTTTCACTCTTTTGCTCACAGAGCAGATTCTGAGACCTCACGACTGCAGCCAACTGATCCGCGATGCAATCCAGCTTCCGCCCAGAGGTGTTGTTCCAAGTGGATTCTTCCCTGATGTAATTCAATATACGCTCAGAGGTGTTATTCTGAGCCTTCACTGCAGCCGTTAGCGCCTCCAAGCTCTTAACCATGCTGCATTCAATGAGCCCATTCTGAGAAGTTGCACCTCGTCCCATCGTTTCAATCCCAGCGGGCAGCCTTGGGGGTGTTTGAACAGCCGGTTCCGCTTTCTTAATTCTCTGATAAGCCAGGGCCAAGCCAGCTCCGATCAGTAAGAACCCTGTTATCATGGTTCCGAATAGGTAGATATCTTCAGCATCTTCGATCGACAGTCCCGCCAGGCACACGATCCTCCATGTCTGCCACCCATCCATTGTGCATCCAGCAGGGAAAGTCCCTCCAGGGCACTCGGGCTCTCCCGAGCCCAGACTTCTCGTTGAGAAAAGGGTGTCAATAGCATTCAGAGACCAATTGGTCAAATCCATAATTCTCTTTAGGTTTTAGAAACAGACTATGAGAGTGTGTTCCAGGGAAAGTAATACAAAAAAAAACACGAGACTAGACAAGGACATAAGCAGAGAAGATAAGGGAGAGGAGAAAAAGTCGTCCGCCTCCTCCGAGAGCCAAAGAAATAGAGAAATTGTGATTCAAGAGTGAACACAATGCTCAAGTCACATGTTGGTGCTTTGTGTAAATCTCCTCATGGTTGAGATGCCATGTTGTGATTTTAAACATTCCTGTCTCAAACTGAAAACTGCAGCATGGTTTCTGATTCTGGTTCTGTATGATAGTCATGCACTGGCATCAGAACTGACAGGTAGACTCAATTATACCTCACTGTGGTGTAGCAAAGTATTCAGACGCATTGAAATTCCAGCTTGAGAAAAGGAGGATTTGCTTGAATGTTGACTTGATGTTTCCTACATGGCATGAAAAATGCTGCTTGGAGTGATAGTCTTCCAAAATATCTAAGAGCATGTTTCTGATGATGTAGTTATATGTATGAATTAATTCAGCTGTAATATAACAGCACCTTCACAGTAGCTGAATGAACCACAGCACAGGGATTTTTCATTCTGATACATGTAAACTATTGAATTAAAATGATCAAATTGTGATGTGCTTTGCTCATCTAAATGATAAAATGCATTTAGAAGGAGTTCGTGGATTGATAAGGAGCAAGTTAATTGTATGAGGTGCCGTAAGGGACATTATTACTAAAACGCTCTCACACACACACAACTGAAATGCTCTCACACACACTAGTGAAATTTTAGCTCTCACACACACTACTGAAACGCTCTCACACACACTACTGAAACGCTCTCACACACTACTGAAATGCTCTCACACACACTACTGAAACGCTCTCACACACACTACTGAAACGCTCTCACACACACTACTGAAACGCTCTCACACACACTACTGAAATGCTCTCACACACACTACTGAAACGCTCTCACACACACAACTGAAATGCTCTCACACACACTACTGAAATTTTAGCTCTCACACACACTACTGAAACGCTCTCACACACACTACTGAAACGCTCTCACACACACTACTGAAATTTTAGCTCTCACACACACTACTAAAACGCTCTCACACACACAACTGAAATGCTCTCACACACACTAGTGAAATTTTACCTCTCACACACACTACTGAAACGCTCTCACACACACTACTGAAATGCTCTCTCACACACTACTGAAACGCTCTCACACACACTACTGAAATGCTCTCACACACACTACTGAAATGCTCTCACACACACTACTGAAACGCTCTCACACACACTACTGAAATTTTACCTCTCACAGACACTACTGAAACGCTCTCACACACACTACTGAAACGCTCTCACACACACTACTGAAAATCCAAGGCATTTCAGTTGAACAGGAAGGCATTTCAGTTAAACAGGAAGGCGTTTCAGTTGAACAGGAAGGCATTTCAGTTAAACAGGAAGGCGTTTCAGTTAAACAGGAAGGCATTTCAGTTGAACAGGAAGGAGTTTTAGATGAACAGGAAGTTGTGTCCAGACCAGGAAAGTGAAGGAAAAAGTGGTACACTTCAAACCACTACACAGATGTCTACTCAGCAACCTGCTAGTAGCCTAAGTGAAGCAGCCGCATTACTCAACAGTATATTATCCTCAGCAGAGACCATCAGAACTTTGTCAAATGCCACAGTCGTGGGGCAGCAACCTGTTGCAAGTACCAGTGTGGACGGACTGGATAGTCACTTAACATCCCTCTTTCCCTCACGTCAACGTAGCAGCTTGCCCATGCCAGCGACATCTACAGTCAGGAGAGAATGTGCACCTGCACCACGTTATCAAACTCGGCAATGCTTCGGCAGCTGGACATCAGGCACCAGAAGAAAAAGGTAGTTACAAAGTTTAATGAGTTTGTATTCACTTGCCTGAAATGGGGCCATATGTAATAGTCTGATATTTAATAATATACTGCAGGGCTCGCAAAATCGCTAGCCCGACGTCCTGGGGCTAGCGATTTTTCCAGGCTACCAAAATCTATCTCTGCCCTGCCCGTCGGGCTATCGTAGGAAGGAAAAATATATGTCTATGCTTTTGCATTCTTTCGGAAATGTAGCTGGGTAATTATGTCATTGGCATCGGTGAGCCACTGTCAATATGTGACATATTGAAATCGCGTTTGAATTTGCGCTTGTTTTTTGCTTTCACTTTGCAATTATGTGTTATGCAACTGTGTATAGAGAGCGACAGTACTGACTGGTGAGTGATGATAATTTGCGCACCAATTCCTCTGATATCGTCTTATCAATCGTTAGCTTACTATGCAAACATGACAAGTGAAATCTCCCGCAGCTTAAACATGTGAGAGGTTGATTGCGCAGAGAATCGCTGAGCGTTATGTGTGTGTGTGTGTGTGTGTGTAAAAGCAGCAGGATATATATTTTAGTTCTGCTGAGCCAAATAAGACAGGTCAGGGTGAAGAAGTGACAGCCAAAGAAAAGCTTACCACAAAACGGAAAAGTTATGACAAATCAGACTATAAGGCAAAAAGAAAGTGCAGCTTTATGGTTTCATGGACAAAATAATTTCTGTGGCTGCAATGACGAGCTAAATAACCAGGGCTGCACATAAGTGGTCCGCAGGTGCGCATTCGCTGTCAAAACAAAAGACACGCACAAGATAAGAAGTTGCAACGCGTGTTTGCGTACATAGGATTTTCTGGAGGAGGACAGACATTTGTTTAGAACTCTTAAAGATGTCGAAGAAGCTCCTTTAAGCAATTACTTTGGTTTTCCTCCACCTCCAAAGAAATGTCAGAAGGAGTCCGAACCACAAAAGAAGCACGTATTCTCGGAAAAGTATAAAAAAAAGTATATAAAATTAACCCTTATGTTTGCCTAACTACAACAATTTTGTCTATGAAAGCATTCTGTGTAGGGGTTTGGATAGTGTTCTGCTGTCTGCATCTCAGTATTATTAGTTATCACTTGCTGTTGTTTATGGTATCTAATATTTATATTTCAGAGCTATGGCCCAGCAGCATGACCATTTCAACAAAGATGTTATACTACTTCCAACTCCATCATGGGGAGTAGTGTGCAAACAAGGTTCGAAATTATGGTTACACAAACATGGGCACATCCTCAGTGCTTTTGAATTCCAGAAGACCTGGGACAACCAAACTGTCGTGAAACACCTCAAGGAAAGCTTTGGTGAACGCCTTCCAGAGGATGTCAGGTAAAATACTATTGTTTATTGTTACTGTGTGTATTCATGTAATGACTTGTACTTAAAGATAATATACCAAAGTAAAGAAGTTTAAAATATCATTCATCATTATAAAAACATATGACTATACCAGTAGAATTTAAGTCATAAAAGCATACACACAAACAGAACAATATATAATAAAATATTTAACTAATACTTAAAATATTTAACTAATTAGCAATTGCTGTTGTCCCTATTTATTTTTTGTAGCCTCGAGTTTCTAATGGCTTGTGGCAATAAGCTGGTGTCTCCAAAGCTCCAAGTTGGTCAGGAGCTGAATGGGATGCTGATCCTAAAGGTTTTTAAAACCAAAGCCCTCTATGTAAGGCCATCAAGGACACTTTTAGTAAGTTACTAAAAGAATGAAAAGTAATCATGATTTGGGAAAAAACATGTCAACAATTGGGCTTCTAACAAAATAGAATATATTTATTTAAAACAAGTGTTTGGGAGCAATCAATATGGATATTTCTTATTTTAATCTTTTTAAGATAAGCTATAATTACTTGCTTTTGATATATGTTTTTGGTCTTTTTCTGTTGAAGAGTGAATCAGATGAAGACAAAGATCCTTCCCACATCAGCTCCAAATCAGCATTAAGCAGTTGTGCAACTGATAAGGACAGTGACAATGATTGTTTTGAAGTTGATAGTTCAAAAATCCAACAAGACATGAGCAGCCAAGTCACTACAAGGTTAAGAAGTCATGTTAAAGGTGATAACCCTGGCACTAGCAGTGATGAAGAAGATGATACTGGGACCAACTGTATTCGAAGGAGTGTTGGTAAAAGGCAACGAGCAAAGCAAGGAAGTGATGGGAACAGCATTTGTGATGAAGGCTACATGGCAAGAAGTGATGACAAACCTAGCACAAGCAGTCACAGCAGAGATTTCAATGCAAGAAGTGAAGACATCCCTGCCATGAGCGTTAATGATGAAGATTATTCTTCATATTTAACTCTCGTGGCATCGCTTTCTGGCAATTCTTCAGATGATGAGGATTTAAATCAAGCTATAATTGCGAGCTTGGAGAATCAGATGTGAGTAACAAACATACAGAATTTGAGTTTGAGACATAATTTGGGCTTTCCAGAATTGTCAAATCAATATAAACCTTTAAAGCTTTAACTCTCTATGATCAGTGTGACACATATTCTCAAATTCTGTAACATGACTACATGGCTGATATATTTTATTTTCTGTTTTATTTTCTTTTTTTAGTGCAGAAAAAGTCCCTGTTCAAGAGATACTGCTGGAACTATCAAGCAAAATTAGCACAAAACAGCAGTGCAAATTTAATATAAATCGCTCTGCTGTGTGGGAGGGAGCCTTGCGTGGTTTTCAAAGGCTATCTTATGATCCCAACTTGATGATCTGTGTGAAATTCTCAGATGATATGGGGAAAAATGAGGAAGGGGTTGATTTAGGTGGGCCAAGGAGGGAATTCTTGAGACTATTGATGGACACCATTGCCAGGTCAGCCATGTTTGAGGGGAAAGAAAACTGCAAGAACTTGGCTCTTGACAGTACTGGTAATTACCTATTTTTCTAAGATTAATAGTGGGAACTGTTTAACTGATATTTATTTTTACAGGCAACATTACTGACAATTTTGCTTTTCCTTTTATTCTGTTGCTTTGCAGCTCTCAGAGGGGACTGGTACTACATCTCTGGGAGAGCCATTGCAGTGAGCTTGGTACATGGTGGTCCACCACCTAACTTTCTGTCACCAACAGTATTTTCCCTTCTGGTTGGAAATTCAGCAAATCCAGCCCTTGAAGACATAGCTGACCTGGAACTCTTTGAAAAAGTCCGAAAGGTCTCTATATGTTTATTTTATAAATCTTATAGTGAATTGAAAATAGTTTGTGTTCCAGTTTTCTTTTGTAGGGAATGTTTATCCAGATCAGTCTGGCCATTGCTGAATGCCAAGTTTTTATATTTTGCTGCTATATTAAACTAAGATTCAGTAGATAAGGGTAGACGAAAGAGTATATTTTATCATTTTTTAAGCACATTGTAAACATATTAAAAAAATATGTGTAGTCATTTGACTTCCAATGTACGCGCGGGCATATTGTGATTGTGTAGACCACTGGTGGCTGGGTTCCTTCTAATAGGTTATAAGACTACTGAGTAACTTCCATAACAAGCCCTTCCTCTGCTCTTTGTGATGCTAGATATCTCAAAGTACAACCCTTGAGGACCTTGAAAAGTCAAAAGAACCTCTGCTTGATTACTTGGCCAATGCAGGATGCCTGAGGCCTATGCGTTCACTAAGAGACAGGGATCTGCTGGTACATGATATTGTCATGTTTCAGGTCATCCACAGGGTTCAAGGTCCATTTCAAAGGTATTTTGGTATTCTGTGTTTTTCAGATTAATTAAAATGTGATAAAAATCTTACCTATTAATCAAAATGGCCAGTTAATAACCTAGTATAACTGATTGTGCCAAATTGATAATATACAATTAACTTAGAAGCATGAAATTGCAGAATTATTGAATAAAATTTATTTGTGCTGTTTATCCAGATTTTGTGAAGGTCTGAAAACTCTTGGGGTTCTCGAGAAAATGAGGAGGCATCCAGACAGTTTTCGCCCTCTGTTCTGCTATGAGCCACATATGCTGACTGCTGACCAGGTGGATGATCTTTTCAACATTCATCTATCTCCAGAAGGAAGCAACAGAAGAGCTGCTGAGGAGACAGTTGTTACCTTCTGGAGAGACTATCTCCAAGATGCAGAAGGTAATTGTCACTTTAGTGCACAATAAATAGATGTAACGATTTATAGGTTAGCATTTCTGAAATCTTTATTTTAAATAACATACTCATATAACAATAACACCACATTACCCTCTTGGTTGTAGTAACATTTTTACATAGTTCTTTGAGACTATTGAAAGATGAAAAGCATGCTCTATAGTCATTGCAATAACAGTGATTAAGATTCTTGCTTTAGATTTGTACTCACTGACAATTTATGTTGGCCAAATGAAATAACCTTTTAACACTTTTTTCCTTCTCTGTTTTATGCAGAAGAAGAAGGACCTTCCAAATTACAGAAGATATTGGCCTTTGCAACTGGAGCAACTGCGGTGCCACCTATTGGCTTTTCCCCAGCACCCTGGATTGAGTTCATTCATAGAGGAGACGATGACTTCTCTTCTACACCAATTTTCCCTCTTGCCAACACGTGTGTTAACTGCATTAGGCTGCCACTGCATGTTTCATACCAGCTGTTCAAGGAGAAGTTTGATTTTGCATTAGGTAACACTTACGGCTTTGGCAGGGTATGAACACATTATGCTGGAGGAGTTTGCGTGTTTCTCTTTTGTATCGGTCTCTCTTTTGATTCAAAGTGAGTATTGAGTATTAACTTGTTAAGGTTTTAATATTTCCAAATTTACCTGCTTCAGTCAAATTGATGTTTTAAGACATCAATTTGACAAGAAGTGATTGTTCTTCAGGATTCATACAGGTAGATACCAGTTGTTTAACAGCACGTCAGAAGTTAATTTAGATTGTTGAGTTTGAATATACAAAATTTGTGTCACTTTACTCATTTCATGTTTATGTCCATCGGTTTTTGATTTGGTTGTCTTTGTGTGTGTTTATTCTTCTGCCTGTGTCAGTTTCTGTTTGACAACAGAGCTGTCATTTTATCATTTTAAAGAAAATGGTTTCAATATGTTAGTTTCGATCACATATGTTTTCTGAAATGTTTTTTTTATATATCTTTTTTTTATTTTTTGCAAAATATTTTATTTAATGTAGAAGGTGTAAAAGTGAAGAAAACACATCTATTCCATGATTTCCATCATTTTCTAATGGATTCACTTGTTGAATTATGTTCATTGCAGTCTCATTTATGTTGATGTCAATAGCTGGAATATTGACATTATTGTTTGTTTGAAGTTCTGGTAATGGCCCTTCTTCATCAATGCCATAATAGTTATCAACATGAAAAATGTCATTTATAAACGACAGGATTCCCACATTGTTTGTGACACCTGTATGCCACAGCTGAAGAGGGGTCTGTCCTCCTTGTGTAGAGAGACCATGGTTGTTCCACTGATTGACAAATTCTGTTAATGCTCTTTCAATCCTTGGCAAATAAACATAATGCAGACAAAAAAGATGTAGCTCATTCAGTGACTCCAACATACCCTGTTCTTCCATAAAGTTAAAGATATTTATAAAGTGTCTTGATACAACTCTGTTGAGTTCTGCCCACAGTCTTTCAATTCTTTGGTTATGTACTGAAACACCTGTAATAACACTGCCTACTCCTCTTCTCTGTAACATAAAACGAGCAACCTGTATATTTTCCATACCATGATCACACCTGACCCTTAAGGGCAAACCAAAGTTTTGTATTCCTTCCAAAAATAATGACAAGACACTTGAGGCTCTGTTATTGGATAAGCAACGTAAGTATATGATAGTTCGGCTGAAGCCATCAACACAGCCATGCAGGACCAAGCGCCATCTAATCAATTTGTGGTTGCCGTCAAAATGCCTGTTGAGAGATCAGAAAGCATTACTACAGTTCCACATGTTTGTTCATATTATTTAGTAGTGAATTCCTGACCCTGTACTTAAACAAAAACTAGAGGTTTCATTTTGTACATTTACTTCAACAACAGCACACCTCTGTCTCTCACACACACACACACACACACACGTGCACACACATACACACAGTGGCATAAAATGTCTTTTTCCACACTACGTTTACCTGGCACAATTGATGTTAGAGATTAAAATTGTGATGTAAAATAAAGGATTAAACAACTCAACAGTATATACATTAGACAACATCTAAATTGATGTACTATGAATCCCCCAAATATTTAACATACTTATATCAATTTCAGTTTTTTTGGTTATTGTTATTTTTTTATTATTATTATCTTATGCTGATCATATAGATTAACTTCAGTAATGTTTTGAATGAAGGACCATTAATTTTGATGTGTTGTGTTAATACTTTTAAACACAAGGCCTGATCATTTGTTTCAAACCAGTGAACTTACCATAAGTGGTTGGGGGCCTGAACACTATAGATCCTTCGCCTTATCGCATGACGACGTCTAAATGCACGTCCAATAGGATCCACTTCCTGTAGACTTTGTCTGACCCTCCAACGTTGAACTCTTAAGCCACGAGATCTCAGACTTCCAAGAATGTATACTTCCCCTGCATTTGGAGTGTTCTGTAGGATATCCGTCACAAGGCCATTCAGTTCTTGATTTGAAATATCCACATAGCTTAATGGCTCAACTCCCAAAGTTTGTCTGTGTCTGTACAGGGTTCTTCGACTTATTCCAAAGCATGATGCAATTCTCTGCCATGTCATACCAATGGAAACAAAGTGAGAAATCTGTTCAGCAGATATAGTGTATCGTGGCCGACCTGGATGACCACTCAAGGTGGTTGGGGGTAACAATCTGTGGGTCACATAAGCAGATCTCTGTCTAGCATCATATTCATGTAGCAAGCTGCAAAAGCATCTATACAAGGATTGTAGTAGGTTGGTGGCAACCCTATTATTGGGATCATATCGAGATACAGCAGCAAGAAATTCTGATAGAGTTCGTGTATGATCATCTAGCTCTCTATAAAGCCGCTCTTGTCTGATATTGTCCGAATTTTCATTTTGGAGCGCCCCAATACATTGCAGAGCACAAGTAAAAAATCTTTCAACATCTTCTTCATTGGTTCTCACCTCAAAAAACAAAGAAAGTATGTAAAAAATGACAAGGATCTGATGTAATTTCATTGTAGATGAGGTACTGTCAGACACAGTCTTTCCAGATTATACGGGCAGCTAGCATAGCCAGGATGCCCCGACTTGTTGCAATAGGCTGCTACCCTACAACAATGTTTGGATAGTCACTGATGAAGGCAAAATATTTTTCAATTATACCTCTAACAGACTGTTGTAGACGTCACCGCGGTGTTAGCTGTGCATTAATGTGTTATTTGTTTTTCCTCACCTTCCTGTGCAGCTAAAATGCCTTCCTGTTCAATTGAAATCCTCTTGGTTTTCATTAGTGTGTGTGAGAGCGTTTCAGTAGTGTGTGTGAGAGCGATTCAGTAGTGTGTGTGAGAGTGTTTCAGTAGTGTGTGTGAGAGCGTTTCAGTAGTGTGTGTGAGAGGTAAAATTTCAGTAGTGTGTGTGAGAGCGTTTCAGTAGTGTGTGTGAGAGCGTTTCAGTAGTGTGTGTGAGAGGTAAAATTTCAGTAGTGTGTGTGAGAGCGTTTCAGTAGTGTGTGTGAGAGCGTTTCAGTAGTGTGTGTGAGAGGTAAAATTTCAGTAGTGTGTGTGAGAGCGTTTCAGTAGTGTGTGTGAGAGCGTTTCAGTAGTGTGTGTGAGAGGTAAAATTTCAGTAGTGTGTGTGAGAGCGTTTCAGTAGTGTGTGTGAGAGCATTTCAGTAGTGTGTGTGAGAGCGTTTCAGTAGTGTGTGTGAGAGCATTTCAGTAGTGTGTGTGAGAGCGTTTCAGTAGTGTGTGTGAGAGCGTTTCAGTAGTGTGTGTGAGAGGTAAAATTTCAGTAGTAGTGTGTGTGAGAGCATTTCAGTAGTGTGTGTGAGAGCGTTTCAGTAGTGTGTGTGAGAGCGTTTCAGTAGTGTGTGTGAGAGCGTTTCAGTAGTGTGTGTGAGAGCGTTTCAGTAGTGTGTGTGAGAGCTTTCCAGTAGTGTGTGTGAGAGCGTTTCAGTAGTGTGTGTGAGAGCGTTTCAGTAGTGTGTGTGAGAGCGTTTCAGTAGTGTGTGTGAGAGCATTTCAGTAGTGTGTGTGAGAGCGTTTCAGTAGTGTGTGTGAGAGCTTTTCAGTAGTGTGTGTGAGAGCGTTTCAGTAGTGTGTGTGAGAGCGTTTCAGTAGTGTGTGTGAGAGCGTTTCAGTAGTGTGTGTGAGAGCATTTCAGTAGCGTGTGTGAGAGCGTTTCAGTAATAATGTCCCTTACGGCACCTCATATAATTGAGTTACCAGCCATGCAGAATATGGAAAAATCTGGCCGCTTCAGCATTAAAGGTGACAAAGAGATTAGCTACAGGAAAGATGATGCAGAATTACTGGACTACAAGTGTCAGCTAAAATCAGTCCTGGCCCCAGTGTCTTAGATTGCCCTTACTTACTGGAACGTGCTCAGCCACTCAACACCAGCCAGGTTTGTCATGATGAGAGCAGATGAAAACGATGAGCAAGATGATATCTTTGCATAGGAGTCATTTCTATAGATCTCTATGGATCTCTCATTCCGCTGATTCCAATAATCTGGCTACAATTCTGGTGATTCTTACTATATATTCAGTGCATCCAGAAAGTATTCACAGGGCTTCAATTGTCCTGTGATGTTACAGTCTTATTCAAAAATTCATTAAATAGATTTTTCACCTGATTTTTCCGTAAAACCAAAATAGAAAAGTATGTTTGAAATTTGTGAAAATTCTGGGAAACATTGTTTTTATATTTTTAAATGATTTACAGTCATTATTCACCAGAAATAATTGTGCACTGTTATTGTATGAAATCAAATCCTTTTAATTGCTAGTGATGAAGAGAGTCTGTCATTACATCACTTTGATGTAAACAAAGACATTTTCCAAGACATACATATTCTTGAAAGATAATATCTAATAATTACAGATATTTTTCCCTTACAGAATCAGGTCAATAGAATAAAATAGAAGCTCAGGTCAATAAAAATAAAATGTTGTTTATTACTGAATACTTAGCAATGAACGTAATGGATGTAGTTATTATAGTAATCAAGATAAATCTCCAGAAATGTAGAGACACATACACGCACATTTACTACTGCATCATTTGTCAGATAATGTAGGCTATTAAATTTTGGCTGGGTAGTTGTTCATAAAATTGCTTCTCATGAGATGTGGAATGAGTCTAGCAATCTTGAATGAATCTTGAATTGTGCAAGATTTTACTAATGAGACATCTGTTTTTCAAACTTTGTAAAATGCTCAGGTTCCCAATCTAGCAACTGAAATGAAAGTATGACACACAAACATTATGAAAGTACATGGGAAAACACACTTCAGTGATTAACTAACACAATTTTTAACACAAAGCTTCATTGTCTTTTCACTTTTTTTTTCCTGCTGTGATCAGTATCCCCTCTGCAAGCTTCATTCATTCAGCTGGAAAGTGTGTTTTTAGATTTCAGATGTTTAGGATATGGGACAGGAAATACTTGAATAGCCAGGTATGTCAGGAGGCATTTTCTCTCTCGTCGTGGCTGTGTGATATTGGCCTCCACTCTGGTGCACCTCAACAATTCCACAGCTTGTCTCTGAGACAGGCAGAGTGTGAGAAGGTTGGCATTTTGCCCTTGGCTGATAACATGCCATCATGAGATTTTGTGTGCAGTTGCACCTGGAATTGAAAGTGTAGAAAAACACCTGTTTATAGCAGATTTGAAAGTGTGAGTTTTTCTCGGCCTTAAAAATAACAATACTATATGTTAATAAGCTTATTAGAATAAAAAAGTGAAATGCAGTATAGATAGAAGAATGAGAGAGAGCGAAGAAAGAAAGAAGAATGTTCAGAATAGTGTATTTACTGATGTGCTATGAGCCATTATATTGTCAGCTGAAGTCCTAATAGACGTTTGTTTTTTTTTTCTCAAATGAGAAAAAAATGCATGTGCATAGTATATTGCAAATAGAAATACAAAGTCTAATGTTAGATGCTGCTGCTCTTGGACCGACTCTCACAGGGTATGAAGCTCTACTGAGATGACTGGAACAGTGCAGTGAAGTAATTGCAGTCTTTACACAATAGGCCATTTTCACAGTAGATATTTTGACATGTTATAGCTGGAAAAATACAGGTGTAGCTATTAACATTAAAATGTCTGCAATCCATTCAGCTATGCTGGTTGAAAGGCCTTGGTTATTCAGCAGGCTTGGTGGGACACACACATGGCACAGGGCCATTATTAATGTTAGGTACTCCTGTGCTTTTCCTGTTATAAAGAATTAAAAATGTCAGTTCATGCAGGTGTTCAGCAGATGCAGTTCCTTTTTTTGGGTGAATCGGGAACAATTTGGACTACAGATCTCTACTTAAAAATGGCCCAAGGAAACTTACAGTATCCTGTTGGTATGTCATGTTGGCCCAGTTTATTTATTATCTATTTGTTTTTTTGCAAATACTATTCTTGCACTTACCAAATGTTATCGTTTCTTTATATTAGATGTGGTGTTTATAAAGAATTATTGAATGTCAGTAAAATCTTACTTAAAAGAAACTGCAAATTAAATGTTTTAAAGTATTTTAATGTTACTAAATAACGACAATATATATTTTTCCCCTGCCAAGATCTCAAATATCTGCTCCAATGTTAATGGGTTAATTCAACACAATACTATATTTAGATCTATATATATTATGCTTATTGTTGGGAGATTTATTTGGTTTGATTTAGTGTGGCCCAATTCTAGAGGTTTCTGCTCTTGACACTTGTACTGAAAGACCAAAAATATATTTAACAACTTTTTATGTGGTTTTATGTACCAACATAAAGAAGTGTGGAGCTAGTTAACACTTCACTGCCAGTGTTGCCAACTCCTCAGTAAGGAAAATTGCTATTGGTTGTCCTAAAAGTCGCTGGAAGTCGCTAAATGACGTCATTGCTTAATTTGCATAATTGGTCATGCTAATTAAATTCCAAGATGGCGGCGCGTGAACAACGCGAGGCTCAGTGTCTCTCCAGAATCTGCTATTTAGCGGTTTTTTATCTACTTTTAACCGGATTATTCGTCCAGAATTGCTGTGCGTTCCTGACCTACAGCAGACAAGAGCTTCTGGACATCTGGACTCATAACTCCAACAGTTTTATCGCCGATCTCCGACTCATCCCAGAGATCTCCAGAACACCGGAGGCTGCCCACTCTACCCGGCCGGGCGGAAGTGCACGCAGACGGCGCCGAGATCGTAAACAAAGGCGAGGTAGGCGCGGAGGGCTACGGGCTAAGCTAAAGCTAACACCACACCGGCTGCCTTTACCCAGTATTTTCCTCGCCAATGTCCGTTCTCTGGCAAACAAAATGGATGAGATACGGCTCTCCATCACTAACAACAGACGGATTATGGACTCAAATGTCATGTTTTTCACCGAAACATGGTTGAACAACAGCTGCCCGGACAATGCTATCGAGTTAGCAGGACGCCACACACACCGAGCCGACAGGCTAGCAGATGACTCCGGCAAGACCAGAGGTGGAGGTTTGTGCATTTATATTAACAATGCTTGGTGCATGAACTCCACTACTACTGAGAGTCACTGCTCACCTAATGCGGAGTTTTTAATGGTCAAATGCAGACCTTATTATCTCCCCAGAGAACTCACTTCGATCATACTCACTGCCATGTATATACCCCCCGACGCTAATGCTAGGTTGGCCATGAAAGAACTTTCTGCAGCCATTAACAAACACCAGAATAAACACCCCGAGGCTGCTTTTATTGTTGCTGGCGACTTCAACCACACCAACTTAAAGACAGTCCTCCCCAGATTCCACCAACATGTCTCCTGCCACACCAGAGGAGACAAGACTTTAGACCATGTGTATTCCAACCTGGCTGGAGCCTACAAAGCCACACCCCTCCCCCACATTGGACAATCGGACCATCTCTCCCTGTTCCTTACACCTAGGTATTCACCACTCATCCAACGTGTGAAACCTGCTGTGAGGACAATTAAAGTGTGGCCAGAGGGGACAGACGCAGTGCTCCAGGACAGATTTAAAAACACAGACTGGAATATGTTCACCCACACAGACCTGGACCAGTACGCCTCATCTGTACTGGATTACATCTCCAAAACCACAGACAGTGTCACCACCCAGAAACGGATCACCATGTACCCCAACCAGAAGCCTTGGATGAACCGGGATGTTCGTCTCCTCCTGAAGGCCCGCAACACCGCCTTTAGGTCAGGAGATGCACACGCCTACAGTACAGCCAGGGCTAATCTAAAGAAGGGCATCAAAAAAGCCAAACACCATTACAAAAAGAAGGTAGAAGAACACTTCTCCAACTCCAACCCCCGACGCATGTGGCAAGGACTCCAGACCATTACAGACTACAGGACCACCAAACCCTCCCCCGCATCCTCTGATGTCTCCTTCCTCAACGAGCTCAACAACTTTTATGCTCGTTTTGAGCGAGGGAACCCCACAACCACAACCAAAGCAGACGTGACGCCAGACCACCAACCTCTGACTCTCTCCCCCACCGATGTAGGAGCGGTGCTGAGCAGGATCAATGTCCACAAGGCTGCAGGTCCCGATGGCATCCCCGGGCGTGTTCTCAGAGCGTGTTCTGAGGAGCTTGCAGGAGTGCTGACAGACATATTCAACCTGTCCTTGGCCCACGCTGTGGTACCGGCCTGCTTCAAATCCACCTCCATCGTCCCGATACCCAAAAACTCCAACCCATCTTGCCTCAATGACTACCGCCCAGTAGCACTCACCCCCATCATCACTAAGTGCTTAGAGCAGCTGGTCCTAGCACACTTCAAATCCTGTCTCCCCCCCACCCTGGACCCCCACCAATTCGCATACCGCCAGAACAGGAGCACAGAGGATGCAGTCTCCATCGCACTGCACTCTGTCCTCTCACACCTGGACAACAACAACACCTACGCCAGAATGCTGTTTATAGACTTCAGTTCAGCATTCAATACAATCCACCCCTCACAACTCATCAGGAAACTGACAGACCTGGGCAACAGTTCCCTCATCTGCAAATGGTTACTGGACTTCCTGACCAACCGCCCCCAACATGTCCGGCTGGATAACCGCTGCTCATCTACCATCACAATGAACACCGGTGTACCACAAGGCTGTGTGATGAGCCCTTTCCTCTACTCCCTCTTCACCCACGACTGCAGACCTGCTGATGGTTCCAACACCATCATTAAGTTTGCAGATGACACCACGGTGATTGGCCTCATCAGTGACAACGATGAGGCCGCCTACAGGGAGGAGGTGGATCGTCTGGCTGAGTGGTGCGACACAAACAACCTGCTGCTTAACACCGAGAAGACCAAGGAGCTCATCGTGGACTACAGGAGGAATGCTGACCCACATCCACCCATCCACATTAAGGGGACGGCTGTGGAGCGTGTGAGCAGCTTCAAGTTCCTGGGAGTCCACATCTCCGAGGATCTCACCTGGACGACCAACTGCTCCAAGCTGGTCAAGAAGGCTCACCAGCGCCTCTTCTTCTTGAGGACTCTGAGGAAGAACCACCTGTCCTCAGACATCCTGGTGAACTTCTATCGCTGCACCATCGAGAGCATCCTGACCAACTGTATAACAGTCTGGTACGGGAACTGCTCTGCCTCGGACCGGAAGGCGTTGCAGAGGGTCGTGAAAACTGCCCAGCGCATCGCCGGAGCACCACTTCCTGCCATAAAAGACATCTACAGGAAGCGGTGTCTGAAAAGGGCTGGGAAAATCATCAGAGACCCCAGTCACCCATCACATGGACTCTTCACCCTCCTGCCCTCTGGGAGGCGCTACAGGAGCCTCCGGACTAAGACCACCAGGTACCGGAACAGCTTCTTCCCCACAGCTGTCAGACTCCTGAACTCTGCCTCCTGACATCTGACCCACGTTAACTCATGGACTGAACATACACACACACACACAATGGACAACTGTACCCTCAAACACACAATAATAACATGGACTGAACCACCACTCACAACCACTAGCACTTTATATAGCCTCTGTAGAAATTATCCACACCCTCACTTACCTTAACTGCACTACTGTATAGCCCTGTGTAAACAATCATTCTGTACATACGATAATTTTTAACCCTACAACTGTTTACAACTTGTATAGTTCCCATTTCTGTATAGCTGTATATCTCAGATTCCTGTAAAGTTATTTATTTCATATTCTGTATAGTTTTTCATATTTATATCCTGTCCATATCCTGTACATAGCTTGTACTCACTACAGCCTGTACATACTTATAGTTATAGAATATTCACAACATACTTCATACCGTGTACATTATAACATAATAGACCCATTTCTGTAATATACTTACATATCTATATTATTGCTAATATATATTGTAATATATCTATATCACTAAGCACTTCTGGATGGATGCAAACTGCATTTCGTTGCCCTGTACCTGTGCATGTGCAATGACAATAAAGTTGAATTCTATTCTATTCTATTCTAATCTAATTGTAACCTATGTTGTTGGAGAGAGAAATAACATCGTGGAAGAGACATAAAGTGAGTAAAAAACTCACTTTAGAACTACAAATTAATTTCTTTTAGCAATTATTGTTTTTTTTTAATGTCACAATTCCAACCCTGCTCCTTTACCCGGGCTTGGACCGGCAAAAGTGACCCGAAACAGGCACTCTGGTGGAGTTAACTTGTGTGTGTGTTTATAAGTAGTTTTAAACCTTGTGATCCACAAAACAGCATAAGAGTAAAAGAAGAACTGACTGCGTTACAGCACCCGCTGCTTGTTGAGAGTAAAAGCGATACGCGCTTTCATGTCTTTTTTAGCGACTTTTTTTTTAGAAAAAAAGGGGTCTACAAACTCGCTAAGTTGGCAACACTGTTCACTCCTCTCGAGTTCGATTCCTCAAACAATCGCGTCCCTCTCTAAAGCAACCACTATTGATCCAACTGTTTTGGGAGAGTAATCAGCAGGCCTCAATTTAGGAAGTCTTTTCCAGAATGCAGCTTTAGTGAAAACTCAGATATTCAGATATTCTGAATGTTTTCTAATAGAATTTTTTGCTGCATTGAGTTCACACATTGATATCCAATTATTAACACTATCCTTGCCATTGACAGATAACTCCAGCAAACATTTTTTTTTTTATGTTATGCTGTAGTATTGAAATCAAAATGTTCTCCCCTTTCTTTTTCTATACACTTATCAGTCACTTTTAGGTTCCCCTTTCTAGTAGCAGGTTAATGTCCTTTCCCTCAGGACAGCCTTAATCTTTTATGGCATAGACTCAATAAGGTGCTGTAAATATTCCTGAGATATACTGGTCCATATTGGTGCGATAGTAACTAGAGATGGACCGATCCGATATTACGTATCGGTATCGGTCCGATACTGATGTAAATTACTGGATCAGATATCGGAGAGAAATAAAAAATGTAATCCGATCCATTAAATATCAAAAAAGCACCTCACAAAACTTGCGACACGGCGTAACTCGGCCTATAAACGTAGCACGTAGGAGCAGTGTGCTCACATGATAGAGCAGCTGTGTGTATTTGTAGCCTCGCTACCAAACCGGCATTTCATCTCAGAGGAAGTTATCCCAGAGAGAAGTAAAGCAAGTGTGTAAGTTCATCTCTGAATGTTTGTAAAGCATTCCCACGTTAAGCTAAACAACCGATATATGGAGCAGCTGCCTCTTCTCTCTCCTTCCCTCTCCTGCTGCTACTTCAGTCATGAAACTGATTAATGATGAGCTGATCGGCTTTTCTGCCGCGAGTCCGTCTCTCTTCTTTGTTTTTGGCCCACTTTGCACCAGAAAGAGGAAACCAGCGGCTGAACAACAGCAGCACGTTTAAGCTTGATAATCTGTTGTTAGAATTTATTTAATATTACGTTCTAGACCAAGTCTATTAAGTCTAATATACCCCAGATCAAAACTCCAGACATCCAGAGGCCCCCAGAACACAAGAGACCAAGGAAGACCAACAGAGGGGCAGCCGCGCCACTATCCCAGAGAGAGCTGAGGAGAGTCCCAGATGAGGGTTCACTCAGCAGCCGCGGAGCAGAAGCCAGGGGGAGTTGCAGTGACGCGCCCGTGAGCTCCGCCGGCAGCCAGCTGTACCTGAGTGACCGAGCCCCAGGCCGAGAGGCCGGGGGCACCCCACCTCCGAAGTGGCCCGAGCGAGCCCCAGGCTCCAGGGCCCGATAAGCGGCCGCCAAGGAGTGAGCCGGTGTGTACCTGGACGCCCATCCCCAGACACAAAGAACCACCAACGCACTGATGTCTGAGGGAGTCCGCCACTGGCAGGGGAAGTGGTGGTGGGGGGAGATAGGCCTCCAAACCTTGGAGGGCCTGAGATGTCCCCATAGAGGTGGCGTCTGATACCCAACCTGACATATAGAGACAGACATACAGGCACACACAGACACAAACATCCATTCCCACCCTCATGCTCTCATATGCACTCACTCAACACTCAACCAACGTGGAGACAGACATAAAGAGACGCTGTACACACGATCACACTCCCCAAGCGTACTCTACGAACCGGGTCTAGGTACCCTTGCCCCTGGAGGGGGGAACTGCACCCAGACCCAGGTGGTGTTACCCTTCTCCCTGCGGTGGGGAGAGGCAGACCGCACCGACTCCGCAGCAGCAGGGAGGCCCCACACTCCAGACCGCAGTCGGATGGCCAACTCCTCCTCCTAGCCCCCCTGCTCCAGCAGGCCGCAGAGAACGGGGGTGAGAGAAGACTCCAAACCTTCCTCCACCCGCTCATTGTAGTGCTGATGCATGTGTGTTCTAAGGTGCATTTAAAACCCAGGAGGGCATGGAGCTACCTGCCAGAGAGCAGCAGGTAAGTGGTGGGCAACGACGCCAGGGGTGAGGTGTACACCCTGATGGTAACTTGGACTCCGTGTATCGTGCCCACCCCCAAGATCCTATATGTATGTGTAATGAGAGTGTGAGTAATGTGAATGTCTAAGTTGTGGGATAAAATTGAGGCAGAGGCAGCCAGAAGGGGACAGAGGGGGGGGGGGGGTAGCCTCCTCTGCACCCTGGTAACATACCCCTACTCCAAGGCCCTGCATGTGTGGGTGGTTGTGGTGGAGCGGGAAGAGGGAGGCAGCTGGAGATGGGGAGGGAAGGAAGGGAGGGGCAAGTGACCCCTCCCTGGGGCCAGCTCCCCCGCTGACCCCAGTAGGCACCCCCATACTCCGCGACCCGCCAGGGGAAGGGGGCCCAGGCCCATCCAGACCGGGGCCCAGTGCAGCAGCGCCCCCCGGCCCCACAGAGCCCGGGACAGTCCACCCAACCCCACCACAGAGAAAACTGCACCCACCCCACCATCCACTCATCTTCCAGACTACATAAGACAATAGACGCCCAGGCTGAGATCTTCCTCCACCTCTCCTGTATCTCCCCTTCCTGCAGAGAGTTCCTGAAGAGAGGAAAGCTCCTGCAAGATGTGACAATCTCCCCCACCAGTTGAAGAGCCCCTCAGGTGGCTCAACGCACCGGCGGCACCCTGCACCCTGCACCATGGCACCCTGCGCCAGGGCTGGGCCCCCATGCACCCACCCGCCCACAACTCCGGCAACACACCAACCAGGACCCAAGCCCCCGAGGCCCGGCCAGGACCCCATCCCACAGACGGAGCTCCCCCAGAACCTCACGCCCATCCCGGACCCACCCAGGGGCAGCCAGGCTACCAGTTCAGTAACCCACGTCCGTCAGCACAGACCCTCCCCTAGCCCCGCTGCACGCAGCCACGAGGAAACAGTCACCTGAGAGCCAACAGAGCCCCTAACCGGACATGACCGCTACCCCGGGTTGAGCCCCCCAAGGAAGATGCCTCCGGGAACCCCCCGACACCCATATCCAAATTTATGATATCGGCATCGGTATCGGACATAAAAAAGTGGTATCGTGCCACTTGCTGCAGATTTGCCAGCTGCACATCAACCATCGAAATCTTCCATTCTACCACATCCCAAAGGAACTCTTTTGCATTGAGATCTGGTGACTGTGGAGGCCATTTAAGTGCAGTGAAATCATTTTGATGTTCAAGGAATCAGTTTGAGATGGTTTGAGCTTTGCGACATGGTGTGTTATTTGGCATAAGCAGCCATCAGAAGATGGTTATACTGTGCTTAGAAGGTGATGAATATGGTGCTAAGGTAAGGTCTAATGTTTAAACGATGCTTAATTGATTTAAGAGGTCAAAGTCTGCTAAGAAATAATCCTCACACCAACAGCATGTTGTTTACACTAAATTTTGATCCTACTATTTGAATGTTGCAGGAGAAATTGAGATTCATCAGACCAACGAATCCTCCTTTTCCTGTTCTTACTTGGCAGTAGTGTCATGTGGTGTGGTTTTCTGTTACTGTAGCTTATCTGCTTCAAGGTTGGCTCTTCAGAGATGCTCCTCTGGAGGCCATTTTTGCAACAAGGGGTTATTTAAGTTACTGTTGCCTTCCTCTTAGCTCAAAGGAGTATGTCCATTCTCCTCTGGCTTCTGGCACAAACAAGGCATTTTCCCCAGAGAATCTCATCTCACTGTATGTTTTCTCTTTTTAGAGCGTTCTCTGTACACCCTAGAGATTGTTTGCTTGGGAAAATCCCAGTAGATCAGTACTTTCTAAAATAGAAATACTCAGACAACCTCACTGGACACCAGCCACCATGCCATTTTCAAAGACACTTTAATCACCGTTCCACCCCATTCTGAACAGATCATTTTGACCACGACTGCATGCCTAACTGGGTTGAGTTGCTACCATGCTGATTAGAGATCAGCTGGACCGGTGTAACTAATGAAGTTAAATGATTCATGAAACCTGAGTGACAAGTTCAGAACAGTTGTCTGGTGGGTAAAGTGTTAAATATTGTCAAGTAACATTTTGATAAATATCATAGATATCAAAAATTTCAAGTTTGAATTTAGACATCTTTTCCACTAGAAGTATCTAAAATCTGGATTACTGAGTTTAACTGCAAATTGTCTACAAGATGTACATCATTATCCATACTGACCTACATTCATATTTCTCACTCTGCTGGATTAAAATGATGGAGACTGATCTTTATTCACAGGTTACCATGGTGAATCCTAGGATCAAACTACCGCTGACAATGGCTTTTTTTTTTTATTCCCCACACATGTGCTTAACTTACTTTGAACATACAGGGGGTTGTTTAATTTAGTCTGATCATTTGTTCTAAAACAAAAAAATAATTTTCTCATCTCACAGTTAATCAACACAGAGTTTCTTAATCTATTTTATGGAACTAGCCCAGGAAAGCTTTCTCAGATGTAGTTGAAGGTGTTTTTATATTACAAAATCCAAAGACTATTTTTTTTTATTCTCCATGCTAATGCAGATATTCAGTCAGTACTTCTGGTGCTGCATTAGTTTGGAAAGCTGTCGGAAAATGTTGTCAAGTATCTGAATATTCCCCATAAATCAAGAGCAACTGCTGTCATTTTCAAGGAATCCAAGAGCAGTACAGCTTTTTGTAATCAATGTCTGCACACACACTATCTTTATCAACTTTTTCTACATGGCCCAAGCTGCTAAGAATTGATCTTACAAAAGAAACAGGGCTTTAAGGGAATTTCAGTTCAACCCAAAAAGGACAAAGAGACATGTGGACAGGATGCAAGAAGATGATAAACCTTAATGGAACTAAATTAAACAAAGACACCAAACAAACGGCAACTGAAGTAGCCAAGGTGCAATACAGCAAAAGGCCATAAGATGATAAAGAAAAACTAATCCAAAGAAACTTACTTTCAACAAAGGAAACATTACAGAGGTGCAGATGTACATAGGAACTGGAAAGCAACAAGAACGAGCGTAAGACTGTAACTAAACAAATAATTAACTGAACATAGGTCAAATACATTAAGTCAGTAATCAAGTGTTTGATCTTCCGTCAGTCACAGTGATTTTACTTAGAAGCAGGCATGTACATGCACAAGTTTATAGGCACACCTTTATTTTATTTTAAGTTACTGTGATTTTAAGGATTCCAACATCTGTTATATGTGTTGGATGAATAATTTCATTTCTTTCCTCTATGTGATGGTTCAAGAAACAGCTCTTTTTATTATGGCATCACAAAGACACTGTAGCAGCACAAAGCCAAGCAATATGCCAATATGTGTAAGAATTCAACAATGCACTATGTGAGTAGAATTTTGATCACTAAACCTGCAGTCTTTCATCCAGCGTCCACATGGCTACACCTCTGTCTGCAATTCTTGACCTCCTCTTCAACTCTTCTCAGTCCAACCCATTTGGTTGTTCTGCTCTGGAATTCACACCTTTCATTTATTCTGATTAGTTAAAGACACTCTAGACTGTGCAGATCAGCTCCAGTTCCCCCGCTGCTCAAAACAGCTAGCTTGTGCAGATTTCCACATGTTTCGCACTACCTCGCTCCACTCTCGCTCAAATCCCACCCTTAGCCTAACTGTATGTAAATCACATCAAAATGTGTGTAAATAATCATGTTGCTAGTCAACAGTGGTAGCGGTTTTACATTATGGGGTTTTTATGGGGTCAACCTGATGTACATGGAGGTTCTAGGTAGTGGCCACATTTTTTCTTCTTTTGATCTTGCACAACTCAAATTTCAGCATTTGACCAATAACCTCATTTTGGGAAACACCATTAAAAGTGAGATCGTGGGGTTTTAATTCAACAGAGTTGCACAATTTTTAAGTCGCCAATGGGTCAAATGACCCCCTTGTGGCTCTGGGGTTAAGGATGGCATATACTAATAATTATCAGCTTAAGATAACATACATTTTAATTGCTTCTTTAACCTGGCGTCAGTCAACAAGATGCTCGGGTGCCAGAACAGATCATACACAATCAATGTCTGTCCTGCAGGGAATAAGAGGGTGCAAGGTCAGTCAACAAAGCAAATACTCCCGTTCTCTCAGCAGCGGGTGTTAGAGCCCATTATGTGTGGTAACTCCCTTTGGATGTGTCTTGCTGTCCAAGACTCTGTGCCCTCTGGCCCTTATTTGAAAGACAGACGTGACCTTCAAGCTGAGAACTGAACACCATAGTACTGATCCTCACAGATTTTTATTATGCAGCACACTGAAGAAAATATTCATCACAATGGTAAAAAAAAAAAAAACAACAACAAACAAACAAAAGTATGATGAAAATTAAACATTAATTTGCTTTTGTCATTAATTTATGAAAAAAAATTCGATATTTTAAATTTTCACATGTTTAATAATGAATAGTTTAAAATTTTGAAAGATCTTTTCATTTTCGTGCATCTTGTTTGAGCAGCTGAACATGTAATACATAACACTGCAGGTAAAATGTGTAAAAAGAATAATTTATTTAATATTTCATGAATTGTATGACAGATTTTGTTTGTCAGCTGGTATCAATCTCCCGAGCACATTTCATACATTTGCCAGTATAATATAGTTGTAGTAGTTTTGTCAGAAGGCACTGGAGGAGAAGAAGTAGGTGGAATGTGTTATATCTAAAATGATAGAAACCTTTTCGCTGAGTCACATGCGCACTTTACCAGCTGCTAGATTATCAGACAGTTGGTGAGTGAGTTGCTGCTTATTTCATGAGATGGTCTGCATGCAGGACATTTTTATGGGCAAGTGTGTGTAAATATCTACCATCTCTACTATGGCTAGATGTGTTGAACCAAATAAATAAACTAATTGTGAATCTGAAATAGTTGTAAAAGAGGCAACAAACCCCAGACAGAAAGGTTGATACACAACAATTCATTATAGAGGAATAATTTTCTTTTCATATCTTGAGGATTAAGCTCACTTTTACATGTTTAACTGTCACACAGAATCCATGCTAACTTTGATGGTCTGAATAACAGTGGCATTTATATGAATTAGTGTTTATGTCTTTTTCTGGCACTGGGATCAAAAGGGGATGCTGGGGGAATCTGCAGTGGCAATGCAACAAAAGCTACTGAGATGAACTACATTTGCTGCTGCTCCAAGTAACTGCTGGGTATTTTTATTGGCAGAGGCTTGAGCATGAAGGCAATTATACAGGGCCTGTGGTTTTGAAAACTTGGTGTGACCCTGGCTCCCATCAGAACAAGGTGTTTGTTTAGATTAAACTCCTCTTCTTCTTTTGAACTTATGCATATCCTGGACTGACACTCAAGATTTATGTTAAACCAACTGCTGATTGAATGTTTGAGGCAAGGAAGACTTTGTAACAATCTATGTTGATAGACTACAAATCAGAAGTGTCGATTAACTGTAGGTTATTATCTTTATCTTTTATCGTCTTTCCTCCTCCTCTCAATTGTACCTTATTTATTTATAAAATGTTCAGAAAATTATCGCCAACCAAAATGATAACCAGAAACTTGACTCCTTTTAAAGAGTTTCATTGTTGTCACATTGTCTTTAAAGTCAGGCTTAGGGTATTTTTTTTTTTTTTTTTGTGGAAATTAACTTGGAATTTATTTCCACACTATAGCAGTCTATTTAAACCCTTGCATACAGTTCATGTCAAATTTTAACTAATTAGACAAGTCAAGTCAGGTGGCTTTATTGTCATTTCAACCATGTGCAGTGGTACAGTACACAATAAAGCGAGACAATGTTCCTCCAAGACCATGGTGCTACATATAACAGGCAATCAACACGGGACTACATAAAGTTCAAGTGTGCAAAAATTGCAAAAAACCCCAGTGCAACACCAGGCAGAACAGAACTATACAGACACAAGGCAGTGCAGATACAACAGTGCAATAGAAAAGCGCACCAATGTCAGTGGGTTGTGCAAAAAAACAGCATTGTGCAAAAAGTAACTTGATGTATGAAGGTGTGCGTGTGTATGAGATTGTGCAGATAGTAAAAATAATGTAAATATCATGCTTTTGGTCAGACGTCTTAAAATGAAAATACAAAAAGATAAAAATAAAAATTTTATCCTGTTTTATCCTATAAAAATATTTATACTGTTGGACAAATGCTAGAATTGAAGCCTCATTTGCCAGTGTATATCAAATAAAGGAAAATGAAGGTTTCAGACAATCTTAAAAATGTAACTCTATGTGCCATGTTTATGTATTTTTTATGAAACAACGATGACAGAGTTACAGGTGTCTTGATGCATTCTCAATCATCCAGGAAAGTAAATCTCCAATAGTTGATTCTGTTCATCTGGACGTAGCGTTTTGTGGGAGAAACGTTTCGTCACTCATCCAGGTGACTTCTTCAGTCTCAGCTGACTGCAGGTTTCCCCAAATCGTATAAACAGTGCATTTGCATAATGACTGAAACCAACCCACTGAAGGAACGATGGGCTGGGAGGTCAGTTCCTTAATCATAATTATGCAAATTCTCATGATCATTGATCAAAACCCACTGATCAAAACCCACTGATCAAAACCCACTGATCAAAGACCACTGATCAATGGCCATGAGTACCATTCACAGAGAGTTGGTGAATGGCTGCAATCACAACATAACAACATTATCATCCTTCTGGCAGACAAGGGTAGGTGCACAGTATTGCTAAACCAGAAAGACTATCATGAGAAAATTTTGTCACTACTCAGTGATGAAAATATTTTTGAGCCCCTGAAATGAGACCCAGGAAATGGCTACAGGAAGAGGGTGATAGACTGTCTGAAGCAGTTAGAACAAGACAAGGCTATTGACCGGACCTCATACCACAGGCTATACCCAGGTGAACCTACACCAAGCCTGTATGGTTTACCAAAAATACATAAACAGGGTGCACCTTTAAGACCGATTGTCAGCACGATCAACTCGGTCACCTATAACATCTCCAAGTTTCTGGCTTTGATCCTCAACCCGCTGGTGGGCAGCTCTGAACACCACATCCAGAACACCCTGGATTTTATTGAGAAGGTGAGAGATGTCATCATGGAGGCAGATGAAACCATGGTCTCGTACAATGTTACATCTCTCTTCACTTGCATCCCAGTCATGGAAGCGCTGGAGGTAGTCCGTAAGAGGTTACAGGATGACACCAACCTCAGCAACAGGACCACTCTCAGCATCGACCAAGTGTGTTTGCTTTTGGAACTGTGTCTTCATTCCACCTACTTCACATACAAGGGTCAGTTCTACAGGCAGAAACATGGGTGTGCCATGGGCTCCCCAGTTTCACCCATCGTGGCCAATTTGTACATGGAAGAAGTGGAAAAAAGAGGGCTTTGCTATCCTACCCTGGAACACCACCAAGCCATTGGTTCAGATATGTGGATGACACCTGGGTGAAAATCAAATCTCAGGACGTACCACATTTCACGGATCACATTAACTCGGTGGACCGACACATAAAATTCACCAGGGAGGATATGAAAAGTGGCAGGTTAGCCTTCTTAGACTGTGAGATTTCCATCAGTAATGGGGGACATCTAAAGGCTGACGTGTACCGTAAACCTACACATACGGATCAGTATCTAAGGTTTGACTTTCATCATCCACTGGAGCACAAACTGGGTGTCATCAGGACGCTACAACACAGAGCGAACACCATCCCCACAGACACAGCGGCCAGGGAGGCAGAAGAACAGTACATCAAGAAGGGAAGAGGGAACAATTATTATGGTGCATGCTTTTCATGCACTGTTCCTTTTAAGGGTTTAATTTAAAGTGTTATTGTAAATAGTTTTTTTCATTCATAGTCAAACTAAATCTGTGAATTTAGATAAGAGTAGTTGGGGGAAAAGAACACAAACAGTGTTTATGCATTGTTCATGGTTGCAAAGGAAGTTATCCCTGGGGCTTTTAAGACAAATATGCATGTACACCAACGGAGTTCACATAACATACAGTGTAGTTTTGAGAGCGAGGCAATGCTGCCCAGATTATGTTTGTTTAAATCTAAATGGCTTATATTTGCTAACAATTGCTGTTAGCATATATAATTTTTTCCCCATTTATTAGTAGCAGCTGACCGAAGCTATTCTACTGTAAAATTTGTTTAACAGGAGGGTCATTCAGTTTTGCTATGTTAGTAAATATTTATCAAGGAAACTAGTACTGATAATCCAGTTGTCCAGTTGTCTTGTTTATGTTTTAATGCACAACACTAATTACTATCTTTTTCTACTTTTACTTTTTTTATAGGGGTATAAGGTCAGGTTTTTATCTCCACTTGGAGAGCTTTGGTAGTAGCCTGAAGTTGTTAGAACATAATGTATGAGGCAGATAACAAAAAAAACCCCAAAAACCTTTGTTCTTTGACTAAAGACCTGTTTTGACCTGTTTCCCAGAGAAACATTATAGTTGCTCAAAAACACGTCTGACCTTACATTTTTGGAGGGCTGGATAGTGTACTTACACGGGAAAAAAGATATACACATTAAATCATTATGCTCTCCTGTTTCAACGACGAATTATTGCAATGCTGCACTCTTAAAACTTCCTGTAAATGACAGTGTCAATTATACAATTAAATCCCCAGAATGGAAATATTTAGTCATATTATTGAAGAAAATGAATATAATGAGTCTCATCAGTATGTAGTGATTTAAAATCTTATTCTCACTTTCTGAGAATTTGCATGTTTCACATCTTATTTTGTACTGTACATGCTGTAGAGACGCTCTATGAATCAGAAAAAGGCAGATGTGGTGCTACGTTTTGTGAGACAGAGACACTTTTATTTTTCAAAATAAATGTGCTGTTTAAACACTGCTTCTAAATTTCCCTTAAATTGCCCAGCCCATTAAATAACTGTGTAATGATAATTAGTTATAAAGTATTTAACTCTACTACATGAAAGGCAAATGCTATTTTTCAATTACTGTGCACATCAAAATTGCAAGCTAATTAGCTAAGGTCACATTTGGAGAATTGCTGGTTAGAGGGGTAAATTAAACATATATATATATATATATATATATGTATGTATATATATATATATATATGTATGTATATATATATGTATACATATATATGTATGTATATATATATATATATATATATATATATATATATATATATATATATATATATATATATATATGTATGTATGTATGTATGTATACATATATATATATATATATATATATATATATATATATATATATATATATATATATATATATATATATATATATATATATATATAAAGGTGACACAAAATTATGCAATTTTGTAAACTCTTCGAACTGTCAACTCTAAGGAGAAGAGACCTCTGTACTTTTGGATGACGGTTCCCAATATTTGGTAAATAAACCCCCTCAGAGAACCGATGTTGATTTGCATAAAATTTAGATGGAGGCAACTGTTGTAATGTGAGGATTATAACCAGTACAGAAGATTTTTTTGCTCTCTGTTGATGAAAATCTCCAAGAAGAAAAACAATATATAGCAGCTCATTGCAGAGATGATAATTGTTGTTCCTAACAGAATTTACAGTGTGTGGGAGTGTGGTTAAGCAGCTTGGCTTAAGAGCTGGCACAAGGGCCAGTTCCAGCTCAAAAACAAAACATGTGCAGTGCAGTGTGCATTATATTGTACCTGTGAACACAGTGTGCTCCATGACAATTTTGATCAGATACCTGAATAACCTTTTCACCCAGCATGCTTTGATAATGAGCTCAAACAAGTACAGTAAATAAGTGAGACTCATTTTCTCAGCAACGCAGCAGCTCATAGAAAATGCTGTGTGCATTATAAGTGAATAAAATACACATGAAATGATGGATATTTGAAATTAGTGAGGGTATCCTGGGAGTGAGGTATGGATAAAAACACAGTTTGTGCTATTTTGCCTCTGCACACGGTCACAGAGGATTTCAAATCAAAGAATCAATAATTGTGTCTGAAGTGCAGACTTTTAGGAGTTAAATGATGACTCCAGTGGATGTTGAGAGTCAAACCTTAGATACTGATCCGTATGTTAGGGCGACCGTGGCTCAGGGGGTTGGGAATCGCATCTGTAACCGGAAGGTTGCCGGTTCGATCCCTGGGCTCTCTGTCCTGGTCGTTGTGTCCTTGGGCAAGACACTTTACCCTACTTGCCTACTGGTGTTGGCCAGAGGGGCCGATGGCGCGATATGGCAGCCTCGCTTCTGTCAGTCTGCCCCAGGGCAGCTGTGGCTACAACTGTAGCTGCCTCCACCAGTGTATGAATGTGAGAGTGAATGAATAGTGGCATTGTAAAGCGCTTTGGGTGCCTTGAAAAGCGCTATATAAATCCAATCCATTATTATTAAACTATTTTTACACATATATTGCTGTGAAAAAATATTTTTCCCCTTCTTGCTTTCTTAATTTCTTGCATGTTTCTCATGGAGATTAGTAACAAATTTTAATATTAGAGAAAGATAACCAGAGTAAATACAACATGCATTCTTTGTCCGACAGATTAAACTTACAAAGAAGATTTTACAAACAAGTTTTTTACATAACTAATGACTAATGACTACTGATTATTTGATGTACCAACAAATATGGTTGATTGTTCTATAAAACTCAGCAGTCAATTATACAGATAGTCAATAATCTTTATTTATAACAAGATATAAAAAAAGCTACTCCTATATGTAATTTAGCATTTTGGACACAAATTTCATTTCAAGTCATTTGATAACCAGAAAACAACTAAACCATGTAAAGAAAAAGTAAAAGTCTCCTAAGGCTACTTAAATGAATTAGAAGCTGGCAGTATCTAATTAAATTTAGCCGTCTAAAAAAAGTCTAATGAACCGCCTTTAAGGGCTCAAAAATTAAAGCCTAATGAAATGTGGATATACCAATAAACTGGGTTTATATCATCTTTGTAGTCAGAGGATGTTGTGTGTCAGCTTCTCTGTGAGGTAAGGTTTAAATTTGAAAAGAAAAATAAGAATACGCATCTTGGAAAGCAATGGAGAGGGGTGATTGATCAAAGGTTTTTATATACAGACAGGGGGGCATTACCTTGTTAAGTTTACTCTTTATTAGTTGTTGTTTTAACGATTCATCACACTGTCTGTGCATGGCTTCATTTACCTTAAGTGTTTTCTTTGTAGTACACAGATTGGATGATTGTGGACTTGAACTCCAAGGCTAACTATTTTCTCTCTTCCTGGAAAGATGTGGGGCTTTGGCCTCCTTCCCAACGCTTTTAGAAGTGCTGAGAGATGCATAAGAAGAGCCAGGTGAGACTGGGAAGCCATCTGGAAGAGGCGTTTGGTTTCATATTGAGAACGCTCTGCTAGAAACAATTAGAATATTGTCTGAAACCATTTTAGCCCTGGGTTTGGATTCTTTCAAAATGTCTTTAGCACAGTTGGCCTTGTATGTGTAAACAGCTGGAAAAAAAGGGCAAAAGCATTCACGTGGCTAAAACGTCACAGACACAAAAACATTTTAGTTTCCATGTAAATTTTTTGGAAACTGAACTGATGGCCTCACTGGGTAAGCTGCTTATTATCCAAACACAGATGCTTTATTCTGTCGATACATACAGTGTTCAGTCACACTGAGTTTCACTGTTGGAGACAATGTTGGCTTCATAAGCAGGGGACCAGTGGACAGCTATAAAACCCTGTTGTGTAAAGAGTTCATCAGGATGTGACTGAGATTTGAATCTAGCAATTCTAACTCCATCTTTCATAAAGCTTTTAGTTGTTTCAGAAGTTTTTTGTGTGCGATGCTGAGTCTTTCTTACTACTTTCTTTCATAAAAAGGCAAGTCTGTCTTTTTAGTGCATTGTAAAGGGTTTACGCAGTGCTGCTACAAAACCCTCTCTTCCAAATAGGAGTGCTTAGGGGAAAGTGCTAGACTTCAGCCCCCACTGTTGCTATGCAACCACAGAAAACCCAGTTGAATCATGGCACCTTTACTTAAATTTGGGTGTTATATATTATTTATTTATTTTTTTTAACTTTCAGCCCCCACTGTGTTCAGTTTATGAAGTCACTCAGCATTGTTAGGAAGTTGCAGGAGAAATGTCTTATCGCTGAAAAAGAAATGTGTGACTGCAGAAAGAAGCACCCAGCGGACAAACAGACATAGCTGTGCATGTCTCCCTTTGAAAGATTTTCTGTGGGAAAACAAGATTGTTCCTTTTCTTCACCTTTTTGCAATATTTCAATCAGTTTTACTTTCTTCTGTGTTCTAAATACTTAAAGGGGGCATAAAGGACAAACGTAGACGCTAAGTTTAACAGTCATTTCTATCAGATTTTCATAGTCCTAAAGCTGTCTGTAAAAGTGGAAGCATATAGTTACTATCCTTTATACATCTCAGTAGAGAACACCTATGCAAACTTTAAAACACTATAAAAGTTTTGCACTGAAATAACTACATAACTACAAGGACAAAATTATTTATCCAAACCCAAACTAATCTTGTAAAAATGCAAAAAATTTGACGTGTATTTTTTGCTAGAGTGCAGTCAATGTTGTGTAAAATGGAAACACTTTTGTGTAGAATCGCAGTTTTCAAACTATATATATTCTTTTCATCAAATGCTGTATGTGAATCTATGAATCTATGAATACAGAACTCTTTTATTAATCCTATCACTTTAAAATTGAATCCTCCATTCATCATTTATATATAATGGCAGTCTGGACAAAAGGTTATAAAAAAAACAGCAATAAACAAAAGCACATAAGGCACAAAGCGAATACTCAAATGCTTACAATGAAGGTGGAAAAAATTGGAGTGTAATCTTTCAACTCTCAAAATTGAACCTTCAATTTATGGAATCCACAATGATAAACATAAACAAAGACACACACGCACACACACACACACACACACACACACACACACACACACACACACACACACACGCGCGCACACACACAGGGTGCAATACAGGTGCAATTTGTAGGAAAAAAATAAAGGGGAGAGATGTTTTCTTTTCATGAAAACAGGAACTTAACAAAACGTTTGCTTGTTTGTTTGTTTTTTGGTTTGGTTTTAGATTTGTTTTTTTTAATTGGAATTAATATGCACAATATTCTAATGTTTCCTGTTTTCCACATCAGACACAGATGATCCAATCAAACATAATAACAGTTTAACATGCCAGAATTAAAACCCCTTTCCACTGGGTGCTATTTGACCAGCTGTGCCATTTAACTCCAATATTTAATATGACTTTTTTTTTTATATAATAATAAATTAATTCTCCACTACAGTAGATTCCAAAGAAAGCAATCTGCTTTGATGATGGGCTATTTCTGCTTTCCTGCAGAGCGTCATTTGCAGTGCATCACCCACTTGTACCCACATCTGCAACTCTCTGGCACCCTGTTCCATTTACTGAGATGAACACCAGACTTTGTGAGCTTGAGAGTCAATAAATATGTGAAAATGACTGCAGTTTGTTAGAACTAGTGAGAGCCTACAGTGTGAACTGTAGGTCCTAACTTGTGATAGAGGCAATAAATTGGCCCATCACACCCTGCACCATCAGCAAGCTTCAGAGTCCCTTTACAGCAAACTTAGACTCTCTAACTGTTTGGTGGGAGACAGCAGCCTTAGTGCATGACTGCAGTTCACCAAGTTGAAATGAGCTGCAAAACTCACCTTTGAAAAGAATTCTGCTATAGATGACCACCACGTTTATGGCACTCAGTGGAAGCACTTCTAGTGTGATTTTTGTGAGTCTATCTAAATCTGATTCATTTCTCATTTTAGTTAGCAGTAGTTTGCAGAGATGGTTTAATAAATAGTTGGAATGAAATGGAATCCATTCATCATCAAAGCAGGGAGATCTAAAAGAAAGTGCAGAAAGTGAATTTCTGATTTTTTTTTTTTTTTTTTTTTTTTGTGGTTTGTTAGTCTATTTCATGATTCAGCCTAAAAATCAGGTGGATAAAAATGTAGCCTATATTTTTATCAATGGAGGATACAAATATGTATCTTTTTATCCCTCAAGTAAGACATATTTTATCAGTGGGGATAAAAATGTGTATACTGTTATCCCCTCCAGGAATAAAAAGAAAATAAATAAAATTTAACAGAGGCAGGGATGTGTTGACCAGGGGGGATAATATCTTCTGTAGATTATCGCTTGTAAATTATGGAACTTTGAGATAGCAAAGTGAAAATACAATCTTATTTTGCTCTTCATTTTGTAGATTCAGGTGTAACTAAAAATACAGTAGCAGCAGCAATCCTATTATATTTTAAACCAGGGGCGATTCTAGGATCAGAGCTTTGGGGGTGCTGAGCACCCAGAGAGCTGCCCAGCCAGGCAAGATAAACTTTACTCGTCACGATGAGACGTCTTCCCCGTGTCTGTCAGTCCCTGCATCCTTAAATGTCTCCAGTTATCCCAAGTTCTCTATGACTGTTTCCTTGGTGCATTTAAACCCCTGTTCCTCCCTGTCCTCGTCGTCTGTTGTCTTCGTCTCCGTTATCAGTCATCATAATTTTACCATCTCTGTGCAAGTCTGCAAATTTCTTTATTGAATCGCAAGATTCTTAAATTCATCAAGTCTCTCTGTGCCTGGGTCCTCGTAACAAAACATGACATCACTGTTTTGTACATTTTAACACAATTTAATCCCCATATTTGTGAAAGAAAAGCAAAACACTTTTTTAAAAGTCAGTAACAAAACCATCAAATCAGATAAAGGTTATTTAAATGCTGCAAACGAAGAATGGATTAAAAAAAAATACATATCCTAACCTTAATTACTGGGGGAAAATGATGAATGATGAGTGAGTAAGAAGTAAACAGAGTGCATTTTTTGGACAGATTCACTTTTAATGTGTATGTATAATACAATACAGATATATAAAAATACACTCCAAAAATAGAGTCCTTGAAATGTAAAAATGTACAAAATATTGATAAATAAAATTATAAAAATGGAGGCAACTTTGCATATGGTACAATGTATGAAAAGATCTTTACTGCAGGCTCTGCAGATTTTTTATTTTATTTTAACCTATGTCGGCTCACCTTGAGGTTGGCAAATCTGTCTGTCACTTTTTGGTGATCAAGTCTTTCAAGCAGTTTAACAGTTTCTGTTGTCCCTGTCACTGTTCCCTGTCTGTTTTCTTACCTGGTTCTTCCTGACCTTGTACTTTCTCCTCATGTTCCCCTCTTTCCTCTCTCCCTCTTTTGACTTATAATCATACACAAATAGATTGTATTCAATTAGATGTAAAAAATTACATTAATATGAAAAAACAAATACTATTAAGACCACTAATAAAAAAAAAAAGTCCTCTCTGTGTACTTTCAACCAAAAGGCAAATAACCAAACCACATGAACATCTAATAAAATATATAAATACTGAAACACTGATCAAACATTATTCTTGATTGACGGATCATTTGATCTTACACTTTTACCTGAATGTTGCTCCTGGGTTTAATCTTGGCACATGCACATATGACAAAATAACCAACTTCTCTCATTCCATTTCAAACAGGACAGTGGTAACAACAGCAGGCTACAGACAATTTTAAGTTTTCGATTTTAAATAGGCTATATAAATTTCAATGGGAGCAACAGGACGGTCAAATGTCGCTGATTTTACTACAGAGCAGGACGGATTGTAGGGTAGCAAACATCGTCGGAAAACACGTTTCCAACACTGCAGGTTACCTGGGTGTAAGGTTTTTCAGCTAAAAAGAAACATGGTCTGACTCCTACTTAACTATATAAAGAGTAACTGAAGGTTAAATGCAGCTAATATGTCCTGTTTTAAGCCAGGCACTTACACCTCCGCTCCGCTGCGTCTCAGCCACCATCGCTCTGGCAGAAAGGGCTAGAGCCAGAGCAGGGGAGAGGCGAGCTGGAACAAACCATTTGGGGGGGGGGTTATCGCCCTTGCTTTAAACCATTCCTTGTTCAATTTAATTTACAACTTTGACGTTTTAGATTGATAAATGTTGATTTGTGTAGAGAAATAAGATTGTAGAGATAAGATCATGATTTTCTTGGCCAGCCTAAGTTTTCCGACTTATATAAAACATCATCCCTTTCATTATTTTTTATTCTAATAGGCACCTGGTAATTTGTGCGACATTTCATCCTAATTTGCTTCGGAATTGTTAAAATAATTATGACGTCAGTGATCTCAAAAACCAAAACAGTATCAATTCATCCTTGACTGCTAATACATAGAAGAAGTTTGCCTTAAGGGCTCTGTGCCAACTCTCTTTCGTTGGGCATTTGAAAAGGGCAACATCATGGTTTAGGTTAAAATGCATGCTTAGCAACATGCACCACTTTACAAAAAGCTTGTCTGGTAATTAGCCTTTCCACTTCCTCTTAGATTTCTGGAACTCTAACAGAAATTTGTTATCTGATAAGATACTATAGATTTTGTTTTGTTAGGTTACACTGACTGATTTTTTTTAATCGCTTTCTCCAAATGGACATTCATACTCACAAAAAACACTCAAAGAACAAACAGCCACAGCTGAAATCTTCATTTTTTCTGTTGAACAGTGAACTAAAAAAAATACCTTTTTAGCTATAAAATGAGAATGGGAGTACACAAAGCTCTGCAAGAGTGACTCGTTGCCATATAGTGAGTGCACTGTAAGTGATGGACTGTAAATACTCGCACAGCTTGTTGGTGGAGCTACTGTTCCAGACAGTGCAGGTCCCAGAGGTGCTACTGAAAAAGGATTTTGTTTAATGAATAAAATCCAAAGTGATTCTGACAGGAAAAAAAATCTTACAATGGCAACTCAATTTGAGTTGATGCAAGGTCTGTCTTGCAAAAATATCTGCACATGATTGCTAATAGCAATCATTACCAAGGGCTAATACCAAGACCCATTAAATCTGTCTGTGTTTCCATAATACTATTTTATTTGGTCTGGGAACCGGCGGTGATTGGTGGGCAGCATGTGAGAAAGGTTCAAATGATAATGAATACAGATCAGACTATTATACCTTAGTGTAAGAAATTAATAGGAACTAGCGCATTTTTGGGCCTGGTAAACTTGGTGAAAAAATTATACATAGTGAGCAGTAAATGTAAGTTCATTTTAATCTGACTGAATTGAACTTTAAGTTAGCTCTTGCAAGGTGTGAGCTTTCACACACTGCCAACAGCTGATATGGGTATTTGTGTGATGTGATTTCTAATTGTATAATAATTAACTTTGGTCTACTTGAGAGATTCATAAAAGATCTTATAGGTGGAAATCTGGCATGGAGAATTTTGTATATGTTTGTGGTTTCTTAAAAAGAAAATGCTCTGGGGTTGTGGTTGAACTAAAATGGAACACAGTCAGATCTTCCAGACTGTAGGACCTCAAATCTATTTTTAATAATAATGCATAAAAATAACCAATAAAAGGGACCATGAGACATAATAAACATCCAGCATATTGCACAGGCATTAATGATAGCATATGAAGTCAGATGGACTGACCAGAGCAGATGCACTAACCACAGAACAATCATATTTCAAAGCTAGATCTGGGGTCATATTTTTCTAAAAAGAGACAAGAAAGGTTTTGCAGTTGCTATGCTGACAATCCTGAAGGTGTAACACTTGCTAGCAGTCTTGTCTTTAATGGGTTCCCTTAGACTTCATATCTATCAAGAGACAAAGCTTGACTCAGAAGTATTGGTGAACTTAAAAGCAAACTGACAACTTTAGTGCTAGCCACAATAGAAAGTTAGACATGATGGATGCTTTTTTATAACTAATAGAATAGATAATTGTAGCATTATCCTTTCTAGTCCACCAAAGAATACGATATACTGGTTGTGATTCATTCAGAATTGTGAAAGTAAAGAGTAATACACAAATTGAAAGTGCATATTAAACCTATTTGTCCTTTAGAATTTTAACTATTAAAAGTTGCATTATTTTATTAGCTAACATAAGTAATAAAATAATGCAAAAAATGTATATGGAATTGCAACAGACTGCCAAGAAGGCTAGAGAAACTGCAGACTGTGTGTTTACTCTGATTTTTATATAATATCTATAATTATGTGCTTTTTGTATGTGGTTATAAATATTATCATTGTAAATTAAATTATTCTGTTTTGTATCAACAGTTATATTTTGCTGTAGCTTACTTTAGCCCTGCGACAGACTGGCAACCTGTCCAGGATGTACCCTCACCTCCTAACATATGGTAGCTGGGACAGGCTCCAGCCCCCCCACAACCCTGATAAGTATAAGTGGAACAGACTCAACGGCTGGTTGGGTAGATTATTTACTGTAGTCAGTTTTGCTTATATTATTGGATATTATTAGTTTAATTTGTACTGTTCATTTCATTTATTTTAATTTAAACCTGCAATACCTACAATAGATCATTTCTGGCCCTCTACCCATTTGAAATTGTGCCACAGGCACATAGAACAATTCCAGTCTCATTACTGCAATGAAAGAAAAAAAATATAGACAAGCAATTCAAATGCTGATGCTGTCATTTTTTCTGAAGCTGCTACAAAGAACAACACAATAATTTGATAATAAAGAGTTAAAGCAAAACCTTTAAATCTTTATCCCACTTTAACTACTCGTTATTAGGGTGTCACTAAATGTTTACACTGACTGATAAATTCATTTTACAGTTAATGCAATATGGAGACAGACCTGTATTGCACTTTCTCAGAAGAACTTTTAGCAACATGTTCTTCAGGGTTTCACTCTAATGTACCCAGGGATTTAAGTGTAATCACACCGAATGTTTAGTTCTCTCTGCTGCCGTGATTAAGACCAGGGCCTGTGTGTGTGTGCGGGTGCATCTGAGTGTGTTCCATGGGGCTCCATGGTGCTGCTGTGAGAGCGCTGACCTCACCCCTTGCACATATGTTCAGAGAGAAATCTCTTTCCTAGGCTGGGCAAATGCACTTTGAATGTTTTAAACGTCTGTGAATTTGAAACACAAGTGATAGAAACATGTATGTTGCAAATGATTATTATTACTAACTATGGCATTCTCCAAAACAATCGTGTTTTTATAAGCTATTCAACAAATATTATTGTTATATTTGCTAAACAGCTGCTTAAGATCCTCAAGTATATTAGGTTTGGATCAACCTTGTGTGCTGTGTCAGGCAATGTAATTACTTAGCTGGAACAGCTGTAATTGTGTAGCATCTTGAGGAAACTCTTTGCACCTAGGACTGCCTGCATTCTGCAAAGATCTACAGTGAGAGCCATTGCAACTGTAATTGTAAATGTAAATGTCATCATCTCTTTCCACTGACTCGCCTTAATGTAAAGAGATTAATTAATCATCTCTTTCTGTAGTGGGTTCCTATTCTAGTGACGCTCACTTATATCTTTCTTCTGTGTGGAAGAAGGAAGGAAGATGCCTTGTTCTATAAGATCTTTAAACTTCTAAATCAACACACCTTTTTTAGAGCAAAGGTCTGGGCACTTTCCCTTTTTCCTCTAAACCAGATGTAACCGGTGTGATTCTGCGTTGTGTCTGATAAAAAAGGTAAAAGAAAGAAAGACCTCCAAGTAAATAATTTGCCCACTCCAGCTCCTCTCCCACAGGGGAATTGTAGAAAAAGGGGAGAGGCAAAAGGGGTACACTGTATTTATAGTATTGCACCAAAGAAGAAGAAAAGAATGAGGAGGGGCTCTAACTGATAATGAACACAACTACAGGCTTGGAGGTCCTAAAAGTCAGGTATAAAAGGAGAAGTTTGGGGGTTTAGAACACATTTTGTGTAATTATAACAATGTTATTTATGACTCTGTTACATTCACCCCCCAAGAATTACACAAAATCCTAAAGGGTACACCAAAAAAAAAATATAAACCCACAATAACAGATACAGTGGCCTCAAACAAATTCACATCGCATATACAATGAATTAGATCAGCAACATAGCTTCCTCCAAGGAGGATAAGAGACCTGAGACCTGCTCGGCGCCTAGCAAGGTCCCAGGACTTTCTATAGACAAAATGAGGTGCCATTTACACCACACAAAACAGGCCATAATATCTATGGGCGTCACCATCAGACTGCACAGACTGACAAAATACAATGAACTCTGTGCCTGTATTATTCTTTTCCAAAAACAATAGCAATGAAAAACATACAGAAATAAGCAAATTCACACATCAATAACCGCTGCTTGAACAGGTTCAACACCAAGGAGTGTTTCAAGTTGAGCCATTGATTCAATCAAGCGACGAACTGGTTTAATGATTCTACCAAAACGTGTGGTAAGTCCTTGATCCACGTCCACATTTTTGGGTTCAAGAGAATGAAAAGTGTGGGACGGGAAAGCAGCAGGGGAGCCTGGGGAGGCTCCATCACCAGCCAGCCCACCAAGATCAGAAACACCCATTATGGGAGGGGTCCCATGAACGCCATCTTCGACCGGGTCAGCGGCAGATTGCTGATGGATCCATGATAGTGTGCGGTCATCACACTCGCCAATGCTGGAGACGGAATCCACAGTCCAGGTGGCAGGAGGTACAGCTCCTGTGCCCCCAAAAGATGTCACAGACCCATCCAGGTCAGACTCAGCGGGGCCACTGACAACGCTCACAGCAGGATGTGCAGCATCGTCATTCAGTGTTGTGTCCAAGGGCAAAAAGTTAACTTGAAGGAGCAGGTTGCGATGCACCACACGCTCATGACCTTCTTTGTCTCTGATACGGCAGATGTGAAGAGCAGGATCCAAGTCAACTACCGTGTACACAACAGGTTCCCATTTGTCAGAGAGCTTCCTTTTTCCTCTGACTCCCTTGTTTGCCAACAACACCTGGTCCCCTAGTGAAAGAGGCAGACCCTTCACTTTTCTGTTGTACTGGTCAGACTGGTGTCTCTGCTCCATTGTGCTGTGTTCCTGGGCTCGGAGCATGGCAGAGCGCAGGTCATCCATCAGTGACTTGACATAGGTATCATAGTCACAAATGGTGTCATCATGAAGGACATCCCGAAACATGAGGTCAACTGGCAACCTTGGCACCCTCCCAAACATCAGGTAGAATGGCGCAAAGCCGGTGGTCTCGTGTGCCGTACAGTTATACACAAACGTCATGGACTGTATCATCTGCGGCCATTTCTGCTTACATCTGGGGGGGAGGGACCGTAACATGTTTCCAAGGGTGCGATTAAATCTCTCTGTGGTACCATTACCCATGGGGTGGTATGGTGAAGTGTGGGATTTGGCAACGCCACCCAAAACCAGAAGCTCTGCAAGCAGCTCACTCTCAAAACTAGCTCCCTGGTCAGAGTGAATGCGCTGAGGGAAGCCATACACACAGAAGAATCCATCCCAGAGCTTTTTAGCGACTCTCTTAGCTGTCTGATCCTGGCATTGGAATGCATGTGCTAATTTTGTGAAGTGGTCAGTAATCACAAGGACATCCACAGACTTGTTGTTGCTGTCCTCAGCTGACCAGAAGTCAATGCACACAAGTTCCAGTGGAGCACAGGTCTTAATGCTTTCCAACGGGGCCCTAGCTGCTGGCTCTGGGGTCTTGCTGAGAACACACCTGCGGCAATTTCTCACATGACCGCGCACATCCTTCTCCATATCATACCAGAAAAAACGCTGACGAGCCAAGGAGAGTGTGCGAGGTTGACCTTGATGACCAGCATTGTCGTGTATGCCAGACAGCACCACTTGTTTTAGGGAGTCAGGTACCACAAACTGGAATCTCTTGTGTTTGGTCAGTGGGTCCCTCACGACTCTGTAGAGGACACCATTGAGGAATGTGAGCTTATCCCATTGTTTCAGGAGCCGCAACGTATGTTGGTTCTCATGACAGCGCTCACGTCTGGAGGGTCTGCGCTTACGCTCAACATAGCGGGCTACTCTGGAGATCACAGGATCCCCTGTTTGATGAGACAGGAGATCAGCACGGGACAGCGCATGAGTAACATCACAGTCAGGTGGACTGATGGAGGTTAGGTGACCAGCGAGGGATGTTGCACGCTGGCGAGAAGCAGACTCCCACTCACAGAGCGAAGACATGAGAGAAGACACGTCATCAGTTGACAGAGACACATCAAGCACAGCAGAGGGTGGAGCACTGCGTATCGATTGAGGTTGACAGGTCAAACGGAAGGCATCTTGGACACTGGCATCTTTCACACCACTGACTTGCTCTAGTAGCTCAAAGTAGGGCTCCGACAGGAGCCGCTGGGCCAACGGCCTCACAAACGGTTCCCTGCTCAGGGTGTCTGCCACAATGTTCAGCTTTCCAGGAACATATTTGATCTCAAAGCAGTATGGTGCAAGCTTAGAGACCCAACGCTGTTCACAGGCATCCAGCTTTGGCTTAGTCAGAATGTATGTGAGAGGATTGTTATCAGTCCAGACAGTGAACCGATGACCCTTGAGCCAGTGGCTGAACTTATCGCACACAGCCCACTTCAGAGCCAAAAATTCGAGCCGGTGTGCTGGGTATTTGGCCTGACTGCGGCTGAGAGACTTACTAGCAAAGGCTATAGGTCTTGCCCTCTCCTCACCAGCTGGCACCTGGGATAAGACAGCACCCAGCCCATCCATGGAAGCGTCAGTTGAAAGGATGAATGGCCTCTCAAAATCAGGATGTGCCAGCACCGCACAGCTGAGGAGTGCACCTTTGAGTCCCTCAAATGCTTTCTCACAAGCAGGAGTCCAATCTTGAGGGGTGAGCTTGCGAAAAGTTCCAGGTTTCCGACTCCCATGGCAGCCTTTAGTCCTCTTCTGACCGGCAGTTAGAGCAAAGAGTGGCTTCGCAATACGAGAGCACCCTGGAATAAAATGCTGGTAAAACATCACCATGCCAAGGAAGGATCTCACTTTCCTCTGAGAAGGGGTGCAACCGTCACCATCCATAAGGTCAGTCTTCTGAAAATTGGCGATAACCCTCACTTTATCCTGATCAACCGAGACACCACCAGCATCCACGACATGACCCAAAAACCTCACAGAGCGTCTGAGAAAGTGACATTTTTTCTGCGCCAGCTTCAGATTGCTGGTCCTCAGGCGAGAGAAAACAATCTCAAGACGTCTTAGGGCCTCCTCTTCTGAAGGCGCAAACACCAGCAGGTCATCAAGATAACACAGGAGGCTGGAAAAGTTCAAATCACCAAAGATGCTGAGCATCATCCGCATGAAAGATGCTGGGCTGTTGCATAGACCCTGGGGAAGTCTGTTGTACTCATACAGGCCAAGAGGTGTAGTGAAAGCAGTGTACCGTCTGTCAGACTCATGGAGGGGAACGTTGTAGAACCCAGATGTGAGGTCCATGGTGCTGAAGAAAGCATTCCCACCAAGGGCAGCAAGACAGTCAGCCTGATGGGGCAGTGGGTGAGCATCCTTAATGGTTTTGGCATTGAGCCAGCGGAAGTCAGTGCATATCCTCAAGTCACCTGACTTCTTCCAAACCCTTACCAATGGCGAGGCGTATTCGCTGGTGGACTTACTGATGATGCCTTTCATCTCCATGTCTGACAGCACCTCTCGCAACTTGTGATAGTGAGCCGGGGGTACTCTGCGATAGGGAAGCCTGAAAGGGCGGTCGTCAGTGAGGTGGATACGATGGACAAAGTCTTTCACCTCACCACAGTCCAGTTTGTCTCTAGAGAACACATCTTGGTAAGTCAACACAAGCTCCACCAATTTCCTCTTCCACCCATCTGACACTTCACAGCCCTCAATATCAATGTCAGCCAACCCAGCATCTTTGAGTAGCTGTGCAGAGTCAGGCACAGAGTCTGATGAGGGGGGAAAACTGGTATGCTGGTCAGTCAGAGTCTCGCAGAGACCTTGAGTGATGGGCAGGTCCTCCACAGCAATACAAGGAAAGACATCCGCAATCTTAGCATTGCGACGAAGTGTCACAGGGCTCTCTGTTGGGTTAAGGACTTTCATAGGGACCCAACGATCTCCCCACATGGGTGTTATAATGCGCCCCACCATTATGTTCTTTGGAGTGGAACGGGCTGACGTGGGTTCCACAACGACAGTACTTCCTGGAGACACGAGGGCAGAAGGTGGCAGCTTTCCCCAAACTACATATTCTTTTTGTGGCAGGAGAGTGACACTCTTCCGCAACCTGACTGTACCTACTTTATCTGGCAACACAGGAGCAGACCACCGTGAGATACAGCTCAGCAACTGCAGGAAGTCTTCACAATCAGTGCCAGTGTAATTGGAGTTAATAAGCTCCCAGTACTTTGTATCAGCCTTCATCTTCTGAATGATGGGCCGGATCACATTGCTCCCCACGATGAGCTCATCTTTTTGCCCAGGAACCACAAATGTTGGTACAAGAAACCTAGTCCCATATACTTCAATGTCCAAATCATAGATGCATTTCGGTTGTGTGAGAAGGCCACCGCAACCAACCAGCACCACATTTTCAGGGATATGCTGCGGAATCAGAGCAACACCAGCGGCTCTTAGCTTGCTATCAGCCTCTTCACTTAGTGTGCATGACATACTTCCTGAATCAAGCATGCTTGTCAGGGAACACCGGCCACTGACCGACACTGGAGTGTAAAACAACTCACTAGCCCTGCCAACTCTTTGTGAACCCATAATAACAGTCTTCTCATCAGAGAGGCTACTACAGCAGTTAACATATATGGCTTCTGGGTCTGTTGCATTTCTGAGGGTTTCATCAACACTGCCCATGCTACCCCTCTCGTTACATGGGCTGGCTAGTTTAAAGCAGCATCGGTGGGAGGAGGGACTGAAACGCTTGGTTTCTGGTGCAACTGTGGGCATTCACGCCTCATGTGTCCAGGGTCAAAGCAGCTGTGGCATAGCTTGTACAGCCTACAATGCACATGGGTTGTGTGTTCATGTGAGCCACACACTCTGCACGAAGCACGATGAGCATTGCGGTGCCCATGGGAATGACCTGTGGGTTGTGGGCACCTAGGACCAGTGGCTAGTGATGCAGTGCACATGGACAGAACCTTGTCAAACAGTGCTACCATCTGTTGAACACCTGGCTCAGCTGGAGGAGGGCCAGAAACTGGCAAAGATGGGGGCATGACATGTAGAGTCAAAGGAGGACAAGCAGAGGGCTGCTGCACACTTACCATGCCATCAGAAGAGAGAGGCTGACATGTGGCTGCAGAGGGAACAGAGGGCATAGGATACGAGGCTGGCTCATGTGTTACTGGGACTGCTTGAGCACCGCTGGAGTGGGGCTGGCTGTTAACAGCGACAGGGCTCTGATGCGGGATGGACAGACTTGCTGTATTATGAGACAAAACACTAGACTGTCTCATTTTCCTCACATAGTTGTCCAGACGGCTCTGAACCTCAGCTGCAGTCCACTCCTCAGGGGCCTTCAGTTGAAAAGACAACGTAAGACTGTGGTCAGGACAGTGATTAATGAACATCGAAACAACCTCACTACTGGGGTCCTCTACCATCTTGCCGCGCCTGCGGAGACACTCATCAGCAGCATCAATAGACTTGTTCAACCGGATCCAGTAATCCATGGCGTTCTCACCTGGACGTGGCACAGTACTGTAGAAATCTTTCATGGGCAGGCTGGAATATGTCAAGTCGCTGAAGTTAGACCTCAGTATGTCAAACACAGCAGTAATAGGATCATTCCGATTCAACTCAGGGCGGCAACGAAGTGACACCTTGACCACATCTCTGGCTTTGCCAGTTAGTCTAGACATTAATATGGCAAACATTTCTTCATCTGTGTCACAGCTGATTCTGTGCAGATAACATCTCATCATGTCCTCCCATTCACCGATGGGAAATAGATCTGTGTTGTCACCCTTGAAGTATGGTGGAGCTTTGGTGTCTGACTGAACAACAACCTTCAGCTGGGACTGGTCATTGCAGCTCGAGGGCACATTCTGGGAAGACTGTGGCTGGGTGGGGGCTGGCTGGTGCATAGAGTTAAGAGAGGATGTGATATTTTCCCCAATTTGCTTTGCTAAGTCAGTGATCAAGCTGCTCAACATGTCACTAGTGACAGCCTGGGTGTGTGTTTGGCGTTCGCAAGCAGCTGGTGTGGAGCTAGCTGCTGGCATTAATGGTGAGTGCATCACTGGCTGGTCTACAGTGTGGGCACCAATACCCGGGACTACTGGCCTACCCCTCCCAAAAAACTTTGGAGCAATCTGATGACCCCTCCCCAAACCAAAGGTCATATTACTCCCCGCAGAGAACAGATCAGGCAAAGCGCTATCCACAGTTTCCTCACTTAACATGTTGGCCCAAGTGAGATATCACTGTTCAACAGCAAAAAAAAAACGAGCCTAACCCCCACACACAATTATGCAAAACTTCACAAAACAATGAAATGTGGGGAGAAGAAAAAAAACATCAAAGAATCAAAACACCATAGAAAATAAAATGTTGTTTTCTCCTCTCAATTAAAACAGGCTGTAAAAGCCAATATCAATAGAGAAAAAAAAATTACAATCCGCGCCTGTATAATTTGAGGCAACAATATGAAACAGTGACAGAAATGATCACCTACGTATTTGCCCTTTAAGTTCACACGTGACAGAGATGCCTGCAAGCCAAATTACGGGGCATCGATCACACACGCGATATAAAAACCTGTGAGTCAAAGCGCAGGGCACAGGATTCTGGCACCCAGCTGGTAGAGAGGAGGCGGGAAAACAGCGGCAGCAGAAGGAGGAGGGGTGGATCGCGGATTGGCGATGTGACGGGTCACGGCACCAAGTGTAACCGGTGTGATTCTGCGTTGTGTCTGATAAAAAAGGTAAAAGAAAGAAAGACCTCCAAGTAAATAATTTGCCCACTCCAGCTCCTCTCCCACAGGGGAATTGTAGAAAAAGGGGAGAGGCAAAAGGGGTACACTGTATTTATAGTATTGCACCAAAGAAGAAGAAAAGAATGAGGAGGGGCTCTAACTGATAATGAACACAACTACAGGCTTGGAGGTCCTAAAAGTCAGGTATAAAAGGAGAAGTTTGGGGGTTTAGAACACATTTTGTGTAATTATAACAATGTTATTTATGACTCTGTTACACAGACTCTAAGAAGAACTGGGAGATACACATATGTTTTATCGCCTTAAAAAAAATCCATCCACTGGGCCTATCTGTCCTGTCCAGAAATTCAGTTACATCTCTTTTGATGTCTTTCAAATAACTGTTAAAGTGCGAAATCATACATTGTGGTACTTGGACAGGGAGTTCTTAGCTCTGGAAATTACAAAAAAAATGAGAAAGTAGGATGTGCTTTAGTTGATGAAAACCAGTGCACGCCACTGAATGTGCAATAGCATTACATATTTCACTCGGTGGAATCCTGATTTTTATTAAATTGTACCACATGTCAGATACCTGCACTTGGAATTTCACCACATTTATAGGTGACAGTATGAACTATTTTCTCTGGGACTAAATGTGACAAAGCAACTGGCGTATACTGGTACATACTGTAAAAGAGTACATATTTAGAATTGCTAGAAATGGACTGCATCCCTCATTCCACTTGCATACAGTCACAGTCCCAAAAGAAATACAGGCTATAAAGTTAGTTTATGAACACTGAAAGTGGGCTGTAATGTGTTTTCCCCCCCTTTCCCCCAAATTTTGATGTTCCATCCATCCATTTGCTTCCGCTTATCCTTTTCAGGGTCGCAGGGGGGCGCTGGAGCCTATCCCAGCTGTCATAGGGCGAGAGGCGGGGTACACCCTGGACAGGTCGCCAGTCTGTCGCAGGGCTAACACACAGGGACAGACAACCATTCACACTCACATTCACTCGCACATTCACACCTAGTGGCAATTTGGATTATCCAATTAACCTATCCCCACAAGTTGCATGTCTTTGGACAGTGGCAGGAAGCCGGAGTACCCGGAGAGAACCCACGCAAACACGGGGAGAACATGCAAACTCCTCACAGAAAGACCCCGGCCTGATGTTGGAATTGAACTCAGGACCTTCTTGCTGTGCGGCAACAGTGCTAACCACCGTGCCACCGTGCTATAAAATGAGAATGGGAGTACACAAAGCTCTGCAAGAGTGACTCGTTGCCATATAGTGAGTGCACTGTAAGTGATGGATTGTAAATACTCGTACAGCTTGTTGGTGGAGCTACTTTTCCAGACAGTGATGTTATTTTCTAAAATAATAATTATAATTATAATTATTTTATCCAGGTTGAAAATATTTGAAATATTCAAGCAGTTAAGTGATCAGAGTTCAGATTTAGTCTGATGCTGAAAAAACTCTGAAGTGCGCAGTTATCTAAATCCACAGATAATAACAATATACACTATATAAATACTATACTATGTAATGTTTATGGTTTATCCTGAATACTCCACCACATTGGCACATGGTGGGAAGTGATCTTCAATTAACCTGTCAATCAAATGTAGTTATTTTAGGTCAGAATTAATTTCTTCCATCAGTCCAAGGTGAAAGGTCTCATTTTGCTATTACTTTCTCAAAAGTCTTCATATGTGGAGCAATTTAAATCTAACAGGCTTAATAAGGGACACTGAGGACCGCAGAACCTGGAAACTGACAGACCAACGCACAATCTCAAAGCTTATGGTGCTGAAACTGTAATTAATTGAGAATAATTATTGCTTTCAAAGGCTGAATTATGTTAGAAAAGCAGTTTCAGAACCTTCTGAATGACTTGGTAAGAGGCTGGTTAAGCTTCATTTGAATATTTTTAAGGTGTAAAAAAAACCCCAAAATAATCTTGAAAATCTTCATTCATACAACTTGGAAATGAGCTACAGAAAAGAGTCACCCTTAAAAACAGATCTAATATAGATCATATTTGCTTTTAAAATTCTCCAGTGGTCAGAAGCAAGCAAACAGTTGCAAAAGACATTTGTTAATAAATAATTATATTAAAAGAAAAGCTTTTTCTGAAAAGCAAGCAGCTGAAATGGTCAACATGCAATTTTATTATTTATTTTTTTTGCTTAAAGAAAATAAAACATAAAAAAATAATACAATCAATACTTGCTTCAGGAAATCATTCCATTATACAGTTTGGCTTCCAAGAGTCAATGATGCAGTACACATGGTATAAATAACATGATGAACCCTTTTTCTAAAAGACGAATATGCATGTTTCACATGATATTAATATATACATGAGCTGTTCATGAAAAGCTAATCCATGCTGGTCAGGTATTGGGGAAACATATTTATTTTCATTCTACTCACTATTAACCAGATTTATAGATGATATATAAGCTCACACTGAAGGTCAGTATAAGAATGCTGTTATGGAAAAACAGAAACAACCTTTTGACTTAGGCTTAGCAGGCCATAAATGAAATGTGTTGTGCTCATTCCCAGCTCCATATTTTTATTCTTAGATTCTACTAGAGTTGCTTTGCATTATTCACAGTTATTCTAGTTCTTTTTGCAGCCAAGGGCAGACAAAACTACGTGAAACTGTCTGAAACTGCGTGTTTGAAGCTTTCTGACGCCTGAGCATAAGTCTTCAGAGGTTTGCTGATACACTGACCTCAATATTTGAACTTTTGACCATCTTCAACATGGATGCCCAACAATATAAAATTGTAATTTTGTAATACCAAAGCTCATATACTATCACAGAACCTAATAAAATAAAAGCAAAATACATTCTGAATGCGACCTTGTCTCATTTAAAACAACTGTTTAAATATATTATTAGTATTTGGCAGCACACAATTGGTCATTTCTATACAGAGTTTCTGGTCGAGCCCTCAAAAGCTGTGGGAACACTTATATTATTAAGCACTAAAGGAAATGCCAAACTATGGCATGACCTCGATTAAGATGCAGATCTGCAAGCAGTGGGGAATTCTCTATTTTCTATTACCTCTAATAAATATTCAAATGAATGGCCTAAAGAATATATTGGAATTGCAGAAAAAAATATTGACTGAAGGTTGAAAAGGCAAGGTGTACTTCATTTGAAACATTACTTTGTGCAAGAAAGTATTGTAATCCAGACTGAAGAACAAAAACAGACAAAAAAAAGAAGAAGAAACTAGTCATTGATGTGTCAACTACGCAAAAACAGTTATTTCCTGTGGATAATAACACATAATGGGAAAAAAGTAGAAATTAAAAATCACTTTGCTTATTAAAAAAAATAAAATGAAGATGATTCAGGTCAGTTCACAGACTATTACTCATAAACTGTTCAATTAGTCATCGCTCTAGATACTGGTCAGAGACACCCTGATGATCACAGGCTACTAAGAAAAAATGTTTATCCCCCAACCAGCGGTGGGTGGTTGCTGATGGCCATCGCTGGGTGGAATTAATCATAAAACAGGTACTGTGCCAAAACCCTCTTTGTGCATGCTTTATTAGCCACCTTCAAAGTAAAAGTTGTGCCTTATCACTTGATTCAAAACGGTGCAACTTTTTTAGCACACACAGCAATGTCCACCAACCATTCACCAACTGGCAGGCACTCTCTAGGCTTGTGTGACTGAGGCCTAGGATCTGCTAATGTTAGTAGTTTGTCAAAGAATCAAGCATCACACAGCCTGATATTGGAATTCTTACTCAATCCACTTTAGGAACACCAAAGTCAGCATTTTATCCTGTGGGAAATATGACAGTCTGCTATGCTGAAAATGATCATTTGGTAGTTTGAAAGATGTTTCTTTGAATACCAAAAGTCAGTGCAATGGCAAATAATTTAAATTCTTACTCTGTAAGTCACAATGGTTGCAAAATTTAAGGTCAGCCCATTCACATCTAGCCACTGCTTGGCTACAAATGTTTCTATTCTTTAAACTTATATAGCCTTCAGTCTCTAAAGTCAAATTATATACTCTGGGTGAAATGAATGTGATAAGACGACACAAGGTTTTGAACATAATCTTTTGAGTAATTACAAAAGTCCGCCAATATTCAAACTTCTCAAGGTTTGCATGTGTATATACTTATGTAGATTAGGTGACCTAAGACTGAATAAGCAACCTTTTCGCAGATCAGAGAAAATGTATCAGTCAATGCCATGCTGGTCATGTGACTCTACAAATAAAAGAAACATTCTCATATAGTGAAAGACAAACAGTACCATTATGCCAAAGGTGTACTGCAGTTGTGCCACAACAAATACAAGCATTTTTCATTTTCATCATATTTTCTCACATAACATCTATGGGAGTTATATGTATGTAAACATGTTTACATCATGTCCGCAGCACTTTAAACCATTAAGAAATTATTGTTATATCACGGGAAGTGAGGTATTACAAGTTTAGAGGCACTTTGCCAGTGAGTAAACAGGATCGTCTCCTCATTTTAAACATCTACCTCTAATAATCTGACAACATTTTCACTTGACGATTTGAAAGTCACTCAGGATGGACATTTTTTGTCAAGATAATGTTTTGATCTGTAAATGGTGCTTGTCACATCGCTTTTTGCACTCTGTATGTGAGATTTAAATTAAAAATGCAGCCTGTCTCCCAAATGTGCCCACTTTGAATTAACGAGTATGTCCACTCTCAGTTCATGAGTATGTGTTTTTCCTCATTTATTTGAGTATACACTGATCAACCATCATTAAAACCACTGACAAGTAAAGTGAATAACATTGATTATCTTGTTACAGTGGCACCTGTCAAGGGGTGGAATATATTTGGCAGCGAGTGCACAGTCATTTCTTGAAACTGATGTGTTGAAGCACGAAAAATGGACAAGCATAATGACCTGATCGACTTTGACAAGAGCCTAATTGTGATGGCTAGACAGCTGGGTCAGAGAATTTCCAAAAAGGGAGGTCTTGTGGGGTTTTTCTGAAATGGAGCAGTTAGCATATACCAAAGTGGTTTGCACAAGAACGACTTTTGAAGGTTTGACAGGGTCATGAACAGTCAAGGCTCATTAATGTGTATGAGAAATAAACATTGTGGGTCATTCTTACTTGTCTTATTGACCAGTTAGTGTTTTACACTGAGGGCCTCACACAGACAAGATCAAACAGGGCGCTTTTTATTTATTAATACTTTGCTCTTTCTTCTATAAACTCGCACTCATACTGTTTCGGGTTCAGCATCTACCCAAGATCATCTACCCGCTTAGGCACTGAAGAGATTGGGGATCAGCCCAGCTGTAAACTGCTGAAAATATACACTGACTAAGACATGAAGGTGTCATTGCTGCAGAGTTTGTAGACTCATGTGGAGGGTTAGAAGTTGAGGACAGATGGAAAAAAAGGGGTAAACAGGAAAACACCAGGTAAACAGGCACTGTGACTCTGGAATGACAGGATTAGATACATACTAGTAAAGTAAAAGAGGAAATAAATAACAATAACTAAAGAGGGAAACACAGACACAAGAAAACACTTGACACAGGGGGAAGACATAGTAGGGCAGAAAAAAGGAACCACAGAGAAAAATACTACTAAAATATGAGTGAAAGCTCAAAAGTGAAGAAATGACTGATAACTACAAACCTAGCAATAACACTGAGAACAGAAGATTTTCTTTTATAACATTAATAACCAAAAACTACAAAGATAAAACAAAACCTCAAATCTCACAAAATAAACCCACAGACCATGACCCTGCCTCAAAGTGTTGACTTCTCCTCCAAAATTCCCTAAACCATAATCCAGAAGTGCATCTATGGAATGTGCATCTATGGAAGTTAAGCCCAGAACCTACAGCATAAATGGCTTAAAGGTGGAACTGGACAAAAAAGGGACTGTTTTAGCACTATAAGGGGGCTACAAAGTAAATTGCAAGCAGTTTTAATGTTTTACAAGTCTGGAGCCAGAACCATGTTTTCTACCATTGTGAGTTTAAATTTTTAGTTTTGTTTTTCTATTATATATTTTCTGCTTTGTTTGTTCTGGTCATTTCGAGTTTTCTACTCTAGCTTATTTCTCCTCATGATTTTATTCTCAGTTTTGTAATTTAGTATTCTAAGTTTCAGTGTTCTTTCCTGCTTGTGTGCCCAACATTTGGTCTGTTTCATTTTTGGTAGCGCTTGTCCTTGTGTGTGTTGTGTTTAGTTTTGGTTCCCCTGCTTTCTTATTTGTGATTAGTTTCAGCCATGTAGCCCAGTTTCCCATTCCCCTAATTACATCATGTGTCTATTTAAAGCCTCAGTTTGTTTTTTGTGTTATCATACTGTTGCCAGCTGTTTTTTCTCCCTGATTATGTTTCTGTTCTTTTATATTGACTTTTGTTTGGACCTTTATTAAAGTAAAAATGCACCATTAAAGGTGCATTTTTACTTTATTCAGTTTGTATCCCGTATCTGCCTTTGTTTCTTAATTTACCCTCACTTGAGAGGATTATTAATTTAGCTTTTATCAGTCTCATATAATTCAGCTTTTTAGCCAAGAACTTTTCTTAAAATGAAAAAAATATTCATAGACTGGTGAATGACAAATATTTTAGTCGTGTTTAAGGGCTTTGATTGATGTCACTTCCAAACCGACACAGTGTTAGCATTAATAAGGCTAAGATAAATCAGGGATTTATCTAAAAAAGCATGCTTACCATCAGTATGATAGTAAGTAAGTGTTGAAATTGCTGTAATGGTTACTTTCAGGGGTCGTGATGACATATTTACACTTAGTGGTGCCTTACGTAATTATACCTTTTCAGCATCTGGCAAGAAAGTGTTTAAATTCACCTCCCCTTTAGAACGCTTCCTAGCTGCATTTGCATTTAGGTTTTTTTCCTATTGCAGAACGGTCCCAACCGCACATGCACTAAGATAATGTGAATGTTTGGGATTTTTTTTTTTCATTTCTCTCAGCCTTTAAATTCTCTGTAGCCGTTTTCCTGACTGACCTAGTACATGACTAAGTGGACTGCTAACATCAGCAGTTACCAGGCCACAAAAACTCCACATGCCACTTTAAAGGGACAGGAAACAGCACAATATCAGCCATGCCAGGTATCAGTCAAAGTCAAACTTAAAAAAAAAAAATTATACTGATACTGTTTAGACTGTGTCACAATAACCCCACTATAAGTTCATTACCTACTTAAGAATTAAGATCTAATATAGAGGAGGAATTGCTATTCTCTGCACATCATCTGACTCACTCACCTGCTGGCTTAGCTCTCCCCAATATCCTATTCTCTAATAAAAATAGAATATAGTTTCTTGGTCCTTTTTTTTCTCAGTTGCTGCAAAGAATATTTCTTATTTCGTCCAAGGTCCAAGAGCTTTATTTATGCTGCACCACCATACACAATTGAACAGGAGTGAAACTAAAAAATATAAACAAATAAACACAATAACGATGATGGAAAAAAACATTATATAGCACAACTCCATATGCAGCTGTTTGATAATGTTAAAGTTTATAGCTGGTACTAGAGAGAAGTGAAGCTAGAATATATCAAATATAAGAATAAAAATGCAAATATGAAAGCTCCTTTAAATTCAGTCAATAACCTGCAACTAGTCAAGTAGAGCAATAAAAGACAAACACGTGTTTATATACCACAACATCCTTTGTATACATGAGATGTGTTTACACTAGCAAGAAACTAAGACACAATCTTACTTTATAGTCTGTGGCTAACAAATACGTATAGGCAGTGTGTTTGAAGGCTTAAACAAGAACAGTGATTGTAACAGATAGTTACAGGGACCCATCAGCAAATGTGAAGCTGCTTACCTCACCTACAGTAGTTGACTTCATTTTCTGGATCAAAGTGCGGTCCAGTAGTGGGCACTATGTATTCACTATGTTTCAGCAGCAAAAGTAGCATTTTCTATTTGATGTTCCAAAACAAACATTAAATAATAAGAGCAGCGGATGTAGTTTTCCGTCATTCTATTGTTATTGTAGGGTCTTTACCTTACAATAAAAAGCAGCTTGAGGCAACTGTTGTTGTGATCTGGCAACATCTGCCTTGCCTTTCTAACTTTTTTTTCTCCAAACCACTCAACCCAAGTTGTCCTTCTAGTACACTTATTTCCACGTCACCAAGCATCTTCAATTCTACCTTCTCCAGCTCTGTCACTCATCTTTTGTCAATCCCCCATCCTGTACATTATAGCACTACCAGGCTTGATGCCATTTTTCAATCACATATTTGTGACAACTCCACCCTTTCTAGCTCCCCCCCCCCTTTCATACACATGTATTCTGTCTTTTTTCTACTGACATTCATTCCTCTTCTTTCCTCCACCACCTCTTCAAGCTCTCGCCTACCTCCCCCTACTTTCACTACAGATCAAAATGTCATCTGCAAATATCTTAACCCATGGACTCCCTGCTTGACTTCATGTGTCAACTTATCACCATTGCAAACAAGAAGGAGCTCAGAGCCAGTTTCTGATGAAATCCCACCTTGACCACATCTTTCACTCCTACCACACATCTCACCACTGTCTTGCTGTCCTCATGCATGTCCTGCACCACCCTCTGATACCTCTCTGCCACTCATGACTCCCTCATGCAGTACCACAGTTTCTCTAGAAAAACATTTCCTCCTATCTAATACTCTACATTTACTAATTCAGTTCAATTCCTCTATCCCTCCTCCTCCTATTTAAATGAAATTAAGAAAAAAAAATTTTTTGCATTAACAATAATATCTACGTATACCACATCCTCAATATGGAGACCATCCCTTACAACTGTACAGAATTCTGGCTTGCACCTATAATGTGGGCACAGATGGTGTCGCTTCTCTTCAGCTTTATTAGTTGTCTTATGTTGCACAGGAAACACATTAACAGAGGAGTTGTCTGGTGTTTTTCTGATCGTAGTCCCCCCAAGGCCTGTGTCTGTATCCTTTTGCTCTCATTACTGTGCCATCAGTGCCTCATCATCGGCACAGGCTTCCAACCCCCTGTAAACCAAAGAACCCAAACCATATAAATTACCTATTAAATATGTAACACTTCCTAAAAGCAGTGTGGTTTATGGATTATTTAAAGGACTATATAGGTTTTATAAAATAAGTATTGTGGTCTTTGTATTATTGTATGTATTTTCAATAACTAATAAAATATGGGCTACCAACTGATCTGTGTTTACACAGATGTGGATAGAAAACAATATTCCATTTAAACATAAACAGACAGGAGGACAAAACAAAAGAAAAGCAAAGGACAATGGACTCACCGCCTGAAGCTGGGTGCACAGGAACTACTCAATTACTTGAAAACCTGACACTTTGTTGGCACTGCTAAGCTTGTAAGTAACTATAGTGATGTCCACTTTAACTCAGGAAGGGCAATTTTATTGACACAGTATTGGCAAAAACGAAGAAAGCAGCCTGCAGTACGGTGTACATTTTAGGACATCGTCAGGTATCAGACAAAAAATTGTCAGGTGTCAGTTGTCAAAAAAAAAATTGTCAGGTATCAGAAAAAAAATTGTCAGGTGTCAGTTGTCAAAAAAAAAATTGTCAGGTATCAGAAAAAAAATTGTCAATGGAAAACCAGCATACTCTTGGGGAATGTAACAAAAACCAAACATAGTGCCAAAACATGATTAAATCATATGTACAAGTGGCCACTTTTCTGTTTCTTTCTTTTCAGATTTTCCAGGAAGGTTCTATGGCTAAAGGTGGGCACATCCAACCGCAAGCAAAACTTTGTGGCCAGATACTTCTTTGAGGCTGTTCAAGAACAGGGTGGTATGCAATATACTAAAAAAAGGGGGGTTAAAAAAGATTACATTTTGTTAATAAATTTATTTTTTCATCATTCACTAATTATCTTCAGTTTGTGTCTTTAGGCTGTCCTCAAATGATTCGGGGGGACAGAGGAAAGGAGAACCTTGTTGTGGGTCAAATGCAGATGGCATTTCACATGCGAGATCTTGGGAATCAGGCATGGAGGTGCTTCAGAATGGGGACATCAGTGCACAACCAGGTATGTCTTTAAGCTGGTAAATGACTATTTCTAAAGTAACAACCTGACAACAAAACTGATAATGTCATGTTTCTGTTGTTTAGAGAGCTGAATGTTTCAACAGTATTTTAAAGCGGACATGGATTAAGAAATGGCTGACAACATTTGAGGTAAAGCAAATCTTTCACCTGTAAAACCTATTAACAAAGAGTAGCCATCCAAATTTCGTTAAACATACGATGGATTAGTTTATCTGAAAACACAAGGCCAGAATCTGTGTTTATGTACATCTGTACCTTTTCACTAATGAAATTCTCACCTTCACAACTTATGTCTTTTTCAAAACAACATGCGTAGGCCATGATGGAGTCTGGGATCCTTGAACTGGACAATCCTGTGCACATGTAAGTCAATATTTTTAGACATGAAAAATAATCAAGCAGCAGTATGAAAGTATGTGGTCTAGGAATGCCTTTGTTTTTTGAGTACTGATTAAAATTTAGCTTTTACTTATTCTACCTCAAAGAAGCAGATGAACATATTAATTTTTTAATTCTCCTTTTTCATAGCAACTGCTTGCAGTACTCACACTTGCCACTGCTTCAAAGAGACTTAAAAACAGAGCAAACAGTTTGGAACACCCATGACATCCGCAAGCAACGCAATGCACCTGGTCCATTTGGGAAACCCGACCTTCTGTTTACCTCACCACCTCCTGGTATGTCATTTGAAAGCCTGTGGGGTTTTATTTTTTTGTTTGTTTTTTAACTTTCATTAGTTTACTTTTACTTTGATATAGCACTCTTCACAGGATAAAAACCACAAAGTGGCTTCACAATAATATAAAACAGATAAACATAAAACAGCACAATCGAACATACAGAATAAATGCAATCAAGGAAACGTAATGATGGAGGCAGAGCATTCCATGACCTGGGAGCCACCGCTTTGGAAGATCTATTGCCTCTGGTCTTCTGGTGGGACTACTAACAGCCATTGATTAGATGATCACAGGCTGGGAGAGGGAGCGTGGGGTTCTATAAGATCAGAAATTAAGGCAGGAGCTTCACGATTCGGAGCATTGAAAGTCATTACTAAAATTTTAAAATGAATTTTCTAAAATATACTGGAAGCCAGTGTAATGAGCGTAAAACTGTTATAATGTGCTTTCTCTTTTGTGTCTTCCGAAGAAGCCTACTTGTAGTACAATAAGAGATTTCTGAATTTCTACTGTCAATACTAAAATGGCTTCATATTGACACCTTTAACTAAAAATTTATCTAAATGTTTGAGTGATATTTCCATCTTTAAGTTTCTGTAATAACATCTGTAAACACTGACTGCTTCTTATACAGGTTCTAGAACAGCTTTGTCATTATTCATTTATTTTTAACATTCAAAGTGAACATCTTTTCAATATTGTCTTTCATTCGCAGGATATGGCAATGTGCTGCACATTGTTGACCCAGACCTTTTAGACTATGCCAAGCAATTAATCTGTGAGAGGGAAGAGCCTTCACTGGTAGCAAACCAGGAATTCAGAGACATGTGCCAGAACATTTTAGAAAACAGCCAGTTTCCCTGCACACCTGATGGTTGCCTTGCTGCATACCTCATGCTAGTCCAAGAGCTCACAACTGCCATGAACAGAAATGCAGTTCCTACACTTTCTACGTTTGCCGAGGCAAATGACATATACATCTTTCTGAAGAGAGAGAGGATGGAAGGTGCACCAGTAAACATTTCCAATGACCAATAAAATCATACAACAGTGTTTGTTAACATTTATTTATCCTTGTTTAAAATCAACAGGTAATTTGAAAACTGTCTGACCAACAAAATGTACAATAAAATGTTGAAATACAATTGACAAGGTGCCATCTTTCATAATGATTCAGTGTTTCATTTACCACAACTTTTGTTAACAATAATGTAGAACATAATTCACATTGAAAGACTTTTGAACTGCAGACTGTAGCAACATTACCACTTGTAGCCATATCGGCTCGTAAGATCAAGGCCTGACTTGAGAAACTTAACAACATCAGATGCGGAAGGCCTTGAGTCTGGGTCATAGCTCACCAAACCACCAAGAAAACTGTTTTTGTCACTGAGATGTGATAGGGCATGTGGTGGGGTTTTGGTGGCCATTAGTGCAGCCAGTTCTCTTTGTTTTTTAACCATCCACGGAGCGGAACCCGTCAGGATCTCCAGATATGTGGCTCCGAGGGACCACATGTCTGTCTGGAACGAGGCCTCTTCAAACATCAGTATGCATTCAGGGGCCATGTAAAGATATGTGCCACCAGCTGGACCAGTAGCCTGGGCAGTGAACTTACTCCCTTGACGAAGCATCACAGTGTCTCTTATGTTTGCCATGCCCCAGTCTGTCAGGACTGCCTTCTTAGAAGGGTGGTGAACCTATAAGGTATACATATGAGAACTTACCAGGTTGTCTAAAATTTCACAAATGTTATCAAAAATGTCATTCCAAAGACCACAGCTCATAATTGGGGGGAAAAAAAACCCCTCAAAGCTTTTAGCACCCAGATCACCCAATCACTGCAGATTTATTCTGAGATTGTTTATTATACCCAACATTAAAATTAACAGATTGGTTAATGATCCAACCCGGTTTTATAGTCCTGTGCATTTTTTAATCCCCATTCCACTTAAGCAAGTGGTACAGACTAATAAAATAATAGAAACTTTCAGTTTGTAAAGCCTAAACTTACAACATGTTTGGGAATTTTGTAGGTGTGCAAGAACCAACATATTAAAGAAAAATTGGACTATTAAATAAACAATGTAAGGCTTCTTACTTAAAAATCCTTTATATGAATATGCCAGAAAAGTTTCTCATTGTTCAAATGTAGTGTTTAATAGACTGAAGAGAATAAAGTTAAATAAATAATATACTATTTTTATTTTGATCTTCAAAAACAAAGTGGAGAAAAAGAAAAATACAATATGGCTTACCATGACATTTGCTGGCTTTATATCCTGGTGAATGATTCTCTGTGCATGGATGTACTCTACTGCCATGGATAAGTCCAGTGATATGAAACCGGCATCATCCCCTTCAAGCTATCAAGACAATAGATAATATTAATAAAACAATGCATAGCCAGGTGTGACAATCTAACATGTCTACCACTGGAAATGTATTACTTCAAATAGGATTAGTATTCAAATGCAACTGCTCGTAAGCTTTCAGCTTGTCCATTTGCTGAAATGTATACAAAACAATTACTGAACAGTTTAAATTTGAATCACGTTTCACCACTGTCGCTAGCTAGAATGAATTAGCCAGACAAAAATAGTACTGATTTGGTTTCGTACAAAACTGGCTTTCCGTCTCTGATATGTAACTTTCACAACATAACTGCAACTTAATATAACACAACTGTGGCAAAAATATGAACAAAAGGGAGAAAAAGTTAAACTTACCTTGTGTCGTTAGGAGCCTGAACCACGGTAAAACTCCGGTGAGGTCAATGACCTTACGCTCTCTCACGGTCACACGTTGATGACGTATTTGGAAATCAATTCGGGTGGGACATGACAACAGCGCCACCTGCAGGAAGATTTTCTTTCTGGTACCTTGTGTTCTGATACCTGACAATTTTTTTTTTGACAACTGACACCTGACAATTTTTTTTCTGATACCTGACAACTTTTTTTCTGATACCTGACTTTTTTTTTTTGACAACTGACACCTGACAATTTTTTTTCTGATACCTGACATTTTTTTTTCTGACACCTGACAATTTTTTTTCTGATACCTGACATTTTTTTTTTCTGACACCTGACAATTTTTTTTCTGACACCTGACAATTTTTTTTCTGACACCTGACAATTTTTTTTCTGATACCTGACATTTTTTTTTTCTGACACCTGACAATTTTTTTTCTGACACCTGACAATTTTTTTTCTGATACCTGACTTTTTTTTTTTTTTGACAACTGACACCTGACAATTTTTTTTCTGACACCTGACAATTTTTTTTCTGATACCTGTCTTTTTTTTTTTTTTTGACAACTGACACCTGACAATTTTTTGTCTGATACCTGACAATTTTTTTTTTGACAACTGACACCTGACAATTTTTTTTCTGATACCTGACAATTTTTTTTTTGACAACTGACAATTTTTTTTTTGACAACTGACACCTGACAATTTTTTGTCTGATACCTGACGATGTCCTAAAATGTACACCGTACTGCAGATTAGTACTAAATTAGTTTGAGTGAAACAGCCCACAGAGTCACTATCACAAGTGTGACACAATATGCAGTGAGTCAGGATGAGTTAACTAAACCACCCTCAATGCACAGGCAGAAACGACCCTGACTTTCCTAACTTTGTTTGAGAGGTTTTTTTTTCGAAGTTTTGACTACCCTGAAAACAGCTCATGATAGACTCAGTATTGACTTTCTCTGAATTCATTATGAACCACAACACAGGGACAACTGAACACAGAGGCCAAACCACAACTGAAACTGCAAGCAACTGAAACCAAAAAACTAAGATGTTTCATTGACATATGGTTACACCTTACAGAATTCAAACACTGCTAAACTTTTTCATGATAGCTGTACAGTAATGAAAATCTGGTCTTATTCCAGATGGCCCACACAAGGCAAGCGTTCTCCTGAACATAAGGATACCAGTCTTTAATGAGACATCTGCTTTACCTTTAAAATAAATCACCCAGGCTTTGAACATCACCAATAAGTTAAGCAGTTGGCAAAACATGATGTAGAATTTATTTTTGCCGTTCTAAAAATCCATTTATCCATTTCTTCCTTACAGATTAGACTGTTTACCAGTCAGTCAGGGGGATGACATAGAGACAAACACAGTTACCCAAAAGAGATTCAGTTTCCAATTTACTTACCTCGTATGTCTGCCGACAACATTTAGCAGGGTAAGAATATGTAAATAGCCATTTTTTCTTTGTACAAATATAATAAAATGCAGAAGCCATAGCTTGTTACTATTTGAATCTATCACTGCAAAATATTAATAGTCACTGATTTGAATTACCAGTGTCTACCCAGAATATATATATATTTTTTAATTAGACGTGATAGCTTATGTCTTGAAAGGGTTGGGTTTAGAACAACTGAAAGAGTAAGAAAAGCTTTTTGAAAGTTTTATATATTCATTGTTCATTTATCATTTATTCATCTGTCTGTTTCATATAAACACTCATTAGCTTGAGCCCATTTTGTAAAACATTTCAGAGAGTTATAGTGCACCGAAATCAAGGTAGGTTAATGCATTTAAGAATCGTTGTGGTCTTGCTTACGCAAATAAAACACGACTGTGTTAAACAGAACTTGATACTCTAGTGGTGAAGGCAAACACACATGCACAGAAAGACAATCGTATTGTTTGAGATGAGAGTCGCAACAGAAACCAGCACTTAACAATAAACTATTGGGTTCATGGTTATGTACAAGCATGACTACTGAGATGGAAATCCAAGAAGTAAAATCAAAGGAAGACCTCTACACCTGTTTTTTTTTTTGGTTTTTTTTTGGTTTAATTTCCACTATGTGGTTGTCACAGTTAAACCAAAACACACATAAATAAATAACAGGAAAGCAGCAGTTACTTCTGTACTTGCACTGGTTCTTTCTTCAAATATGCCGGTAAATTCAGTAAAGTGTCAATTTTAACTTACAGATGACATGGCACGTTACAAACCTTTGATCAACCTCGATTACATGTAGGGCTGCCACGATTGGTCGACTAGTCACGATTACGTCGACTATTAAAATTGTGGACGACTAATTTAATAGTCGACGCGTCGTTTTAAGCTTTGTAAGATCCCAAAAGACGCAGGAATGAGTAGTAGGATTTAAGAGTGTAATAACGGACTGAAACAGAAGATGGCAGCACTGCATGTACAAGGATGCCAGCTGCCGTTAAACCCCGAAGAAGAAGAAGTAGCTCTTTCCCAGAATTCATAGCGCCCAGTTCAGTTTCCAACAATGGCGGCAGCTAGTTAGTTTTAATATTACTCTTATTATTCTTTTTGGGTCACAAAATACACGTTTAACATATTTTCAGGCGAGAATGTAGCTGTGTAAACCTCAAATATCTGCTCAGTTTATCAAGACACCGCATATTTTCAAAAGCGCTCCGACGTTTCCGGAGACGTCTGTTACCCACTAGCTCGATAGCTAGCCGGGGGCAAGGTCACTAGAGCCGTGAGAACACCGGACTCCCGGCAAATCGTTTTCAAACCCACCGCCGTCTTTCGCTACTCAGGTTAAACATACATAAGTCACTTAGATAACTTAAAAATGTTATTGTTTGGCTTTTTTAGTATTTTATTTGTTCCTGAGTAAATCGGTTTGGCTGAGATTAAAGTTATAGTTTTTACACAGCTGGATAAATGTCAAGCAGACAGCTGATTATCAGAAGTGTGAGATGCTGGAGAATATACTCCGGTGTCCTGTTATATTTTAGATAGCAAGGAGTTTATTAAACTTCACGGAAACAATCTGCAAATTTCATTAAAATTTAATAAACTATCATCTTGTCTTTATTTTTAGTTAGCACAGACCTTAAACACTTAAAGCTGAAAGCTAATGATAGTTATACAGTGGGGCAAAAAAGTATTTAGTCAGCCACCGATTGTGCAAGTTCCCCCACCTAAAATGATGACAGAGGTCAGTAATTTGCACCAGAGGTACACTTCAACTGTGAGAGACAGAATGTGAAAAAAAAATCCATGAATCCACATGGTAGGATTTGTAAAGAATTTATTCGTAAATCAGGGTGGAAAATAAGTATTTGGTCAATAACAAAAATACAACTCAATACTTTGTAACATAACCTTTGTTGGCAATAACAGAGGTCAAACGTTTACTATAGGTCTTTACCAGGTTTGCACACACAGTAGCTGGTATTTTGGCCCATTCCTCCATGTAGATCTTCTCGAGAGCAGTGATGTTTTGGGGCTGTCGCCGAGCAACACGGACTTTCAACTCCCGCCACAGATTTTCTATGGGGTTGAGGTCTGGAGACTGGCTAGGCCACTCCAGGACTTTCAAATGCTTCTTACGGAGCCACTCCTTTGTTGCCCGGGCGGTGTGTTTTGGATCATTGTCATGTTGGAAGACCCAGCCTTGTTTCATCTTCAAAGTTCTCACTGATGGAAGGAGGTTTTGGCTCAAAATCTCACGATACATGGCCCCATTCATTCTGTCCTTAACACGGATCAGTCGTCCTGTCCCCTTGGCAGAAAAACAGCCCCATAGCATGATGTTTCCACCCCCATGCTTCACAGTAGGTATGGTGTTCTTGGGATGCAACTCAGTATTCTTCTTCCTCCAAACACGACGAGTTGAGTTTATACCAAAAAGTTCTACTTTGGTTTCATCTGACCACATGACATTCTCCCAATCCTCTGCTGTATCATCCATGTGCTCTCTGGCAAACTTCAGACGGGCCTGGACATGCACTGGCTTCAGCAGCGGAACACGTCTGGCACTGCGGGATTTGATTCCCTGCCGTTGTAGTGTGTTACTGATGGTGACCTTTGTTACTTTGGTCCCAGCTCTCTGCAGGTCATTCACCAGGTCCCCCCGTGTGGTTCTGGGATCTTTGCTCACCGTTCTCATGATCATTTTGACCCCACGGGATGAGATCTTGCGTGGAGCCCCAGATCGAGGGAGATTATCAGTGGTCTTGTATGTCTTCCATTTTCTGATGATTGCTCCCACAGTTGATTTTTTCACACCAAGCTGCTTGCCTATTGTAGATTCACTCTTCCCAGTCTGGTGCAGGTCTACAATACTTTTCCTGGTGTCCTTCGAAAGCTCTTTGGTCTTGGCCATGGCGGAGTTTGGAGTCTGACTGTTTGAGGCTGTGGACAGGTGTCTTTTATACAGATGATGAGTTCAAACAGGTGCCATTCATACAGGTAACGAGTGGGGGACAGAAAAGCTTCTTACAGAAGATGTTACAGGTCTGTGAGAGCCAGAGATTTTCCTTGTTTGAGGTGACCAAATACTTATTTTCCACCCTGATTTACGAATAAATTCTTTACAAATCCTACCATGTGAATTCATGGATTTTTTTTTCACATTCTGTCTCTCACAGTTGAAGTGTACCTCTGGTGCAAATTACTGACCTCTGTCATCATTTTAAGTGGGGGAACTTGCACAATCGGTGGCTGACTAAATACTTTTTTGCCCCACTGTATAAGAGCAGATGCTGCTGGTGCAATAAGCTGTACGTTTTACGTCCAATGGATGATGATCTGATTAGTCGACTAATCACAAAAATAATCGGTGACTAGTCGACTATCAAAATAATTGTTTGTGGCAGCCCTAATTACATGTTATCTTGGCCACTTTTTCATTGCTTTTTTTAAAGTGCTCCCACTCCAATATATGATTTCTGCATGCTTCCACTCTTTTTGGCTCCTCCTCATTTGGGGATAAATAGAAAACACTGTCAGGCACTTCAACTTCAACAGTGAAGGGGAAAATTAATCTTAGCTGAGGAGAGCAGATCGGCGGGCGACAAAGCAGCACAGCCATTAGGGCTGCAGAGGAGGCCAAATGCGCTTGTGGTCATAGATCGACGCAAATGACTGCGCCAGGGGGACTACAATTCCCCACTGCTGGAGCTTCTGCTAGATGATCATTAGTATGGTGGTTTTGATTGATAAAGCACATTTCCGATGGCAGATGGACAACTCATCTCTACATGGAAATCCCCAGAGATTAATTTCATTTTAAGATGCATCTGGAGGAGTCAACACATCTGGATTGGCTGGTGTAAGTTAAAATAAATAAGAATGCAACATGGCTATTTGAGTTAGGCTAAACTGAAACGTCAGAGTTTCACATCATTCATGAACTGCGAAGATACACTGCGGGCCAGAAGAATAAATATGATGGCATGAAGCAAGAGTCAGATGAATAGTCAAATAATTCAACTCACCGTTGTGATAAAGAAGCGTACAGTGTTGAGACATGCAGGTACAACTTACATTTAGAATGATTAATCAAATCTTTGTTCTAACTGCAACAATGATGGCAACACATACAGTGGATTGATTAAAACCCTTGATCGGCCATTTTGAAATCACAGCTGTAAAGCCCATTTCGTTTACAGCTGGCTGCGAGGGGTAAAATAAAGACTACATGGCAGTATGTTCAGGAGGAGAGTGCTGATAAAGAGTATGTTTGGTCAGCAAAACAATTAACCTTGAAAAATAAAGGTATAAATACTGCAGCAGAGGCTTAGGTGCCCAAGGTTAATGGTTTGGGAGAAACCATTTCTGGCCTCAAGAGATTATAGTAATTATAGGTTCTAGAGGATGTAATTCTACAAGTGAAATTAGAAGTTTTTTTTCCTGTGGCACTCAAAATCATGGGTCTGTATGGAGAGGATAGAAAATCTCTTGATATGAAAAAGCAGTTTGCTCATTTCACACAGTCTAAAACGATTGAACTCTTTCTGAAGTCTTATTCAGTGGGGTTCAGTCGAAGGGCTCCAAGGCTATAGAGTTCAGTGGTAACCATGAATTCTTCCATTCATTTAATGACTTTTGCTTGAAAGTGAAACACAGCCTGAGAACTCATTGTCTGCTCCAGATATTTAATTGAAACAGAGTAAGGGGGTTTGTCATTTGAACTCATTCGAAAGACTTCTCTAGTGTTGTAAAACTTTCTATGTAGACTTGATTTTAAATTATTCTTTTTCTTCTTCTTATAAGTCTGCTACTAGTTTATGCTTGGCTAACACTTCTCTTTTCTCAAGAATACTGCTGTGCCCTGCACTGCTAATAGTAACATGATAATCCAGGACTTACTGAATACTGAATTGTAATTGCATTTTTATCATCAAAAAGATTCATATTTCACAAGTTAAAGACAGATGCTTATGCTTTCACTTAGTGCATAAAAAGCCATGCTATCCTAAAGGCTAAAAACTTCAGTTTTATACTTTATATCTGTAGTGTATTAGTGCATATTCTGTTGATGAGTGTCAAATAGGGGTAAGCACAGTATGGGGTAATGTGTGTAGATTCATTATGGGAAAAAAATTAAGCACAGCTTCTGACATAAAATGCAGACAAAGTAAAAGAGTCTAAACATTTTATGAATGCACAACATGTGCACTGTACAGTGTCCAGCCAAAAAAACAAGTAAAAACAGAAACTAAAACACTCACTAGCTGTATTTACCCAACTAAAGTGGAAGGTAAAGCACTTCCATTGGATATTAATAAGATTAAAATCATTGCATCAGGGATGGTTATTTACCTCCACACTTAACATAAATGTTTAATAGGATTAAGATCTGGGCTCGTGGCAGGCTATTCTTGAGCGCTGTCAGCTGTATGATATGGGTCATTATCAGTGTTGGTCAAGTTACTTGAAAAAAGTAATCAGTAGCTGATTACTGATTACTTCCCCAAAAAAGTAAAGTAATCCCATTACTTTACTGATTACTTATTTTCAAAAGTAATTAATTACTTAGTTACTTAGTTTTAAAAACACAATTTACAACCTGAATAGGTGATAAAGCGATAGATCTTTCAGCCCAATTCTACTTTTTCTACATAATCCATCATACAAAATGTAATCAAATGGAAAAGTCTCTTTTTAAAACTTGTTTTATCAGTTTTAATCTTTTAACTTTATGCATCAAGCAAAAATTAAATTATATGCACCATTCTCTGACTTGAATAAATTAGTTTAATAACATTTAAACCTATTTTCTGCACATTCCAGCACATAAAATAAAATATTTTTTGTGTTTAAAATGGTAAATGGCCTGCCTTTGTATAGCGCTTTTCTAGTCCCTAAGGACCCCAAAGCGCTTCACACTACATTCAGTCATTCACCCATTCACACACAGGCGATGGCAAGCTACACTGTAGCCACAGCTGCCCTGGGGCGCACTGACAGAGGCGAGGCTGCCAGACACTGGCGCCACCGGGCCCTCTGACCACCACCAGTAGGCAAACACGGGGTTAGTATCTTGCCCAAGGATATTTGGCATGCAGCCAAGGGGCAGCCTGGGATCGAACCACCAACCTTCTGATTAGTGGCTGACCTGCTCTGCCACCTGAGCTACAGCCACTCTCAGTCTTTCAAATAGATGCAAGTAAAACACAGCAGAAAATAAATAAAGTCAAAGACTAGCAGTCCTTTTGCTCTATTTTCACCTGTAAAGCAGTAGTGGGGTAGGCGGAGGTTTACCCTGGTGCAGGTGTGCCGCAACGGTCAGTGGAAGAATCCACGAGTTTCTCTGTGAATTTCCCATTACGTGGTAGCGCACTCGGTGCTTGTTTAGGGTTTTTTTTTTTCGCTGTAAAAAGAAGTTCTCTTCCCACGCACAACGGACACTAATACCATAGTAATCCCTTACTTTACTCGTTACTTTAAAAAAGTAATCAGATTACAGTAACGCGTTACTGCCCATCTCTGGTCATTATCCTGTTAGAGGACCGATGACCTGTCACTGAGACTGACCTTTCTGATACTAAGTAGTATGTTTTGGTCCAGGATGTCTTGGTATTCCTGACACTTCATTGTCTCTTGCACACATTCAAAGTTTCTCTGGCCCGATGCAGCAAAGCAGCAGATATGTGACACTAGGTATGTTTTCTTTTCTTTTTTTTAAGCTCCATGTTTCCTTCTGTAAACATAGAGCTGTTATGAAGTGACTGGCTAAAAGATATTCACACCAAAATTTGGGGGCTTGTAAACATGCATTTTAGTGAATTCTAGCTGGATATTTCTTTTGTGGACTACAGTATTTTTCAAAATGTGATGGATGGTGTGATCAAAAAGTGACGTACCCTGACCTGCTTTTAGATGATGTCATTGGAGCTCCTTCTGATCAGTCAACACCTGGTATGTGTCTGCACTTCCTCTTGCATCCAGGTAGGCTGGATATAGTCCAGTGAACCCTAAACCTTTTAATAATACTGGCAATCGTGGTCACAGGAAAATGAAGCTGATTGGAGATGGTTATAGTCTTTAACACTGACATGGATCAATATATATATATCAATATATATATATATATATATATATATATATATATATATATATATATATATATATATATATATATATATATATATATATATATATATATATATATATATATATATATATATGAGACATCTACAGGAAGCGGTGTCTGAAAAGGGCTGGGAAAATCATCAAAGACCCCAGTCACCCATCACATGGACTCTTCACCCTCCTGCCCTCTGGGAGGCACTACAGGAGCCTCCGGACTAAGACCACCAGGTACCGGAACAGCTTCTTCCCCACAGCTGTCAAACTCCTGAACTCTGCCTCCTGACATCTGACCCACACTAAACTCATGGACTGGACATACACACACCCACAACCACCTACACACACACACAATGGACAACCGTACCCTCAAACACACAATAATAACATGGACTGAACCACCACTCACAACCACTAGCACTTTATATAGCCTCTGTGGAAATTATCCACATATCTCACTTATGTATAGTTCTGTGTAAATAATCATTCTGTACATACGATAATTTTTAATCCTACAACTGTTTATAACTTGCATAGTTCACATTTCTGTATAACTGTATATCTCAGATTTCTGTATAGTTTTTTTATTTCATATTTATATCCTGTTCATAGCCTGTACATAGCTTGTACTCCCTACAGCCTGTACATACTTATAGTTATAGAATATTCTCAACATACCTTCATACTGTGTACATTATAACATACCATAATAGACCCATTTCTGTAATATACTTACATATCTATATTATTGCTAATATATATTGTAATATATCTATATCACTAAAGCACTTCTGGATGGATGCAAACTGCATTTCGTTGCCCTGTACCTGTGCATGTGCAATGACAATAAAGTTGAATTCTATTCTATTCTAATTCTATTCTATTCTATTATGAGCTCCTTGGACAGCTATCTCCTTTGCTTTCTGTGGTCCATGTTAAGTGTGATGCACACAATGATGTCAAACTACACAGCAGCATGTTTTTTCACCTTCAAATAGACTGAATGGCTGGTGAAAGCTTGAAGGCACTTGGCATCATGATAAAACACTTAGTCTGAAATATAACTATAATGCAAAGATTAATAGCATCTCCCAAACAAGTCCATAATATTCTAGCATTCCTTTTGAATGTCTTTGTGAAATGAACAACTTCCTTTCCCCTTTTTTTATCGGTTTAATCTATCATAAATTATAGGCGTGTAGGTATATGTTAGACAACTGAATCATTTTTCAGGAGACCTGAAGCATTGTTTCAATAGCCTCTAAATTGTGCAACTCTGTAGGCCAGATACACGGATATTAGACTTGGCTTAAATATTTAATTGGCTTATGCTGATTCATATTTGTTTCATAAAGACTACAGTTGTTTTGTGAGTTAAGAAATGTGTGTAAGTTCTGTTAGCCTCCTGTGAAAAACCAAATACTGCTGACGCAAAGCCTGTCAGTCAATTTGGGAGTGATAAGTTCAGCATTTCCTTTTGAATGTTTTTGTTGAAGCTTTTAATGTCTGGATCAGAGATTGTGCCTTTATGTCAAGTGTATGTCAGGCAGAGGTCTTTTTGAATGAGCAGAAAATGATCCGTGTTCTGTCTCCACTTGACCTGCATGTCATGTTTTCACAAAGACAAACATCAAATGGAAAAAAAAGAAAATCTAAAGCTGTTGCTGAACGGCACCTATATCTTTTTGAACACATGGCGACCCTTTTTCATCCAGTTGGTTCCATGTGAGCATTGTTGCCTCTTGCTACAGTGAATGCAGCAGGAGAAATGGGAAAATATAATGGTCTGTATTTGTATGGCGCTTTACTTAGTCCCTATGGACCCCAAAGCGCTTTACGCTACATTCAGTCGTCCACCCATTCACACACTGGTGATGGCAAGCTACATTGTAGCCACAGCTGCCCTGGGGCGCACTGACAGAGGCGAGGCTGCCAGACACTGGCGCCACCGGGCCCTCTGACCACCACCAGTAGGAAATGGGTGAAGTGTCTTGCCCAAGGACACAACGACTGAGACTGTCAGAGCCAGGGCTCGAACCAGCAACCTTCCGATTGCAAGGCGAACTGCCAACTCTTGAGTCACGATCGCCCCAATATGTAACTTATTGCCTTTAGGTAGAAAAGTGAAACTCACTGTCCTCATTGGGTAGGTTTATTCCACAATGCTTGTCATTCAGTGTGATCAGCTGTCAACTTTGAAATTGTGTCTGGCTTAAGGCTAATGTAACTGCCTTTCTAAAGCCTCTACAGCATAGGTGTCAAACTCTGGCCCGCGGGCCAAATTTGGCCCGCAGCCTACTTACATTTGGCCCGCAAAGCCATACCAAATTACTATTAGAGCTGGCCTACTGGTATTATACAGCTAATATATATATTGTTTAGTATTAAGCTTTGCATGTTCCATATTCAGTTTTTCAGCAAAACGTGTCCATAAGAAAAGATTCATTCTTATATCTGGAGGAATAAATTTATTTCAATAAATATTAATGTTAGCCCGCGACTCTGTTCCAGTTTTGAATTTTGGCCCACTGTGTATTTGAGTTTGACACCCCTGCTCTATAGGTAATCAGAGGACAATCTGCAGTAGAAATATTGAACCTGTGTGCCTTCAGTGTTTGTTTTTTTTATGTTTTGGCATAATTATGCAATTCCATCTTGAGAGCTAAAAAGCAATTTACCATTACTCATGCCCGATTTTATGGTGATGATGAAAACTTGCAGACCGCCATCATTACTTGAAAATGTAATTGTATATAAAGCATATAGTAAGTTGTGGTGTATCTTTTTTTTACATTTTGAAAAACAATTACTCCTGCCTCAACGGGGAGGACCCAACATGGATGAAGACACCACATACTGAGGATAATGCAATGCCCATTATACACCAGGATTTCTTCCAGGATACGTCTGGCATACAAAAGTAATCAATACAGTGGAAGTAGGAAAGAAGCTGCTTGGTCAGGTGTATGGAAGGTTATAATCAGAGTGGTCTAAAATCAGGACATATATATATGCATCTCATAAATAGGGACCATATCAATAATATTAAAATCAATTGTTTCAGTTGCCAAATGTAGAATATGTACATAGTTTTACTTTCTCTGACACCCTATAAAAAAAAGCTCTCATTTAACATGAAAAAAGCCAGTGAAATATATAGTTGTTGTTTTTTACTCTGGCTTTATTTTTGTTGTCTATGTTATGCTGCAAGATAATGCAAACATGTGCAAGGTAATATTTTCAACATGATACAAATAATTTGACATCTGTAAAGCCTAAAGACACTGAAAACAGCTGGTCTCTTCTGATCATCCCAAATAGGCCAAATCAGCTTCTTTTAGGCACTTTTATGTGGGCAGGTGTAAGACCACCTGCCACCACAGAAATCCACCTGGTATGACTGACAATTACTTTCCAGATCCCTGAGTCTGCTATATTTATTCCCACAGTCACAGGCTGAATAACTGACCCAAGGTTTTCATCCCAGCACATATCTTAGTTCAGTTGGACTGGATGCTTATCTACTTGTGAAATAGGATTTTTGGATCAATAAACAAAGACATCCAACTTGTTTTTGCGCATGATGGTAACAAAAATAATTTTTTCTGAAGCATTTTCTGTATGGATGGTTGTGTAGGTGAGATACCACCTTCGCAACACTTTTCTCTTTTCCTTGGTGTGTCTTCTGCTTGAAAGACTCTACATATACACCATCTATAGGGCTGCCTGTCCCAAAGATGCAGAAAATCACACAGCTAATATGTGTATACATGACGGGGTTTTTTCCCCAGTGTTTTTTATTTATTTATTTATTTTTGTCAGGCTACCTTTTACGAATTCCTAGTGGGCATTTTCAATTCTTTCATGGTAGATTGAGCTTTTCAGGCTTTGTCTGAATTGTTTAAATTTTTAACAAGTGGGGGAAAAAAACAAAGACACAAAGACGAAGGGAAAATCCTTCAGCTGAAAACAAAGGTATATTTCCCATGAAATGTTGTGCAGTGATGTGGAATAGTCTTCGCCTTTTGTGTCTTTTGATGCCAATGGCCCCATTTTAACCAAATGGTGAAAACGCTACAGGCTTCAGCTTTTACAGTCTGGGTTGGCCTACCAAGAATAACTTTGTCCCAGGTGGTTTAAACTGAACAAGCTTCTTAAAATTCCTTTAAATTCACTCCAGGTCGCTTTCTCTAAAAGTAGTTTGAGAAGTATATTACGTTAGCTCTGGCTATGCAGGTTGCTTTATGAGCTTACTTTGTTTGAGCTCTAGGGTGATGGAATCTCAATAAAAAGAATTATGCTAATCAGTGCCAATTTTCTGTTATACTCCACACATGCTTCCCTTGATTGAAATGTAATTGGGTAATATCAGCAGCGGAGAAGCAGAAACGGCATCATACTTCATGTTGTCTTCAACAAGGAGTCATCTAATTTTGTGACAGGTGTGATGGTAATTGAACACTACCAGACATCAGACGAAAAGGAAGAATGTGAACATCGGAAAACAAAAACACACCAAAATGAGCTTGAAAGCTTGAGTTTAATACCAAACACACACATAAGCCATCCATATACAGTGGGGCAAAAAAGTATTTAGTCAGCCACCGATTGTGCAAGTTCCCCCACCTAAAATGATGACAGAGGTCAATAATTTGCACCAGAGGTACACTTCAACTGTGAGAGACAGAATGTGAAAAAAAAATCCATGAATCCACATGGTAGGATTTGTAAAGAATGTATTCGTAAATCAGGGTGGAAAATAAGTATTTGGTCAATAACAAAAATACAACTCAATACTTTGTAACATAACCTTTGTTGGCAATAACAGAGGTCAAACGTTTACTATAGGTCTTTACCAGGTTTGCACACACAGTAGCTGGTATTTTGGCCCATTCCTCCATGTAGATCTTCTCGAGAGCAGTGATGTTTTGGGGCTGTCGCTGAGCAACACGGACTTTCAACTCCCGCCACAGATTTTCTATGGGGTTGAGGTCTGGAGACTGGCCAGGCCACTCCAGGACTTTCAAATGCTTCTTACGGAGCCACTCCTTTGTTGCCCGGGCGGTGTGTTTTGGATCATTGTCATGTTGGAAGACCCAGCCTCGTTTCATCTTCAAAGTTCTCACTGATGGAAGGAGGTTTTGGCTCAAAATCTCACGATACATGGCCCCATTCATTCTGTCCTTAACACGGATCAGTCGTCCTGTCCCCTTGGCAGAAAAACAGCCCCATAGCATGATGTTTCCACCCCCATGCTTCACAGTAGGTATGGTGTTCTTGGGATGCAACTCAGTATTCTTCTTCCTCCAAACACGACGAGTTGAGTTTATACCAAAAAGTTCTACTTTGGTTTCATCTGACCACATGACATTCTCCCAATCCTCTGCTGTATCATCCATGTGCTCTCTGGCAAACTTCAGACGGGCCTGGACATGCACTGGCTTCAGCAGCGGAACACGTCTGGCACTGCGGGATTTGATTCCCTGCCGTTGTAGTGTGTTACTGATGGTGACCTTTGTTACTTTGGTCCCAGCTCTCTGCAGGTCATTCACCAGGTCCCCCCGTGTGGTTCTGGGATCTTTGCTCACCGTTCTCATGATCATTTTGACCCCACGGGATGAGATCTTGCGTGGAGCCCCAGATTGAGGGAGATTATCAGTGGTCTTGTATGTCTTCCATTTTCTGATGATTGCTCCCACAGTTGATTTTTTCACACCAAGCTGCTTGCCTATTGTAGATTCACTCTTCCCAGTCTGGTGCAGGTCTACAATACTTTTCCTGGTGTCCTTCGAAAGCTCTTTGGTCTTGGCCATGGCGGAGTTTGGAGTCTGACTGTTTGAGGCTGTGGACAGGTGTCTTTTATACAGATGATGAGTTCAAACAGGTGCCATTCACACAGGTAACGAGTGGGGGACAGAAAAGCTTCTTACAGAAGATGTTACAGGTCTGTGAGAGCCAGAGATTTTCCTTGTTTGAGGTGACCAAATACTTATTTTCCACCCTGATTTACGAATAAATTCTTTACAAATCCTACCATGTGAATTCATGGATTTTTTTTCACATTCTGTCTCTCACAGTTGAAGTGTACCTCTGGTGCAAATTACTGACCTCTGTCATCATTTTAAGTGGGGGAACTTGCACAATTGGTGGCTGACTAAATACTTTTTTGCCCCACTGTATTTAGCTAAAGTCTAAATGTCCTTTATTTGGACATCTTAATGAAGACAGGGTGTTTACTGTGGAACTCATTTACCTAATAAACTTTTCTTGAGAATATGAGGGATTTAAAGAAGAAATGTTAGTTATTAGGACAAACTGGACTAAAAGAAAATATCAGTAAAGGACCTCTGTAAAAAAACTTCAGAAATGCTGTAGTGATTTTCAGTTACAACTGCGTATGTGTTGTACAGACTTAATTTGAACTACGTTGTGTTATAATACAAACACAAAACAAGCATATGATCCCTATGCGATGCTTTTGACAGCCTGACAATGTCAAATGAAACAAAGAGAGTCTGAGTGAGTTGTCACACTGGTTCCATCTTGTGGAAGAGACAAGATTGAATGCAGCCCTACCGTTACATATTTATTATACTTTGTGGATACTTACAAAACGCTATTGCATGTGTGCTAGAATGTTTACACAGCACATGAACTTAGCACGAAACTGTCAGAGCAAAGCTTCTGGAGGATGACAACACAGCCAGCATTACGTGCTTGATTTCTGCTGAAAGTACCACTGAACAAACGGCATTGAAATAATTGAAAAAGCAAGAAGACTGTGTCTTTTGGATTTGTTTGGATCTTTTCAAACTATAAAAACAAATCCACACGAAAACTGGACAAAGCCAAATAGGAAAATAGGACTAGTTATATATTGAGCGCTAAGTGGGGATTGGAAACAGGAGGGGAAGAAGATAAATGTGAAACCTATTAGAGTAAAACAGGAAACAAACCAGGAGATGGATTCATAACATGCGCACAAGAAGGTTTACACTAAATAAGAAGAGTCCAAAAAGCTAACAAACATCAAGTACATAACGCACTAGAATTAAGTAAACAAAAACTCTTAACTGTAACCCAAGGACCATTACATTTAACATATATACTGACACACAAACTGCTTAATATTCTTTGCCCTCAGTCAAAAGAATCAATGTAAATGCATAATAAACTTTGCTCTAGCGATGAATGCTCATGGAAATATCAACTGGTCATCCACAGTCGGCAATAATGTCCTTCCTATTAGACTGTGCTGCAGGGAAATAACACGGAAAAATGTAAACACCTGCAAAATTCACAGGATTACCACAGCTCACTTGTCACAATCCAATTACTTTGTCTATGTTTGCAGAGGATCTTCACTCCTCCTCTTTCAGCTTCAGCCTGCTTCCTAGCTTAATAACTTATTATTTTTGACTACACATTTTGCAAGCTGCATCTGAATACATCTTTAGACTTTCATAAACCTAAAACTGAAAAAAAAAATCTATTCTGATGCATATGAAAATGTCAACACTTTGATGCCTGAAATTATATATGTTCCACAGTTCATTAATACAGCATTGCCCTGTGTGGCTTCCAGCATATTGGATTTTCCAGTGGGGAAGCAGCATTTATTTTCAGCTGTTTGGTGGGGTTTAGAAAACAAGGACTGATCCTTATTGTGCATCTTAAGCTGGTCCCGCTCCCTTAAATGAATTCGTTTAACAAGCACTTCTTGAGGGTTTGTGTGCCAAGAAGCACTAGTTACAGCTGTTCCACAATGCTTCTGCCACATTCCAGATTTAGCTGAATAGCTGGAAGGGAAAGTGCTCTCCCAGCTGGTTCAGGACCTTGGAGGTGCACCCAAGAACAAAGCACTACCACATTTTCTGGCCTTTATGAAACAAAAAGTGCAATATTTACTCACCCATGACACAAAATGACTGTGCTATGTCTGCGGGGGGTTGAAAGGCTTGTTGATCAAGCCATATTGATTCACTGCTTTTCTTTAGTTTTGAGTCTTGCACTCCCTTTGCACTCCAATTTTTAAGAAGAACAACACCACACACTCCTTTCTTCCACTGTGTCTTTAAGCTTAGAGAGTCCCATGATTCAGTTACTGATGTCCAATTCACTTGTGTCATGATTTGTGAGCTTAATACATAAATTCCCTTTTGAAGTGAACTGTTTTTTAAAGACCCATGGGTTTTTGTCTTCCTTGCAAAATTTGCATTTCTTTCATTCCTCTTTACATGTACATGCATATAAAAAAACTAAATTGAATAATAAAACGAATAAAGCACAGACTGCCCAACAGCCCTGAGCACCTGCTGCTTGTTTATTCCCTCGTGTGGTTTTAGCTTGTTTGCTACTTTGCAGCGTTGTAACATTTGATGAAAAAAAAACAAAAAAAACAAAACCCAACTGCTTCTGATCAAAAAAAGAAATTACCTTACCTGCATGTGCAGACAATGCAGATGTTGTAAATGCTTTACAATACTGTTCTACTGTGATATGTATAATATAAACAATCCTGATGCTCGAATAAAGAAATGAAATTGCAAATGGCTGTAACCAAGATAAAGTAGCCTCCTGAAAAACTGGCTAGCTGATAAAGGGGATACTTTGCCACCAAATTTCACTTGAACCCACTCTGATAAATTGGCTGTCAGTTATAGACAGCCAATACCATGGCTGTTCACCTTGAGGGGTGCCTAGAAGATTGGCTTCACTGGAGCTAACTGATATGGACTAGAGCCCAATTTCCTCTTGGCTAATTAAGCTGGCCACAATACTAGTGGTAGTGCTTATCAGCCTACGAGCCTTCTGCTCCCTGTCTATTCTGTTTTGTTTTTTTAATTGTCTGAAGCACAGTACAATATTGAGGAGCCTCATTTCCACTAAATAGAATGACTTGACTACAGTCATTCTACTTTCCTTTTTTCAGTGTGGATAGTACCTTTCATTAGGTAGCACTTGCTGCTACCCTTTTACCTTTTTCACGAGGATCTGGTATGATAGCATCATGTAGCTGGTGCAGATTTGTTGGCTGCACATCTGTGACACAAATCTCTAACTGGACTTAAATGTTTTGACTATTTAAATACAGTGAAGTCATTACCACGTCAAAGAAACCATTTTGGGATCATTTGAGTTCTGTGACATGATGCTTTATCCAGCTGGAAGAAGTAATCAGAAGATGGGTACGCGTTGGTCATAAAGGGATGGGCATACTCATCAACAATACTCAGGTAGGCTATAGCCTTTAAACTATGCAGATTGGTACTAAAGGGCCCCAAGTGTGCAAAGAAAATATCCCCCAATACCATTAAACTACTGACACCAGCCAGAAACACTGACAGAAGATAGGAGGGGTCCATACTTTTATCTTGCTTATACCATATTCTGACTTACCCTGTACTACCAAATGTTGCAGCAGAAATCAAAGCTCCTTAGCCTGACAATTTTGAATGAAACTTTTAAAATTGTAACCTTAGTGTCTTGTTCTTTACTGCCAGGATGACAGGAGAGGCACCTGCCGTAGTCTTCTGTTGTAGCCCATCGGTTACCATGTGCCTTGTTTTGTGTTTGTTTCTTTCCCTCTCTAGGGCTGGGTGATATGACCTAAAATTCATATGGCGATATAATTTGAAGCATGTGCGGTAACGATATATATCGCGATATATTCTTTTCTTCTGTATAACGTATTTCCCACATTATAAAGGCACACTTAAAATCCTTTAATTTTCTCAAAAATCGAGAGTGTGCCTTATGTATGAATTCTGGTTGTGCTTACGACTTATGACTCCTGAGTGTATCTTGCTACAATGCACCTTAGCCAGGGTTCAAAGCAAGCTCAGCTGCATACCACTGATTGGTCAGAGAGAATCTTCACTATAATTATCACAAGTGTAACACTAGATCTGTGATATGGGGTGCAGAGTGAGCTACAGGCAACTACTCTGACAAATAAGTACACAAATAGGTACATATTTACCTTACTAATGACCAAAAACTCTGAATTATAAATGTAAATATTTATCCAGAAAAAAATAAAAAAAATAAAATGTTGTTCTTCATTTTTAATATCCCAGAATCATCTTTTTCCCCATGGACCTGTGAAGTGAGTACCAAGTTTAGCTTAGAGGGTTTAGAGGGACTTAATGCCTTATATCTAATAATCATAAAAACAACTGTACGTACAGTGTAACCTCTAGAGTCACTTTAGATGTTGGATGTTGTTTAATCTCTCTTTTGTTTTCCATTTGACTGTTTTGCTTGTACATTCACTCGGGAACGAAATGCACCCACTGAGCAGAAACACTTATTGTGTGAAATTTCTTCAGTGTCCCGGATATCTTCAGCAAACCTTATTCTAATTCATGTAATCCTCAGAGATGGCACAGGCCCAGGATGCAGCCATTCAGAATGCACCAGTGCCCTCAAATGCCTGCTCAGTCCCAGAACGCAGACAGTAAGGGCCTCTGGGTAATTTCACACTCTGTTATATGATTTTGTTCAGAAATAATATGGGTTTGGAGAGAAGTTTGACTTGACTTCAAAGAAAAAAAAAACATATTGGTGTTGCTGAAATTTGACTTTACATAAGTCTAGAAAGACCAGTATATGTCAAATGAATGCAAATATGTTTGTATATGAAGCAAGAAAACTGCAGTAATTGTTATTGCTGCATCAATAAGCAGCTGGCGTTAGCATTATTATCCAGCAGCAACCATTATATTCTAATGAAACTAAAGCAACAGCATTATTGGAATACGATCTATTAACTGTGCTGCATATTTCGTGATGGCAAAAAAACATGAACCGCAAAAAAGCATTGACTGTTTCCTTAATATGTTTCCTTAGAACTGTTGGCTGCAGGGCATCACTGGCTGACACATGTACACAATAACAGCAGACCAAAAGAAGCATAGGGGCATATAATAGCTTTCATGACCATTAAACTTTAAAAGGTAGACATAACTAATATGGTTAAACACGCTGCAGGTTTCCCTTTGTCCCAGACCACCAGTCTCTGATTAGATTGATTTGCACAGACATGACCAATGGCATTAATGTGATAATGCATCATGGGTCAGTGTACTGTTATGGTGCTGGAGAGAATGACTGTGGTCACAATTACGTGACTAGGTTTCTGTTCATATGGCAAACAACACAATTACCACCACGCAAAGGATGTCAAGGTAACGTAATACTCTGTCATTGAAACCCATCTCAATTAAACTGAGGTTGGACAGGTGCCTGGGAGTTCACTGAATAGTTCTTCCCTCCACATCTCGATTTGGTGGTGATGTTTTCTAAGATGAAAAATTGGAGTTCCTCTGTACTGGGAGACATCAACTAACTCTTTAAAGTACAAAGCAAGGCCTCCTGGATGTGATAATGGCTTCACTTTACTCTTTCAAATACTCCTGTGATCTAAGCATTTCAAGAAAAAAAATAATTGTTACTCCTGGTTTCATTTTGTACACTCTTTAGTTTTATTAATAATGGTGGTGTGATACTTAATGAAAATCATGCATGTTTTAAAAAAACAACAACAATAATTGATCTAGATTTTCTTTTGCTTTTTTCAACCATGGCATGGCTTGTTTAAAACCTGCTGGCTGTGGCCCTGAGTTTTGTTTTGTTTTTTTTAAATAAACAATGTCAAAACAGGAAACGATTTCTGACCATTTACACATAAAAAGGGCAAAGGCAGTAACATCTAATTGATAGTGATTTTTTTGTCAGTTAAGAAACTGTAAGCTTTTTTAGACAAATGATGATATATGATATATGCTGTAATATATTGTTGTGATTTGGCACTATGTAAATAACACTGATTTGAATTAGTCGTCTCTGTGTTAGTCACTCCCTCTTTTATTTTTCCAATCCCTTGTCTCGTGTGAGTTATCTTCAGTTTTGCTTCCACTGTCTTGTGAGTCAGATTCTGTTCAGCTGTGTTCACTCTGCCCTAATTCCCTCCTATGTAAATATCGTTCATTGTTGCGTCCTCCCTCATTGTGTGTGCGGCTTCCATCAGTCTGTTTTCTCCCTCATGTTGCGTGGTCTCCCATTGGTCCGTCAGCCTTTCGTTTTTCAGTTAGTGTGCTCCGCCTTATGTTTAGTTGTTTCTGCCTGTATCTAGCAAATAAAGCTGTGACTCCAAGTCCTGGATCTGGGTCCACTTTCTGTCTGCCACATGCCCTGCTTCCGACTACACTTTTCTAGTCTGAATGAAACTCCACTGTCTTTGCTGTAAATCCTAATCATGTGGATAAATGAATCGATGTCTTGTTTACCCCTGGCATACAACTTGAAGACATAAATGTAGAGGAGATGGCTGATGTTTGCTGTATTCTGTAGTGTGTATCTGTAGCCAGCCTTATTAATGACCTTACTGGGGGGTTCAGGGTTATGCAGAACAGCAGTGGGGATAGTGCATCTCCTTGGTAAATCCCGCACATAATGGGAACTCATACTATTGGCTTGTTTGCCACATCTCCATGGATACAGTTCTAGGCATTCCAGGATCCATGTGTGGGGCATTGAGTTACATAGGCTTCCTTGTAGTCAATTCAGGCAGTACACAGGCCTTAGTACAAAGCTTATAGTCATGAGATACTGCTATATCTATTGGTAGCTGGTGTTTTACCCCTCTGGTATCCCTGCCAATTCCTTTCAATTCAGCTGTGATGGTTGCTGGATCCTGTTCAGGGAGATTGCTGTGGTCTGCTTTTAGCTCCACTAGCTACTGAGCAATGTTACGTGTTGCATTCTTCTCCCATTTGCTCTTCCAGTACCGCTCTGTCTGTAGCCTTGGTGGGTTTTTCCCCCATATTGTTCCCCTGCCACTGAGAGTACACCGTGGATGGTTTAGTGAAAAAAATGCTGGTTTATTCTTCAGGCTTCTATCTTTAGTATACCTCTTCATTGGTTAGCCAAGGCTGTGAATCTTTGCTTGACAGTTATGCTTTATACATAATTCTAATTAACTATTCATTTACTCATATTTCTGTTTGAATCAAACACCTTTAGCCTATTAGTTTTCTTCATTTAAACAGAGTGTAAATGTAACTAAAACAAAATGTTAATTAATATCCATAACATTTTTGCTATAAAATAAATGGCATTTGGAATTATATAGCTTACAGTTGCCATGTTTGCTACAGGTGAACAATATACAACAATCTGAGGATATCATTCTCTGATATTACCTCAGATTTTAGCTTCTCTCACCAGTTAACCATGAGTATGCATACTCATGGTTAACTATGCTACATGAACAACCCACAATTTTCCATTAATGCTGGCCATTTTTTTTTTGAGTCGACTACAGCCTGACATGCTTTTGCCACCTTCCTTAAAATTAGGGGAAGTACATTATTTTCAGAAAAGACGTATAAACTGTGCTGGTTGTCATGACAAAATAGAAGTAACTGATGTGAAGCCCTCCACTGAAACCCCACACTGTCAAATGAAAAGCACTAGCTGGCAACTTCACTTGTGTTAGAGGAGACAAATGGCAGTATGTACTTTGCCAAGGCTTACTAAGGGGCTGGCAGTGACAATAGCTGAGCTTCACACTGGGAATTGGTGACAAAAATCTTCATCATTTTCTTGGAAATTGCATTGTAAATTAACAAATAGTTGTGTGATCACAGCCAAGACAGTGGCACACAGGTGTTAACAAATTTCTAGCATCATCACATTAACTGACCAGACTGAAATGATGGTCAAATGCTTGGTATGTAATGGAACAGTCACTTGGACTACCTGATGGGTAGGCTTTATCAGATATCAGCTATAAGGACAGTTTCTTATTGTTGTGCGAAGAATCCTAATCAGAATCAGTGGGTATTTGTCTTTTAAACATCCTTTGGGGAAATTCTAGCTGTCTTCCTTCGTGTTTTTTGAGAAAAGAAAAAAACTGACCTGGTTCTTGTTTGAGTACATGACATAAGCCCCAAATATATATATAAGCATTACTATTCTTGTAATTCAATTTAGTACTTAACAATTTAAAATGCACCTCTCTTATATGAATCATGAAAGACAATTATATAGGCTGATCATTAAGTAAGTACAGGAAGTGAATCCTTGACATTACCATTGGATGGGTTAATGATTGAATCCATAGCTCTATATTAACTTTAATTAAACTGATTAATTTCATTTTAACAAAAGAATTTATTGAGGACCAAAGGGAACTTTTAATTCATAATATTAAATTTTAATGCACATAGTATTATGCTCCACCTGTGGCAAAATAAATGATTTCAGCGTAGTGTTAGCCTGACTACTTAAAGGAATGGCAGTCAATGTGAGCCCTCCATTTAATTTTTGGATAATTATCACTATACGGTGGACACTATTATTTTTGTAATTCCAAGACGCCTAAGGTTTGCTTAATTTCCCATCACCCATTTGACCTTTTTCTCTCATTGAAATTTCTTAAGCATTCTTTAGCAGTCTGATAATGGATTCCAGAAGAGGCTAAAATTATGTTTTACTTTAACAGGTGCACAGGCAGAAGGGCAAAAATTATGTTTTATCCTTAATGGTTTTGTTGGATAAAAAGTCATGACGACTCCGTTCTACTGGAAATGAAAGTGTTACACTTTTCTTTGCTCCAACAACTGAACAGTAACTGTGTGCTTTAGCCCATAATAAAGTATACATATTATAACATAACACTCCTTTTTGCAGAGCACAAAGCACTTCGTGGATTTAGAAAATATCTCTATACAACAGGCTGACTAATATCAGTTCATAAATATTATGGTAGTCAATTTAGAGGATGAAATTTTCAACTCTGTATTTAAACAACAAGTTTGATCTGTGTAACTAAGACTAGAAAAATTAAGTCCTACATCTGATTAAAGTTCAATTTGTGTTTTTTATTGCTTAAAAAAGGCAATAACCCCTCTTGAGTGAGAAAGAGCAGAGCATGTAATTAAATGTTGCATTCTCTCACTGGTTATATTGTTAACCCAGTGCGCATCCGTCAGTGCACATTTACACTTTTCTTAGACCCTTATCAGATAAGAAATTTATGTAGGCATTCAAGACAGCATTTTGTTTTGTGCTAAATGCAAATATGTAGTGAATGTCACTGTATATAATCTTTGCAATAACTTTCTTCCCCCTAACGGCTCACTATAGCCTTCTAGCCCTAGCCTTGTGTATAGCCCACCAATCAGCAACAAGGTGGTGTGGAACAGTTGCTATCTTTCTGCTTGATGGGTACAATTCACATTCAATTCAGTTTTATTTATATTGTGTCAAATCACCACAACACTGCCCAGATAATCATACCACTTCCTATTAGCAAACACTTTGGTGACAGTGGGAAGGAAAAACTCCCTTTATAATAGAAGGAAACCTCCAACAGGAACTGGTTATTTCACATCTGATTTCTGGTTATTGTGCGAGTTCTAGAGGGAGTATTACTAATCTTTCCCTGAAACTTTATCCTCAAGACAACACAACTGAACATAAACACGTGACAATAAACTAACAAATACAAAGCTTTGGATCCAAACATGCAGAAGAGAGATGTGTGATATTTCCGTACGTAAAAGGAAAAGTGACAAGTCCAGAGAGGCAAGGACCTATGTACCTGTCATTTCAGTCCTGTTCTTCTTCTTGTGATGACCTTATTATTCATCTCTTACAATTGTACTGTCCAGACAGTCCTGAAGTCTGTATTCTCTTGGGATGACAGGATGGCCTGCTGGTTAGAGGCCAGTGAAATGTGCCCATGTTGCAATGTAGACTTGTGTTAGATATTGATGTAGTACTTACTGTGTCAGTAAAAGTTCTGACCGTGCACCTTTTCCTGTGTGATGTTGGGCTGTGTTTGTGTTCCCTTTCATGTTCTTCAAGTGCTTCATGTTACTTTTTTTTTTTTACCTTTCCTTTATTTCTATTTCTACTTCCTCTTTTACTCTTCAGTTCGTGTATACATTCCATAATAGTGATTTAAATTTAAAAATGAATCCTCACAAGTTTAGAAGTGTACTCAAAATGTTCAAGTATTCACTCTGCGAAAAAAAGCAAGTAACTGAAACCTGTAAGACAGTTAACCGCATACAGCAATTCTAAATCCCTTCCCTTTGTCTACCTGTTTTATTTAGACCAGTCCATTATACTGTTCTGTTTAAATAATTTTCAGACAGACTTACTTACCTTCTGGGTCTAAAAAAGTGAAGTCTTAACCCTTTGTATCCCATAATATCTGTGGGCAGCAGTGTATGGAAATATTTTTTCTTACTCATTTCTTTCCTGGTAAGTTTCTCTTTTCTATGCCTAATCTACTGATAATTCCTTAACTGTATTTTAAATATTGTAACTAAATGGTTTACAGCTCAGACCTTGGCTCTAGAACAGAGTTCAGAATCAACTCACTGAGTGTAAGGTGCCAAGCAATGTTCCCTCTATTTTTTCATGTGTCTGAGCGAACAAACAAACTCCCTGAGCGATCCCTTGGACCACTGTGAGCAACATTAGACGCGTGCACTGTGGTCACACCAGCATCGAACCCATCCAAGTTACATTGTTTATTAAAATAATCAAATTACAGCATTTACATTTATGTTAGACTACTTTTAATTAACTGCTTTAGCCCACTTACAATGAAAATTTAAAAACATCTTGTTTATGACCTGTGTAGTATATTAACACTATTGGAAGAAAAAATAACTTGAACTCCAATTTTGAAAACACAACTTTCTCTCTTTTTTTTGTTTTGCAAACAAAGTTTTTTGCAGCTGTTTACCTAAAAATGCAGCCAATCCGGTTTTTTAAGCCAGGAGGAGTCTGCTGGTCTTCGCTGGATCGTTGTCTACGATGCGTCAGTGAGAGTCAAGCTATAGCTCAAGCTAACTCAAGTGTCTATTGTGAATGTTGTAACCCATTCTCGTTTCCTTGCCTACAGACCTCCTGGATAACCTTTCCAGTGTGAATCTTTGTGTCAAGTGTGGAGAAAGGAACTGCGGTCGTGAGTGTGGAGAGTTGGAGAACGAGTGATTCCCCCCCTTTGGATTCCCCTGCAGCCCCGTTCCCCACATTGTTATATATAGCACTGCCCTGCACTTCCTGTATATACACCTGGTGAACTCTTTAAATGCTTGTGTTCAGCTGATTCTGGAGTCCTGCGCTTGAGTCCCCCATGTTGAACTGGAAAAAATACACAACTTCTTACATTCACTGAAATATACTTTGCACATTCACAAACTTCTTACTGATAATATTTAAATTGAATCTACACACATCTATAGAAAACCTTTTTCACAAATTAATTCAGGGTGTGTATGCATATGCATATTTTTTATGATTGATGGGAATGTGCCCCATAATATAATAAAGTTCATTTAAGTATGAAATTGTAGGCGTCATTTTTAGAAGTCCAGAAATGCTATCTACTGCTTCAGCAACCTCTACTGTCAATGGGGCAGTTTAGGCTTCTCTTTTCATTATATCACAAATTAGAGCCTCTGTTCTACTGTAGCTCTAGACCTAAAAAACAAATTATCCAGAAAGCTGCAGTGTTTATGCTTGGCATCCGTCTGTTGCTTCTCAAGTATACAGAAAGTAAAGATGATCAGGACCACCTGCTAGTCCGATGAAATAGACTGATAAGCTGAAGGTTATGCTCTTTAATTGATTCTGCTCCCATTTCACTCATGAAGGGAGATGTAGATGAAATCGTTTTTCAACCCTGATGACATGGTGGAAAGTAGGGCAATGCTAGCAAGATGTGCTAATATTTTGTCTAGTCGGACGATGTGGAATCAGATAATTAGACCTGCATGGTAAGAAACACCCCCTTGAAAAAGACTTTTTAATGTTGGATTTTTCTTTAAATCACTGCAGCTGTTTTATGCCAGATATATATATATATTTGTGTAGAGCACACTGATTAGCAGCATTAAAACCACCAGCCTAACACTGTGCACTGCAGGTCCCCCTTGTGGCAAAACAACTGACTGATAGAGGTCCATCAAGCAGTCATGACATAGGCATTGTTGCACTTACGCTGTATAGTAAGCCATCTCAGATTCTTTTGGAGCTGTTGGTGTCAGGGTGGAGCCTGCAGATTTTTCTTTCAGCACAGTTGCTTCAGGTTCCTTGTGATCTGATGGGTTTGCCATCTCAGCTTCATTCCCTGAGCCATTATTGCAGTGTGGTGGCATTGCTGGGTGCATTGTTTTGCTGTCACTGGAGTGGGCTGTTGCCATGTGAAACTGTGGTAGGTCTGCATTTACAACTGAATCAATTCCTTCATAGTGTGTGTGTGTATGAGATTTTTCAACCAAACACATTTCTTTTAGGGACACATCTTTTTCTGAGAAACTTTTGAATTTAGTTGAAACACTGGCATTACATGTGTCTCTTCTGCCGCAGAAATCACCAAGCGTTAAGGAATTGCAGTCGCCAGTGAGAGCAGAAAACCCCTATTTAAATACTATTGCTTTTATTTTAGTGCTGAGTTAACATTAAAATACAATGTGGACAATGTAACAATAAACTGAGATTCAGCGTTAAGCTCCATAAGATATTGGAACGCTCCCAGTTCAAGTAATTATTGTCTGTAGGTTGTGTGAACCCTTTCTCACCTTAACACTTCCTTTGCAGTGACATTTGAAAAATTGTTATTACAAAGATATAAATTACGGTCATACAATAACACTGTGTGAAAGGATATAAAGGTCAAAAACACAGCTAGTCATACTACATCAGTGCTATCATTTTATTAGCTGCTATATCTAATGTCGAGAATTATCTTCGAAACCGAAGATACTATTACTTTCATTTTTGATCTGAGAAGACCAGCAAACGTTTACAAAAAAATTAAATAAGTGAATGAATGAATACAGTTGTGCATTACCTATAAGACACACTACAATCATGAATGACAAAAAACAGAACAAAAAAAAAAAAACAAAGAAAAAAAAAGGGCGCTGTTCAGCTCTAAATATGAGATAGCTTACTGTTCAACAAAAGAATGCAACAAAGTCTATTTCATGACAGCTTTTGTGGACACTCTCATTATGCCTAATTTATTGCAAAAACACAGCGCTTCATATTCGACATTCTAAAAATGAAAAAAAAAAAGTAGTGGTTACTGCTTGAGGAGAGGCAGCATGAACAGACTCTTTATACACCAGATGCACCCTCAAGTGAATAGGGACATAATCAGTGAGATGTCCCTCCCAACACACCCTCCCTTTCAACTCCACCATCTGGCTGACGCTACAGGTGGTTTAAAGAGAAGTCAAAATATTTCAGCTATCTCTTCTTTCCCCCAAGCTGTGTCAGTCCACATCTGTCACCGATCGGCTTTATTATCAGTCATTTTAACAATAATGACATCATTACAACAAATGTGAAAGCATTTGTGTGGCTTTTTTTTCTTTTTTGCAAATAAAAGAAAAGTACACATGCCCATGTTTAGATATCTGTCTTGACTCCCTCACATATGATGAATTGATTTTCAAACTACAGTATAGTATTATTGTTCTCTTAGCAGCAGAATTGTGCTAGTTTGGCTTAACATACCTACAGACAGCATTTGGGTTTGACTTTATGCATGTTGCATGAAGTGCTAAATTAGTTAGTCTTTTTTTGACAATTTTTATGCTTTAAATAACCGGCACTAAAATAAAAGCAGTGAAAATGCAGGGAAAGATTTTTTATAAAGACGCACACAATTTAATAAATAATGGAGAAAAAGAAAATATTCTTTTTTGCCTTTCAAAGGTGGACTTGCATGCTTGAATCTCGGGACACAAACTGATGGTTGGACTCTTTCAGGATTGTTTGGAAGCAGATGGAATGAAGCAGCCAAAGCATTAAAGTACTATCGCTGTGTTTGACCGTTGATATGATATTCATTTTATAACACGCTGTGTTAGATTTATGCCAAATGTAATGGGACCATTGACTGTTTTCTACAGTCAATGAATGGGACTCAAACGTCCTAAAAACTTGTGCTAATCCATAGAATATTTTCCCAAAAGCCATAAGAATTGCAAAATCTGTAAAAAGTCTCCATTTCATTTCAAATCACTGAGGAGAACCAAACTTATTACATTCTCATCACTGTCATGAACTCCACCTGTTTTTTTAAACTTAGGGAGTCAGAGTCAAGTCAGAGTTACTTGCAACCATGACAATGAACTTGGTTGTCTGATTTCACCCAGCACCAACCAAAAATCTTCAGCAACCAGTCACCAACATTCTGAGAACAATGTTTCCCTAGCAACCGGTTGCTAGCCAGTCTCGTGGCCAATGTTGAGTGATAACTTCTAAACACAGACACAATTGTTTCTTAAGAAAACAGCACTGCAGTGGAAAAATAGCAATGTTTATACTTCAAAGAACTGTTAAAAAAAAACAACCTCTGTTTAGTACAGAATGAACTCTTTTGAACCTGGAAACCAGCTGATATCCAGAAAATGCACAAGTTCAAAACACACTGAATGAGAGAGCAACTGGAGCTTATGTACAAGGAAACAAACGAGACACAAATATAAAGGAACAAAGCTTTTAAGCTTCCTGTGTGATCCTTTAAAACTATCCTGTATATCCACTACATTTACAAAAGGTTGAGAAAGTGTTACACAATCATATAGAGCCACACACAAGATTAGATTGACTGAAACTAAATAGTGTCCAGAGGGGTTCTTTATCAAAATCTAAAGGAGGAATAGCGGAAAGAGAGGGAAGACAAAGTGAGACTTTGAGAGGAGAGAGGAAGAAGCAATGAGTGAGAGAGAATTTTGAATTTCTGCCTGCTACAATGTGAAAGTTATCTCTCTATTAGCATAAAATTACAATGGCGGAGGGTTGCCTCTGCTTGAGGGATTGTCTGAGATCAGCTTAATCTCCAAGTGCCAGCAAATCTGATGACTCTTCCAAAGTTTAATCATGCCACGAGGGCAAGAGAGGACCTGACGAGTACCAAATGACACGCTGGGGTATCCACTTCAACAAACTGGTTTCTTTATGAGGGCCTCGTGATTCCTGGATGTCTTGCACAACAGGACATCAAAGTTTTAATGTGTCTGCTGGCCACAGACTGCCCCTATAAATGTTGCTTCCACGACATTAAGTGACACCTTTTGATTTTTTTTACTTGTAAGAAAGGCCACTGGATATAATATATTGTAGGTTTTATACTGAATAAGGATTTTTCTTTTGTTACCACTGAATGCATTTCTAGAAGGTGTTCAAATGTCATCAAGGTTTGCTTGCAGTACCTTTGACTTACAGCTTTAACCCACGTGTCAACACTGCCTTTAACAGATCACAAAAGTAGCAAGGATTAGTTTAAATCAATGAGATATTTCAACTTTGGCTGTCCCAGATCTTACCTAAAGCATATTTCCTCCTCACCTTGCAGTGCTGTGTGGCCTTGACAGAGCGTTGTAGTGTTCTCACCTTGAATCAGCTCTGACTTTATCTTCAGGCATTAACATCTGTAACGTGATTGATCAGGACACTTACAGGGTGTGCTGTATTTTTCAGGTCTCGTGGGGTGTTCTTTTGTGCATAATTGCTGTCCATGGACTTGTTCGCAACCTCTGGCAGTGAATTCCGGTCAGAAGCCTCTTATGTCATCAATATAAATCGCATGGCATTTTCATTGTTTTTCCCCATACGGTGATATTTAGTGACAGACTTCTTAAGTATTCTCTTCTGTCAAGCAATAAACCCAAATGGAAAGTATATTGGAAAAGGTCTGCGTTTACTTAAAAAAGCTAAATTGTACATTGTTCTGAAAACTATAAACCTTATTCCCTGGGAGGCTTGGTAATCTACAAACAACATACTCAGTCCAGATTATTCATTTGTTTTGTCAGCATTGCTGCTGAACTGTGAAGAGTGCTTCCTCTTTATTACTAACATGGCACACCATTTTATTTTCACAAACAGTGCCACGGAAGACATTTTCAGAGTGAACTAGCTACAATGAACTCCCCGATGTGGCACATCACTCCATTCCTATTATTTTTTTCTTATCAAGAGCCTAATTCCTTATTTGCTGCTCATAATTGCATGTTAATCAATGCAGTCATTTATGGAGAGGCAAAAACATTAAAGCTGTGAAGAGAAACTGACATTTACATTTAAGGTATTACGCTTCTGTTCTTACAAAGAAGAACTTAGAAAATGCACACAATGTGAATTTATCACAGCTAATTGTCTTTTTCTCAGTGCTTTGCAGTTCCATTAAGCCAGAAGTGGAGTTACATCAGAATTATCTACAGACAAGTCCTCATGAATCCCTTCTTTCTTTCTGGATGGGGATTCTTAGTTTGCATTCAAGGTCCAGTAAGACATGTTTGATCTTTACAATACAAGTGCCAGTAAAAGTTAAGCTTGAAGATTTAAATTCACTCTAAAATTCATCCTCTGTCTCCGAGAACAATACCTCCATAAGCTCCAACACTTTGTGCACTTCAGAAGCCTTAAAACTGTGGCTTCTTTGTGCTTAAAACAAAGAAGTTCCTACTTTCTTTCAGGTTTTGGAGGGCAATATCAACAGAAAACCTCTAAAGAATTAGGATAGAAACTCAACAGAAAAATTCACCTGAAAAAGTTTTGACCTTTTTCACTCAAATTCTACTGTAAAGTTGTTGAAACAAATGACTGTACGGTCTGTGCCTAGACAAAGCTCGTAAAAAGCACAGAGAGTAAGCGAATGTGCCCCGTCTTATCATCTGCTGCCACTGCACAGATTAGTGCTGAACGGAATAGAAAAAGGTTGTGAAGGAGGAAAAAAAAAAAAGAATAAAAGCTGCTCTCCAGTATTAGAACAGACAGTTGCATTAGCTTTCTAATAAGAAGAGACAGAGCAATACTGAGCTCTGGAAAGGGAGAGAGAAGCATTTCCTTACTACTCGCAGGGTCCCCCACCCTCCAGTTCTCACCCACCCATTGTGCTTTCTCTCCACCCACATTTTCTCCTTCGTCCTTTCTGCTTAAATCAGATAGTGGTGGATAGCAGGGGAAGCATGTCATAGGTTTAACTCATACAGTATTAATTATACTTCCATCCCCTGACCTCACTTGTACTGATAATCTACTTCCCACAACCCTGCTCTCTGAATGGAGGCTCTTATCGTTACTAAAGCTGAACCCTTTAGCATCTCCTGCACTCGGGTGCCATGTGATCCCCTTTGTCCTATAGGCCCCGATGATTTATGAGGCTTCCAGCTGGAATTCATGGTAATATTCTAGATGTGTCAGGCAAGGCAAGGAAAACTCCTCCTCACTTTTTACTTAGCAGACTGACTGCATTAGGACGATGAGTCTGCAGTCCTGAAATGGTGCTCATTTGACATGCAGTAGCTACATCGTACAGCCCATTCATAGTGATTTGGATAGACTGCTATGAATGTAGTTAGAAATCCTATTTACCAAGTAAACAACATCTATCATACATATGAACCTCCAGAAAGTTTTTTTTCTTTAAAGGAATTAATACAATATTCATCTTGTGCTCCTTTAAACTATGTCAGCACAACATTTGGCACTCATCATTCTAAATCATCAATAGTGAAGTAACATTCATAAGGATAATGTTGGTCTAACCTACTGCTAAATCTAAAACTGATATAGTGCTTAACACACTGATTAGACCACAGGCCCAGTGTGAGGTTAATGCCACACTTTTCTTAAATTAACACAATCCACCAGTATGCCCAATCCCTATTTTTAGATATTTTCCATTTATAAAACATAATTGTTGCTGAATGTTAAACGTGCCTTAAAAAGAAAAAGAAAAAAAGAAGAAGAACAGCTAAAAACGTAAAATACTTTACCTTTTTTTTAAAAAGTTTTTTACTAAGGTGCCAAATTACAGCTATTTACTCACGTTCCTGAAAATAGTTGTAGTGGTTAAATGTTCTGCTTGTTTAACTTCCGACTTCTCAGAGAAGTCCATTGTGCAGGCTCAAATTTGGGTATGATCACAAAATTTATTTATTTGCCTAATAAATAAAAGATTTAATTTTAGTTTTATAAAAGATTTCTAGAGTATTTGTGTTGTCTTGTTTTTATGGGAGGTGGTCATAAAAATAAATTTGTTAAGCAATGTACGTATCACATTTCTATTATTTTTGGCTGTTCTTGAAGTGCAATTAATTACGATGAAAATAAGCAGAAGCTGGAGGAAAAAGCTGAGGTGCTTTTGTTACTATTGTTTGATCTTTCAGCAACTGAACTATTGTGCCTGTATATGCTCAGTGCCCTTGCCAGTATAGGAATTGCAGTAGCCTTTATGTGGCGCATTAAAATGTGTGGAAGTCACTGAGGGATGTATAGTACATCAGACTTTAATGCCAGATGGTAGCTGGATTGACAGTTAATCTCTATGACAACTGGTGCTGTCTACGTATAGCTGTCAGCACATTCAATTCATTGTCCTCTACTCAGATACAGGTGACGAGGGAAGTGGTATAGCATGCATGCTTTCCTTGACTTGAAGACTCAGGATTTTTTTTTTTTCCCCCCAAAACTTTGAAACACAGTATTTACAAAAAAGATAAGCAACCAGTAACGCTAGCACTGAATTATCTAACACATTATCTTTTTGTTGCCAGAATAGTTTATTATTTTAGTTTATTGTTGCTACTTTTATGTGGTTTATTTGCAAGAAAATATTCGGTTTTATATTCCAAATTTACAACAGATATTACCAAAACTAAGTGTCGCCTGTACAGTAGCATGCAACTACTAGATTGATATATATTTTAGGCCTTGGCTGAAAAGATTTCACTCAGTTACTTTGAGGCAGACTAAGATTTACATTTCAAGACAGATGGCCTTGAATGAATGCAGTCTACAGTGTTGCATCAGGAAATTTAATTTTAACTGCAGCATTCACCTTTTACACAACATTGAAGATTTTTATTCAAATGTGCTAGATTGCCTTAGGATTAGAAATTTTTTACTTCAAGATTAATATCAGTGAACAAGTCAGTCAACATCCATAAATCAGTTTTAGTGCCATCACTAAATTTGAAATGTTAATAATTAACTAAACAAGAGTTTAGATGTACATGAAAGCCACAAAGAGTTGTCAGGATAAAATATAAAACAGACTCTGCAAAATGAATAACATTGCTTTAAAAATGACAGTATTGTTGCCATCCATCCATCCAAGAACAAATCAGCTTCAAAGCAAAATGTGCTGATTTTCCAAAAAGCATAACATGAAAATAATAATAATAATAATAATAATAATAATAATAATAATAATAATAATAAATTCAGCAAACGTTACTCCAAATGTAGGCCATAAGTTCAGGTGCACTTGTAATGGAAAACATAAATGAGTTGCTGCAGTTTTCCTTTACAGGGTGACCAGTAGCTGCAGGAAGATGGGGCTGAGTGATCACAAAAGATCTGAAAGTCTTCAATTTTTGTCACAACGGGTGTCCATTGGGCTCAGGATGAGAAGAAACTGTAGCAAGCCACTGTCAGGTCTTAGCATTAGAGAGCACATACACACTGCCAAAGAAGGAAAAGAAGGAATAGCGAGCTGAATCCCAACACCTGGCTCTAATGAGATTGGCATGCACACCCAGCAGCCATTAGCTTCAACCCAGCCGTGTGAAATGTAGATTCCTGGAGATGGCAAAACTAATAGGATTAGCCTCCCAGGTCTTTTGTCCACCTACTGTATTTCTCAGTATTGCCGTCTTATACATACACTGCTCAATCATAATAGATAAACATGCACATAACACAGCTGTCAAAGTGCATGTGTTTACAAACATGGACCCACCCCTTTCATTTTGTCAAGAAATTCGGGGGAGTTGACTATTCATGACCAATTATGCAAAAGAGCTGCCGTGTAATATTTTTGTTTGTATTTTCAGTGCTTCTTTTGATTCTTGGTGTGCCTAATGGTGAGTCTGCTTTTTTCACAACATGCTGTGCTCAACATCAAGCAATTAAAACTTTAATTAGGCTGAAATGAGAAACTGTCTCTGATGCTTAATTTCTCATTTACTCATGTAAGAGAGAGGCTATGAAGTTTCATTAAGCTCTATCCACCAGAACAAAATATAGATCAGCTACAAGAGCTGGACCAAGTACCTGCAAATTCATTGATATATTTGAGTTTTGTGTAACCCACATACAATGAGGGTACCACTTTAAGGACTGATATGAGGAGAGATGGACAGCCTGCCCAACCAATCGAAATGCACAGGTCCCAGTATGTTTTGACCAATGGGAGAGCAGTCTGCCGCTGTATGTCCCACCTACGTGCTCTGTGTTTGCTGCTATGTGTGGAGGTAGTCGCGTGCTGGCAGGAGAAAAGAGAGACTGAAGCTTTTGAGCTGGAAAAAAGTATTAGATATAAGTTGCAACCAACTATGTTGCACATAAGTTCACTGGTTATCAGCTAACTTTCATGTTAGAAGTAGCCGCAGTGAGTAAACAGGCAAATGCTGCATTTTTCTGGTGACTTTAGAAAGTACCACGTGGAGGTAAACTGTTAGCCTTTGTTAGCTCTGGTTGCTATCAACTGCCTGGAAGTTCATCTCAATCTGCTTCCAGAAGCAAGGTAACACTTGAAGCGCAACTTATGTTTATTTTTCCTTCATGTCGTATTACGGTTATTAAAGAGACAACATGTCCTGTACATTACGTTATTTAGAGCCCTGCATTTTCCGACCGAGAGACACTATGCCATTGTCTTCGGCCGTGATGCGCTGAGATCGGTGAGCACATGTTGTATGTCTCAGTTAGTTCATGTCTGTTTCACATTTTATCGTTGAGAAACTGAATTAATCTCAATTGTTTGATTAATAATTGCCGCATATGCGACATATATGCATATGCACTGACTTTACTTGGTTTAATGCATAGTTTATGTAAGAGAGATGTTTTATTTTTGCAAAATTGAGTATTTTTATTGCAAATTTATGTTGAATGTGATTTAAACAAAATCCTAAGTTGTGAATTATAGCTAGAACAGCATAATTAATATTTGAATTGCTCTTCTGACCCTGTCTGTTGACAGGTCAGGTTTTTTTTTTTTGTATGCTGAATTGTTCCTGAGGTGGATTCCTCCGGTGAAATAGATGGCGAGCCTTCCCACCTGGACTTAGAGAGACTGAGATTCGCTTCTTTTCCACTTGATGATCTGCTGCACCTTGCGGTGTGGTAGGACTGTATCACTCACACTTTCACGCACAGCTGGTTATACATAAGACCACTGACTGACATTCTTTCATCCCTATTTTCTTTCACACCCTGGGAATTTTTTGGACTTTACCCCTGTTGTGTAGAGCATTCTCCACATGTGAAAAGAGTGTGAGATTTTCATTTGAATGTACATTGGATTTGTGTAATCTGTTTCTATAAGAGTTAAGGAGTCAGGTTACTAGGGTGCACCCGAGCATTGAAACCCGAACATTGAAAACCAAAAATAACACTTGGCCAAGTCATTGTTTAGTAGTTTGTGTTTTACTTTTCTTTTAATTTTTGTAAGTTTCCTTTCTACCATTGTAAAGTGTCTTTAACCTGTGCTTGTCAATCTTATGGTTTATGTCACTAAAGTTGGCTGGTTCTTTTGAGTTACATTCTTGTCTCTGTGTCTCATTTGAACACACCCCTGTGCTCCTATAGTCGAGCCTATTGGCCCATTGATATATTCTTTTCAACAATTCCCCTTACTGTGTTACATTTGCAATTAGGAGATCATGAGATTTTGAACTTTAAGTTCTAGTTATTTTAATAAACAAACTATATTGTATGATATTGTTTAAACTGCCAAATGTTTAAAATAACATGAAAAAAAGCAGAAAACAAACTTACAAATAGTAGCAGTAGTAGTAGTAATACAATATATTTATTGTAGTAACTGAGCCTAAATTCAGTCTTTCTTGCCAACTGTGTCACAAACCTTTTCTTCATCTGTCATTGTAACAACAATTTAGAACAATTTCACAGCTCATCTCAGATTTCTGACACCATTAGGAACCTTGTATGGATTTTACCCCATGATTTTGATCATTGAGATGCTCCAGAAAACTTGGACTATCTTTTTTTTTTTTTTTTTATTGCCTGGCCACCTTGAGATAAGCGAAGTTAAAAACTCAACCCTTTTGCTGTTCTTTGACGCAATTCTTTGCTTTTAAATACTGTAACTGCAAAGCAAACCAATTATCTACATCCGTCTGCCTGCTTTTAACAATGTGCCGACCGGAATAATGATGCAGTCTTGTGCATCTGAAATTTACATTTCTTCTACGAGATACTTTGTGTGAATACAAAGCAGACTGAATTCTCTAATTTTAAAGCTGGCTGTTGCGTCTCAGGTTCAAGGACTGTGCCTACTGTTGCATAGCTTCAAAGATTTCGGAGGAGGATGAAAGTAATAATCTGCTTTTCAGTCACTCCCAACTGTGCTTGCTTCTTGGACCACATAGACAGTCTGTGGAATCAGAGTTGAGGCTGCTTTCCAGTCACTCTCTTCCTGTCAACATGGTAAAATGTATGCCTAATGATAGGGCTTCTCACTTAAGACTATGCAACTGCACTAAGGAGACTAAACTAAGCTGCAGTGTGAAGAGCCGATCAGTATTCCTGTCTCATATTTGAATGCAGAAACATGTTAGTCTGTTCCCTCTGGCTCATTCGCAATCCCAAACCGCCACAAAGATTTTTAGTATTCTTGTGTGCTCAAATCTGGTTTGCCCTGCATGTCACAGCTGTCATGTCTTCCTGTTATTAGTCTGTGCTCACACCGCATCTTATTCAGGATTCAAGATAAATAAAGAAAAACGCACAATGTAACTGAGATATTTTGGTTAACTGGTTTGATTTTACAAGGTGTCACTCAGAGCAAGCTCGGCTGTAAAAATATCGTTATATTAAAACAAGTGAGATCAATGCTTAAGGTGATTAAATATTTATAAAGAAAATAAGCTAATTCAAGGTGAATTCCAGCTCATACTGGCATTTAAAATTCTCTGGTGACACTGCATTTACTAACTTTGCCAGCCGTGCGTGCGTGCGTGGGTTAGAGAGAGAGTATGGCAAAGTGTGATCCTGGATACACCTAATGTGGCAACAGCAACAAAGGCAGTATGGGGTATTCTGGCATGTGTTTATATTGCTGGATGTGTACTGATTTTGTCAACACTCTTACAGCGGAACACAAAAATAATAAATATATACATACATATCAACATCAGGAAGAAGGAACCCGAGACGCTCGAGAAATACCAAGGGCTGAGAGAAGGAAGAAGATGTGGAGGGTGAAGGCAACAATGCTAAGCGAGTGGATCTGGCAGATCCCTGGGACAACATCTGAGATCTGTCCAGTAGAGTGCAGTCCTAGGAACAGCAAAGTTTGAAGGACAAAAGAGCACCCACAGGGGTGAGAGGGGAATTTTTATATATAATTTTATTTATTTTGCCCCCCCATTGATCCTTCCATACATGATCATACATTAAAACAAACGTTTAGGTGTATTTCCTTTCTGGTACTCATGATGTCCACTACAGTAGTTGCATATCTGTAAAAATGGCTTTTAGAAGATCTTTTTGGATAACTAGTAATGGAACTATAAAGGAAAACACTTTGCTGTAATTCTAACATTTTGTACATGAAAGAATTCAGTTATGATATCCATCCATCATTTATTGCATCTTGGGTTGCAGCATTTATCCCACAAAATACTACATCAATACCTCAATATTACATCAGATAAAAAGTGCATGATACATCAAGTACAAACCATGACTGGAAACAGTGGTAAATAATGACCTGACAGATACTAAGTCCACACTGGGAAAGATGAGACAAAAAGACAGAAACCTGTAAAGAGCTTGGACCGCTCTCCAAAAAGTCACAAGTGCAGTTCAATTTCATATACCCATGATAAATTTGGTTTGCATTTCCTGTAATGTTGTCATATACCCTTGGGAGACGCCCAATCCAAATCTTTCTGTGTGTGTTGGAACTCCAGAAAAATCCAACCTGCAATTCACAAAGCGACTCCTTCTACACTAAAGTCTAATTTTGACAGGAAATTTCACAAATCCAGACAATTTGTGAAAAGTGTCAGGGTACATAATTGACCTGTGCCTATGACTTCTAAGAATGTCTGACAAGATAATAGAGTTCAAATTACATGGGCCACCAGCATCCAAGATGAGCAGTCAAATAATGACCTTTAGATACAAAATTACAGTATTTCAGTGTTGCGCTACAAAAAATTAGAATAAACTGTATATATGTCCTCCCAAATTAACTATTAAAATACTGCTTGGTGATCTGCCCTTTGCTTAGTACATTTTAAAGAGGGACGAGAGTCAGGGATCAGGGGAAGTTGGATTTAAAAAAGTGTTTTTGAGGGTTGTTGTAACAGTGGCACAAGTTTCACGTTGTCAGGGGACGGTCAAGGAAACAGGCTGCTATGCTCCAAAAGTGCTTTGTGGTTTGCAATTAGGACAGTGCAGCCTCAGTAAACGCTGAATCTATATTTTTCATCCTTTGTCACCATCAGCATCTTTGAAAGACGTAGATTAATCTAAGCCAGTAAAGTGCAACCACATTAAACGCATGCTTCTCACTTCCACTGCTTTGAGACATTTCACACAGTAATAATGGAAAGGGGTCAGACTTATCGCAGATCACAAGGGCTACTTGTGATTGCAACATGAACTGTATAATATTTGTATTACACCCATAGCCATCTCTGGAGAAGTTAGTGTTTGCATTGTTTGAAACTTAGCTTAAGGCAGTGGTTCCCAAACTTTTTTTGCTGGGCCCCCCTTTGTTTTACAAGAAAAATGTTCGTTTCTTGCGCGTGCACACGCACAACCACATCCTCCAACCACACACACCAATATTTTGCTCCATTGCGGTTTCTTTCACACCTCAAACATTTAGTAAACAATTAAGCAAATACAAGTAATCTGCAATAAATTACAGGTAGTAAGAAAGTAAACTACTAACTCTTTTACGCTACGCCCACACCTACACGGATATTTTTGAAAACGCAGCTGTTTCGTCCACACGTAAATGCCGTTCCGAATCACCGAAAACTGAGATTTTTTAAAACTCCTTTTTCCTGTTTCTGGACGAGGAGTACAGAGTTTGTCACGCAACGTCAAAGGTATGTGCCTTTTTTCACGTCACACTGTGCGCCACGTCATTGTTTACCGAGATGAATTGCTATTACTGTTAATCTTACCGTCTTCAGGTTTTACACGCTAACATATACACACGCAGTTACTGTCCCTCCATTTAGAAAGGCAGAGGCGTCACAGTGTGATTATTTAATAATAAGTAATAATATTCAACATTGCTACCAATGCATTTTTCAAAAAATGCCTCTCTGTGCAAAATGGGTTTAAAAACATAAACAACTGTAGGATGCTGTTTGTCCGTGATTTAAACAGCCCGGCGCTGCTCCCGACGCAGGGAAAACCAATTCTGCAGGGGAGACCTACCTCGGACCCTGTGCAGGTGAAGCCAAAGGGAAGATATGCTTCACCATATTTTCTAGTCTTTGGCTTAGAAGGAAATTGGTTTGGAAACATATTCAGCGATACTTCATCTCCTGCTTTGCATTTCTGTGGGCGCCCTGTGCTAGCAGTGTCCAAGCGTTTTGTTTTTTCTTCCCCCCCTTTTCATACCGCGCCCCCCCCCCTGCAATGGCTCTGCGCCTCCCCTGGGGGGTGGGCCCCACACTTTGGGAAGGTCTGGCTTAAGGAGAGATGACTTAGATTCTATGCGCTTTCAATAATTGGAGATTATATCAATCATTTGGGGAAATAACAAAAACGTGTTTTGAACAAAAACTCTCTAGTGATTATGAGAGAACCAAAAGAGGATGCCAGGGTGGCTTGATGGGTTGTAAAAACATCAGATTTGAACAAGGGTCATAGTGTTAAATGCATTCCTAATTCAACTGACTGTCATTGACTGTTTTGTTTATTTTAACAGGAGTTTCAAAACCTTAACAGCATGTTTCACTAAGGTACTTATGAAGATAAAGATCATATGTGTACAGTACTTTTATCAACTTAAACCTTCACAATTCATTTCCAATCCTGCAGTCACACACTGCAGCACAACCAAAAGTGTTGTAACCGTGTGCAATGAACCTGAAATTTCTTTGCCTTTCAAATGGTTGCTTCATCTGTGACTCACAGCCAGTTGTCTGGTGCATTAAGATGGCAGTAAAACAGCAAGAAGATGGAGTCAGGTCGCCTTTTGGAGTAAAACAGCGATTAACTACGTAAATCTGAGAAAAATCCAAATTCGTTGTCTTCTGTTGCTGCATATATACAGAGTAATTCACATTAAAACACAAATCCACATTAAGTGATCACATTCAGACTCAACCAGAACCTCACAGATTTGAAACAGAATTATGAATTTCTTCTGCAAATAATGACATACAGTAGTTGCTGCAGGAGGACAATTTAAAAGGGAAATTACACTAGTACCTGACAGCTTTTTATATAGGACTATAACCAGAATACAACCAGCTGGAAATCACCTGAGACAAATCTCCCATTGCAAAGAGATGCACTCACTAGTGTGAATAGGCTGATTTTGCTTACAGTGTGTTGGAAATCTATTAACATTTATAAATTAGGTGGCAGTTCAGTTACTTTCAGACTTTTAGTAAGCTGTCTAAGAGTGACTGCTGCCAGCCTACTTGCAGCTGGTCTCCAAGGGCAAAAAAAAAAAATGAAACGCAATCAAGGAGCAACCACTGACTTTTCTTTAGTGTGACTGTAAACTTAGGAGAAATGTTTTTGTGCTAAAACCTAATTAATAAAAGCCCAGACCCATTTTTAATGTCAGGGAAACTTTGGGAGAGTCAGTGTTGAAACTTTAACAGGACCTTCTTCAATGTGTGGTTCTTATGGATGAAAACATCCCTTTATGTGTCACATCATAAAGGGTTAGTTGTTGTTTAGGACTTCGTCACCACTATATTCATATGGTTTGTATTAGAGAATACTGACCAACAGTCAGCAGTATACTGTCATTTAGGATATTTATGTACAATTTATTTAATATGTTTTGTCACAAACTGAATATTCAGGGGAAAGGAGCATACTGACATATTTATCCAGCTAAGCCGCCTGGAAGCATCTCGGGCCTGAGGTGAGACATGCACAAAACAACTAGGAAGTGGCCAGTAAAATTTAAATGTAACAGTTGGAGGTTAATTGTGTTGTTCAACGGCAACAGTTAAAAATACTTAAGAGTGGATAGTGGCAGTCATGTTTGATATAAACCACTCATATCTCTGAAGCGGATATAAAGATTTGGACATTACAGATGGTGACATATTCATTTCTGCTGCTAATGCCTCTATTCTATGGATCCATCTGGATTTTCATAGAGCACAAAAAGGTTTGTGTTCGTAGATACTGTACTGTGCTGTTAAAAATGGTGATTGATTTGTTGAGTCAAATAGACTTCACAGAGATTTTCATTGTTGCAATCTATTTCTCAAGTTCTGCAATGGTTGAATGTTTCCACAACAGCTCTTTCATTATTGTTGGAGCGCAGATATCTTCCCACATCCATTAGAACTAATGGTGTGGTATATTATGAATGGAGAGTGTGCAGCGCTGCCTTTCTCAAATGGATTGGGCTTATTGTGAATGACCCATGGTGGTTCATTTTAGCCTACACAGGCATTAACATTTTATTGCATTGAAAGAACATTCTCAAGCTCTGTATTGCCAGCACATTGCACCACTTTTACAAACCTAACAGCCAGGAACACAAACATAAAAAAAAAAAAAAACATTAGAAGAGCTATTAAAACTAAATCTGCTTTAATAGGTTTAGTGGTGTATTCCTTGACCCACTGAATCTTTTGGGGTCTGCATTTAACGTCTCTTTCTCCTGATATTATACAAAAAAGTACTGTGAAATGTCAGCATTCAAAAGAGGTATACAGAAGAGTAATATAATGCTATATGAATTCTTTATTTTTTTTTTACTTGTTCTCTATAAAAGTTATCATTATATTGTCAAGGGCAATATTTAAGAAATAAACAATAGGTGTGATATCCCAGCCTCAGATACTTGCACCAATTTGACCAAAACTAAAGCTTTGTCTTTGTGTGTGAAAAAGTTGGAACACTGAGAAGATGAGTGGGCAGTGTATGCCATGGGCATCTCCTCTGTTGAACAAATTGTATGAAGACATTGAGAACTATTGTCACGGTCTTTTATGTTCCAAACACGTCCAAGAAAAGGCCGTGGGTGGCAACGGGAGGTTTATTTTAGAACGCACTTCTGACTCCATTGTTTAAAAATCATATGCCGTTTATTTTGTGGAAAATTATAAACAAAAAACCAAATAACTTCTTAAAACTTAAAATTAAACGAAAGTTTAAGTTAATTTGCTTTAACAACTTCAAAAGTGGTCAAAAAACCCTCCCGTCTTCCCATCAGACATTTGGCGCAAAAAAAACAAAAAAAAAAACACCATCTTTACCACACCCCTCCAGGGTGGTCTTAATCCCCTGATTAATGGGAGGGTCCATAAGCCAATAATCCAATCACTTTCCAAAAACATTTACAATAAAATGAATTCCAAATTTACATAACAAAATTAGGTCAGCATATTCTTACAACTTTAAAGAAAAAACAAAAATGAATACAAATTGCGTTTTTTATAAACATTCAACAAAAATGGCCAGAACAACTATATTACTTATACAGTATGAATAACTTACATAGGCTGTTTAATTTGTTTAGATGAACTTAACCCCAATACGGTGTACATTTTAGGACATCGTCAGGTATCAGACAAAAAATTGTCAGGTGTCAGTTGTCAAAAAAAAAATTGTCAGGTATCAGAAAAAAAATTGTCAGGTGTCAGAAAAAAAATTGTCAGGTGTCAGAAAAAAAATTGTCAGGTGTCAGTTGTCAAAAAAAAAAAGTCAGGTATCAGAAAAAAAGTTGTCAGGTATCAGAAAAAAAATTGTCAGGTGTCAGACAAAAAAGTTGTCAGGTGTCAGAAAAAAAATTGTCAGGTGTCAGTTGTCAAAAAAAAAATTGTCAGGTATCAGAACACAAGGTACCAGAGAGAAAATCTTCCTGCAGGTGGCGCTGTTGTCATGTCCCACCCGAATTGATTTCCAAATACGTCATCAACGTGTGACCGTGAGAGAGCGTAAGGTCATTGACCTCACCGGAGTTTTACCGTGGTTCAGGCTCCTAACGACACAAGGTAAGTTTAACTTTTTCTCCCTTTTGTTCATATTTTTGCCACAGTTGTGTTATATTAAGTTGCAGTTATGTTGTGAAAGTTACATATCAGAGACGGAAAGCCAGTTTTGTACGAAACCAAATCAGTACTATTTTTGTCTGGCTAATTCATTCTAGCTAGCGACAGTGGTGAAACGTGATTCAAATTTAAACTGTTCAGTAATTGTTTTGTATACATTTCAGCAAATGGACAAGCTGAAAGCTTACGAGCAGCTTAAAAAAGACCTTGAAAATGGTAATCCAACACTTTATTAAATTTTTTGGTAATGTTTGCAAGTTAATTTTTTTAACTGCAAAGAAAATAGAGGTTCTTTTCATGGTACTCCAGCAGCTGTTAAAAGGATCATGTGTGGCCAACAAGGGATGGAGGACAGCGACATTCATCATGAGATAAATGTTTCACTGTAAGAACTTTGACACACTTTTTTTTTTTCATTGTCAAAATCGATTCTTCCTCAAGCTGTAACATAATATGCCTCTATTTTGTTTTTTTTATTCGGACATGTTTCTGTTTTATTAGGAGACTGTCTAACCCCAACATCGTCAGACTCATGGCAGTTGCCCGCACTGAGTCCTGCTTTTTGTTGGCAGCTGAATACATTCATGGCGCAACCCTGCAGCAAGTGCTTCACACAGACAGCTGCTTGGTGAAGGTACCAATACTCATAATTTTATGTTTAATACATTTAGGTAGATGTGAATAATCTTAATACCCTCATATTAAAAAAGAACTTTTTATTGCTGGCATTTGTTTAAATATGTACTTGAAACCATCTTTGTGTACAACATATAAAAAGACTGACATGTTAGATTGTCACACCTGGCTACGCATTGTTTTATTAATATTATATATTGTCTTGATAGCTTGAAGGGGATGATGCCGGTTTCATATCACTGGACTTATCCATGGCAGTAGAGTACATCCATGCACAGAGAATCATTCACCAGGATATAAAGCCAGCAAATGTCATGGTAAGCCATATTGTATTTTTCTTTTTCTCCACTTTGTTTTTGAAGATCAAAATAAAAATAGTATATTATTTATTTAACTTTATTCTCTTCAGTCTATTAAACACTACATTTGAACAATGAGAAACTTTTCTGGCATATTCATATAAAGGATTTTTAAGTAAGAAGCCTTACATTGTTTATTTAATAGTCCAATTTTTCTTTAATATGTTGGTTCTTGCACACCTACAAAATTCCCAAACATGTTGTAAGTTTAGGCTTTACAAACTGAAAGTTTCTATTATTTTATTAGTCTGTACCACTTGCTTAAGTGGAATGGGGATTAAAAAATGCACAGGACTATAAAACCGGGTTGGATCATTAACCAATCTGTTAATTTTAATGTTGGGTATAATAAACAATCTCAGAATAAATCTGCAGTGATTGGGTGATCTGGGTGCTAAAAGCTTTGAGGGGTTTTTTTTTCCCCAATTATGAGCTGTGGTCTTTGGAATGACATTTTTGATAACATTTGTGAAATTTTAGACAACCTGGTAAGTTCTCATATGTATACCTTATAGGTTCACCACCCTTCTAAGAAGGCAGTCCTGACAGACTGGGGCATGGCAAACATAAGAGACACTGTGATGCTTCGTCAAGGGAGTAAGTTCACTGCCCAGGCTACTGGTCCAGCTGGTGGCACATATCTTTACATGGCCCCTGAATGCATACTGATGTTTGAAGAGGCCTCGTTCCAGACAGACATGTGGTCCCTCGGAGCCACATATCTGGAGATCCTGACGGGTTCCGCTCCGTGGATGGTTAAAAAACAAAGAGAACTGGCTGCACTAATGGCCACCAAAACCCCACCACATGCCCTATCACATCTCAGTGACAAAAACAGTTTTCTTGGTGGTTTGGTGAGCTATGACCCAGACTCAAGGCCTTCCGCATCTGATGTTGTTAAGGTTCTCAAGTCAGGCCTTGATCTTACGAGCCGATATGGCTACAAGTGGTAATGTTGCTACAGTCTGCAGTTCAAAAGTCTTTCAATGTGAATTATGTTCTACATTATTGTTAACAAAAGTTGTGGTAAATGAAACACTGAATCATTATGAAAGATGGCACCTTGTCAATTGTATTTCAACATTTTATTGTACATTTTGTTGGTCAGACAGTTTTCAAATTACCTGTTGATTTTAAACAAGGATAAATAAATGTTAACAAACACTGTTGTATGATTTTATTGGTCATTGGAAATGTTTACTGGTGCACCTTCCATCCTCTCTCTCTTCAGAAAGATGTATATGTCATTTGCCTCGGCAAACGTAGAAAGTGTAGGAACTGCATTTCTGTTCATGGCAGTTGTGAGCTCTTGGACTAGCATGAGGTATGCAGCAAGGCAACCATCAGGTGTGCAGGGAAACTGGCTGTTTTCTAAAATGTTCTGGCACATGTCTCTGAATTCCTGGTTTGCTACCAGTGAAGGCTCTTCCCTCTCACAGATTAATTGCTTGGCATAGTCTAAAAGGTCTGGGTCAACAATGTGCAGCACATTGCCATATCCTGCGAATGAAAGACAATATTGAAAAGATGTTCACTTTGAATGTTAAAAATAAATGAATAATGACAAAGCTGTTCTAGAACCTGTATAAGAAGCAGTCAGTGTTTACAGATGTTATTACAGAAACTTAAAGATGGAAATATTACTCAAACATTTAGATAAATTTTTAGTTAAAGGTGTCAATATGAAGCCATTTTAGTATTGACAGTAGAAATTCAGAAATCTCTTATTGTACTACAAGTAGGCTTCTTCGGAAGACACAAAAGAGAAAGCACATTATAACAGTTTTACGCTCATTACACTGGCTTCCAGTATATTTTAGAAAATTCATTTTAAAATTTTAGTAATGACTTTCAATGCTCCGAATCGTGAAGCTCCTGCCTTAATTTCTGATCTTATAGAACCCCACGCTCCCTCTCCCAGCCTGTGATCATCTAATCAATGGCTGTTAGTAGTCCCACCAGAAGACCAGAGGCAATAGATCTTCCAAAGCGGTGGCTCCCAGGTCATGGAATGCTCTGCCTCCATCATTACGTTTCCTTGATTGCATTTATTCTGTATGTTCGATTGTGCTGTTTTATGTTTATCTGTTTTATATTATTGTGAAGCCACTTTGTGGTTTTTATCCTGTGAAGAGTGCTATATCAAAGTAAAAGTAAACTAATGAAAGTTAAAAAACAAACAAAAAAATAAAACCCCACAGGCTTTCAAATGACATACCAGGAGGTGGTGAGGTAAACAGAAGGTCGGGTTTCCCAAATGGACCAGGTGCATTGCGTTGCTTGCGGATGTCATGGGTGTTCCAAACTGTTTGCTCCGTTTTTAAGTCTCTTTGAAGCAGTGGCAAGTGTGAGTACTGCAAGCAGTTGCTATGAAAAAGGAGAATTAAAAAATTAATATGTTCATCTGCTTCTTTGAGGTAGAATAAGTAAAAGCTAAATTTTAATCAGTACTCAAAAAACAAAGGCATTCCTAGACCACATACTTTCATACTGCTGCTTGATTATTTTTCATGTCTAAAAATATTGACTTACATGTGCACAGGATTGTCCAGTTCAAGGATCCCAGACTCCATCATGGCCTACGCATGTTGTTTTGAAAAAGACATAAGTTGTGAAGGTGAGAATTTCATTAGTGAAAAGGTACAGATGTACATAAACACAGATTCTGGCCTTGTGTTTTCAGATAAACTAATCCATCGTATGTTTAACGAAATTTGGATGGCTACTCTTTGTTAATAGGTTTTACAGGTGAAAGATTTGCTTTACCTCAAATGTTGTCAGCCATTTCTTAATCCATGTCCGCTTTAAAATACTGTTGAAACATTCAGCTCTCTAAACAACAGAAACATGACATTATCAGTTTTGTTGTCAGGTTGTTACTTTAGAAATATCATTTACCAGCTTAAAGACATACCTGGTTGTGCACTGATGTCCCCATTCTGAAGCACCTCCATGCCTGATTCCCAAGATCTCGCATGTGAAATGCCATCTGCATTTGACCCACAACAAGGTTCTCCTTTCCTCTGTCCCCCCGAATCATTTGAGGACAGCCTAAAGACACAAACTGAAGATAATTAGTGAATGATGAAAAAATAAATTTATTAACAAAATGTAATCTTTTTTAACCCCCCATTTTTTAGTATATTGCATACCACCCTGTTCTTGAACAGCCTCAAAGAAGTATCTGGCCACAAAGTTTTGCTTGCGGTTGGATGTGCCCACCTTTAGCCATAGAACCTTCCTGGAAAATCTGAAAAGAAAGAAACAGAAAAGTGGCCACTTGTACATATGATTTAATCATGTTTTGGCACTATGTTTGGTTTTTGTTACATTCCCCAAGAGTATGCTGGTTTTCCATTGTATTATGTCTAGGCGTTGTTTCTGGTTCCTCCGGCCATTTTGACTGCCATAGTTGTGTAGGCTTACATGCCTTTGGAATTGAATGTGACTCTTGACTGTGTTCAGACTGACGCGAGGGGAGAGCTGCCTTTTGTTTTGTAATCCCTTGTATTCTCCTGTTTATGTGTTGGTTAGGTAGGTTATCGTAAATTGTACATTTTATTTTCTTTGGAGTTAAATTCTGTTTACTTTATATCAGGGATGTTTTGTTTGTTGTGTTGGTCTTGGCCCTCCCTGAAATTAACTGCCAGTCTGAAATGGAACTTTAAGACTAGCAGGAAATAAGCCTTTTAAAAACCGCCATCTTGAATCCTCCTTCACTATTCATACTTTATCTTGGTCCCTTAGACCAGGCTTGGCCAAATCCAGACCTCGAGGGCCAGTGTCCTGCATGTTTTAGATATCACCCTGGGTAAACACACTTGAATAAAATGATTAGTTCATTACCAGGCCTCTGGAGAACTACAAAACATGTTGTGAGGGTAATTTAGCCATTTGAATCAGCTGTGGATCAAGGACACATCTAAAACCTGCAGGACACCGGCCCTCGAGGCCTGGACTTGCCCATCCCTGCCCTAGACTACTCAGGAGAGATAACACCTCAGTTTACCGCACATCCTTATCTTGAAGCAACTTTGTACTATCACTGAATATAATAAATTAAGTAGCGAATGCCATATTCAAACCTACCCATCAATCCCCAAATGTATCCACATTCCAAAGAACTTCAGTTTATCATTGCCTATATGAAACAACAAATAATAATTACAATTTGTTTCAACAGAAGTACCATCAAAACATGTTTGGAAGGTTAATTGAAAAGATAAAATAAATACCATCAATGTGCCGTGTGTCATTTGGACCACGGCTGATGTAATTCCGACGGGGAATTTTCTTCTTTCCAGGAGATCTCCTCTGAAGACCACTTGCATCCATATACCTCATTATATTAGCAACATCGTCTCTACAGTAACAATAGATTTTACTCTGAGCTCAACAGTAAAACAAGAGAACACTTGATCATATACACACTATTTAACCAACCTGTAACAAGGCCGCACTCCTCTGACATCCCTTACCCGCTTTACCATTGCCCTGATTCCTTGTTCAGGAGACCACTGTTTCATCTCACTCTAAAAAACAAACAAACAGACAATTGAATGTTTGTTTTTTTTAAATCACTACAGAAAATAACATTTATTGTTTCTACAATAGCTCATGACACAGACTTCAGGAAAATATATATTTTTTGCACTGATGTTTTAACGCTTACCTCCACAGCTTTGTGGATTTCAGTAAAAGGTCGTTGGGGGCATCTTCGCTTCAACCCTAGAAGTTTTAAAACTCGTCTCAGATGCCTCTCACTGTTAAAAGACAACACAGACTTACATTATATTAAATGCAAACTGCATGTTTTGTCATTTTAGAGAGTTGTCACGGAAACTGTTGAAATGCAGACTTACCTTATTTTATGCCCATATGAATTCAGTGCACAGCTGATTTCCTTTTGTTTTAAGCCTTTGTTGAACAATGTTATTATCATCATATCTTGAAAGGTTAAGTGTAACAACAACAGTCTAATTGATCACCCACCTCTTACACTGAACATAAGTAATTAACCAGTAAAGTACTAAATCTTTTTATGTGGCAATTACACTAAAAGCATCGTCTATTCAGTGCCCACAAATAAAACATGTGTAGCAAAAAAATACACTTCTTTGATATGAAAGAGGTGAACAGTAGTTAATAAATAAGTTGTACTTTAGTCATTTATTTTTAATGCTCTTTTTTTAATAAAAAAAAAAAAAAAGTATTTTTGGTACAGTCATGGGAACCAGCCAGAGTCGGATACTCCTTTCATCATCGTCAGATGACATATTGCAGCAAAGTCTAAAAACAACAACAGAAAAAAACATATCGGGATCAAAAAATATCCCGACAGTAGCAATATAGAAAAGAGAAATAAAGAAAAAGAGCGACAGAAAGGATGCAGGCTGCTCGTGAGCTTTCAGCTTGTCCATTTGCTGAAATGTATACAAAACAATTACTGAACAGTTTAAATTTGAATCACGTTTCACCACTGTCGCTAGCTAGAATGAATTAGCCAGACAAAAATAGTACTGATTTGGTTTCGTACAAAACTGGCTTTCCGTCTCTGATATGTAACTTTCACAACATAACTGCAACTTAATATAACACAACTGTGGCAAAAATATGAACAAAAGGGAGAAAAAGTTAAACTTACCTTGTGTCGTTAGGAGCCTGAACCACGGTAAAACTCCGGTGAGGTCAATGACCTTACGCTCTCCCACGGTCACACGTTGATGACATATTTGGAAATCAATTCGGGTGGGACATGACAACAGCGCCACCTGCAGGAAGATTTTCTCTCTGGTACCTTGTGTTCTGATACCTGACAATTTTTTTTTTGACAACTGACACCTGACAATTTTTTTTCTGACACCTGACAACTTTTTTGTCTGACACCTGACAATTTTTTTTCCTGACACCTGACAACTTTTTTACGGAAGCGTAGAGCTGCCACCCAGGCAAAAGAAAAATACAAGTGTATCACGTTATAACGTGAAAGGTTTATTGTTCTAACAAGATACTTTTCCTGTTTGTACAATATACTTTTCACGTTTGAACAACATAATATCACGTTATTACAATATACATAATTATCACGTTCGTACAATATAAATATTATATTGTACGAACGTGATGATTATGTTCGTACAATATAATAGGAGATAAGATGTACCACAATGTAAGGAGTGCTCTGACACGTTGATAAATATGTTTTTTTTCCCCCCTTTCTCGCAGTCGATTAGATGAGATGATAAGGCTGTATGAAAAAATGTTCCTATTAAGTTTTGAACTGAACTGCCAGTAGCTTTTGGTGTACAATTCAAACACTGCAGATGTATTTGCTAAAAACAAACACAAATAATCTGTCACTAGAACAAACAAACAAAAAAGAATGACCATTCATATAAGGAAGGAATCAATTATCACGTTCGTACAATATAATATTTATATTGTACGAATGTGATGATTATGTATATTGTAATAACGTGATATTATGTTGTTCAAACGTGAAAAGTATATTGTACAAACAGGAAAAGTATCTTGTTAGAACAATAAACCTTTCACGTTATAACGTGATACACTTGTATTTTTCTTTTGCCTGGATGGCAGCTCTACGCTTCCGTACTTTTTTGTCTGACACCTGACAATTTTTTTTCTGATACCTGACATTTTTTTTCTGATACCTGACAATTTTTTTTCTGATACCTGACTTTTTTTTTTTGACAACTGACACCTGACAATTTTTTTTCTGACACCTGACAATTTTTTTTCTGACAACTGACACCTGACAATTTTTTTTCTGACACCTGACAATTTTTTTTCTGACACCTGACAATTTTTTTTCTGATACCTGACGATGTCCTAAAATGTACACCGTACCCCAAAGTTGAACTCAAGTATTTGGGTTAAAATAATTTCTTACTGTGCACTGTGACTACAAAAAAAAAAAAAAAAAAAAAAGAATAAATAAAGATTAAGACTTCAAACTTCCTACAGTATTTTTATCATCAACTTCTTCAATTTAAACCTCAGTGTTGAAGATGACAGCTTATCCAGTTTCAGCACAACTTTAAAGGATTTTTTGAAAAAGATTCATATCAAGGCCAGAGTGGAAATGGAAGCAAACACATAACTTCACAATTTTTATGGGTTTCATATTAAGTTTGATTCAGTAATACTTCAGTTGGCCATGTCTTCCACAGACATGCCCTGGACAGCAGAGCCATGTCAACTATATACTTTTTTTTATTTTATTTTTTTTATTGCTGAACCAAGGTTGTTGTGACAACAATAGGTCTGTGCACATTGTGAGGAGAATATATGGAACCGGTCTGTCAAAATCAGTGAGGTAGAATGATAGCAGTGGGTTTCAAAAAGCAAACTGTCCAACAGTCAATTTGTAACTATGGCTGTTGGAACTTTGCCCGTCAGTTTTGCAAAGTTTGTCTTTATTTTGAATTCCTTCTGATAACTCTACAGACGTTAAGCTAAAGTTCTATTAAAACATCCAATACTTTCTCCTTGTTATAATTTCATAGTTTTATTCATAGGATCCAAGGTTAAAAGATGACAAGTGACCAGGCTGACAGGAAATTTGTGTTTGCCGTTGTCATCCTTTTTATAAATTATGTCACTCTTTGTGTCATTTTGGCTTATTGTGGAACTGGCCTGGCAGCTATAGGCTGAAAGCAGGTGTGCACGAGTAGTTTGTCTTTAAATACATTTTAGGTATATGTGAGTAGAGAGGGATAGATTCTGAGATGGATTAAAGACAGATTGTATAAATGTTTTTCAAATTCTGAAACAAACTGTTATTTAAAAATAAAAAAATAAAAAAATTAAAAAAAAAGGTTGAGTTGGGACACCTATCATTTAAGAGTCAATTGCAGTGAGTAGAATGCACCTAAAGCAACAGTATAAATGGTTATAGTATAAATGCACTGTTCGTGTTACAGTTCACATGAGCAATGACCAACTTCTCCAGCATGACCACAACATGAGCCCGCACCTCAATAAAGTAACACCTTTAACAAACAGAGAGGGTTTGTCTTACCATTTAACAATACCACTTGATGGCCAATAGTACACAGGATTAACAAATTTATAATTTGTCTTCATATGACTTCAATTTGTCAGCCAAGGCAAAGGAAAACTGTGGCATTCGTGATCAGCTTACACCGAGTGGACTATACTTCTCATTAATTGAGTTACCATTATTACTAAAGAAAAACATGTTTTAAAAGCCATTTGGATTGTATTTATTAATGTATTTAGCAGAAGCATAAAAGCTCAGCCAGTATCCTCACACTCAACTGCTTGAGGATGCTGGCTTGATGTAGCATTTTCATGCATTTCTGAAACACTTGAGTAGAACAGAACTGTCATTGTTAGCAGTGCAGTCCAGTTTGTATCCTATATGGACAGGTGTAAAAAAAATAAAAAAAATAATCCACTGTACAAAATGCCACCACACCACAACAATATCATAGTTGGAAAAAACAATTAATGATAGAATCAGTTAAATTTTATGTAATGTCAACAGAGAGAGAGAAAAAATGTACATTAGTCATCCATTTGAAGTTTTTAAAAGTTAGCAATATGTAATAATATGCAAGAACAGAAATTACTTAAAATAACTTAAATGTAACAGTTCTGTCTAATAGGTTTCTCTATGTATTTTTGAGCCAAAGTCTACTGTAGTACTTCCAGAATTAAAGGGAAACCTTGCATGAAAGTGATCATTACCAGTGGCCTCTGAGGAAAATTAATTTAGAGATTCCATTTTTTTCTGGGCAGTTAGAGAAACCGATTTAAAGTAAATAAATAAAACGAAATGAAAATTAATAAATCATAAATTGCAGTGACATTATTTATTTCATCAGGATTATGTTATTTCTCTTTATGTCACTTAAAAACTGGTAGCCAGGATTTACTTTAGTTTAAAATAATAATAATAATAATAATAATAATAATAATAATAATGTTCTTAGTACAATCATTCACATATTGGTTCATTTAAGTGAACCAATCTGTGAATGATTATGTTGCCATGTCTTCTTCTAGTTTGTCAACTTCACCAGTAAAGGTTAAAAATATGTTCCTCATTGCATTTTATTAGCATTTTGCTTTGTAGTTATTCAGTAAGAGACAATAAAGCTCCTTACGTGCATGGAGGCTTTCATCCCAAATCCTGAAACTGTACACTAAACAGATGAAGGGAAGCTGAGGACTAGTGAGTGTCAGAACTACAGGGTGGGCCATTTATATTGAGTTATTTACAAGTTTCTGACCACTTATAAAATGTGTTCAATGTGCTGCCCATTGTGTTGGATTGTCAATCAACCCTCTTCTCCCACTCTTCACACACTGATAGCAACACCGCAGAAGAAATGCCAGCACAGGCATCCAGTATCCGTAGTTTCAGGTGCTGCACATCTCGTATCTTCACACCATAGACAATTGCCTTCAGATGACCCCAAAGATAAAAGTCTAAGGGGGTCAGATCGTGAGACCTTGGGGGCCATTCAACTGGCCCACGACGACCAATCCACTTTCCAGGAAACTGTTCATCTAGGAATGCTTGGACCTGGCACCCATAATGTGGTGGTGCACCATCCTGCTGGAAAAACTCAGGGAATGTGCCAGCTTCAGTGCATAAAGAGGGAAACACATCATGTAGCAATTTCAAATATCGAGTGGCCTTGAGGTTTCCATTGATGAAGAATGGACCCACTATCGTTGTACCCCATATACCACACCAAACCTTCACTTTTGTTGTTCCAACAGTCTTGGAGGGATCCATCCAATGTGGGTTAGTGTCAGACCAATAGCGGTGGTTTTGTTTGTTGACCTCAAATTGTTACTTAAGCCCTCTCTAGACCCAGCGGTCTTAGCTAATAGGCCAATCTTCCTTTCATATCAAAAATTCTTGAAAGAGTTGTCAAACAGCTAACTGATCATCTGCAGGGGGCTCTTTTTTGAAGAATCTCAGAGCTCATCACAGCACAGAAACAGCTTTAGTGAAGGTTACAAAGGATCTTCTTATGGCCTCTGACAGTGGACTCATCTCTGTGCTTATCCTCAGCGCAGCGTTCGATACTGTTGACCATAATATTCTATTAGAACATGCTGCAGGCAGTACAGGTACTGCGCTGCAGTGGTTTTCTACCTAGTTGACTCCAATTTGTTCATGTAAATGGAGAGTCCTCTTCACACACTCAGGTTAATTATGGAGTTCCACAGGGTTCGGTGCTAAGCCCAATTCTGTTTACATTATACATGCTTCCCTTAGGCAGCATCATTAGAAGGCATAGCATCCATTTTCACTGCCATGCAGATGACAAATTTATCCATCCATGAAGCCAGAAAACACACCAGTTAGTTAAACTGCAGGAATGTTCTAAAGACCTGGATGACCTCTTGTTTTCTGCTTCTAAATTCAGGTTATTGTACTCAGAGTTATTTTTGAACAGGATGTGTTCTTCAACGCACATATTAAACAAATATGTAGCACTGCTTTTAATCCGTTTGTGCAATATCTCAAGATATTTCTAATTTTAGAGTGACGCTGAAAAACTAGTTCATGCATTTATTACTTCTCGGCTGGACTACTGTAATTCATTATTATCAGGAAGTCCTAAAAACTCCCTGGAAAGCCTTCAGTTAATCCAAAATGCTGCAGCAAGAGTCCCGACAGGGACTAGAAAGAGCAGATTTGTCCTGTATTGGCTTCCTGTTAAATCCAGAATTGAATTCAAAATCCTGCTCCTCACATACAAGGTCTTAAATAATCAGGCCCCATCTTATCTTAATGACTTCATAGTATCACATTAGAGCACTTCGCTCCTGTGCCACAAGCTTACTTGTTGTTCCTAGAGTATTTAAAAGTAGAATAGGAGGCAAAGCCTTTAGTTTTCAGGCCTCTTCTCTGGAACCAGCTTCCAGTTTGGATTCAGGAGACACACACCATCTCTACTTTTTTGTCTAAGATCAGGCTTAAAACTTTCCTTTTTGCTAAAGCATATAATTAGGGCTGGATCAGGTGACCATGAATCCTCCCTTAGTTATGCTGCAATAGGTGTAGGCTGCTGGGGATTCCCATGATGCATTGAGTATTTCTTCTTCAATCACTGTTCTCACTCACTGTATTAATAGACCTTTTTGCACTGAATCTGCACTGAAGGGAGTTTCTCTTTCTCACTGTTACCAAAGTGCTTGCTCATAGGGGGTCATATGATTGTTGGGTTTTTCTCTGTATGTATTATTGTAGGGTCTGCCTTATAATATAAATAAAATGTAATTGAATACCTCAGGCAGCAGAACGAAAGAATAAGAGCAAGAACTACTGTCATAGAAGGACAGGCCTCTGCACGGCATATACTATTGACATATAGGATTTTTCAATATCCACCATTTCTCCTACCAATGGTTGGACAAAGCCAAATTGAAAGACAGCACAGAAGCACTAACCATGGCAGCACAGGAATGAGCTTTAACATCTAAGACTGATACAAACTGAGGTCTATAACACCAGGCAAAACCTCAGACAATCCAGCACATAATAGCCTGGTGCAAGGTGCTAGCAGGCAGGGTATACAACCAGATATACTGGTGATAACAGGCAGAGGAAGAAGGCTGTAGTGATAGACACAGGTAATAACAGTAAAATCAGGATGTGGGAACACAAGGAGCTTGAGAAATACCAAGAGCAAAGAGAAGATAGAAAAAGATGTGGAAGGTGGAGGCAGGAGTAGTCCTCATGATAACTGGAATGGTTACCTCCAAACTGGGCAAGTGGTTCCAGCAGATCCCAGGAGCAACATCTGAGATCTGTGTCCAGAAGGGTGGAGTCCTAGGAACAGCACAGATACTGTGCTGACATGTGACAAGCACTTCAGTTTTGCATCTTTACACACTCACATTAGTTTACATTTTAAACTTGAATGCAGTTAATTCAGGCAGCAAATGTTTTGCGTAATTCATTATAATTCATTTTGTTTCTGGCATTAGACAATTACTTTTACTAGGATATTAAATTATTGACATTAAAGTTAGAGCTTGGTTGTTTCTATACTTTATGTCATAGCAGAGCAGCCGGTGTGTTAGTGGAGTGCAGACACTTAAGGAGACAGAATGGAATCTTAACAAAAAATGAGTCGTTTATTTCGCCAAAAACACGAATACAAAACAAGGCAAAAATGAACAGAGACAAAACTAAAAGTAAAACCTAAACTGGGAAAAGCTAGACTGTGAAAACTATGATAAGCGAGTCTTGGACATGCTTCTGAGCAAGTATACAATAGTGATGTGACGTTCTGTATCGAGGCTTCGAAGCGTGTGTCGAGTAATGGAGGGGGCGTTTCCGCGAAGCGCGTATCGAGGCTTGCTTCATTTATGGGAGGAGCTGAAAATGATGACGTCCGAAGCCTCGCTGCCCGGCTGTACCACGTGACTGGTTCAGGAAGCGGTTCGAACTTTGCCGCGAGCTATGACAGCGATATAAACCCCTCAGACTTCATTCAAAATGTGGGTGTTTGATGGAGAGTTGCGGTTAGTGAGAGTTAGAGACAGTTTAGGGGAAAAAAAAAAAAAAAAAAAATAATCGCCTACGACCTGCCACAGTGGAGAAACTGTTATTTTTAAATAAAAACCAATGATGTGTCCCCTAAACACTAATCACTGTCCTTGCCTCAATGTTACAAAAGCACAACCACTGTCCACACCTCACAGTATATGATCATTTCCATTTTAGGCATTTCCAAATAATCATTTTCCATACTGCCAGCATAAATATACACAGTATACTGCCATCACTACAATATACATGTTTTACACACTCCTTTTGTTGTTGACATTTACAGGCTGTGTGCAAAATGCCACACTCTTCAAATTCATGCCAACTAATATTTTTACGTCCAGTAGGTGTCCTACTAGAGCAAATGAAGCTTCAAGAAGCTTCGCGTTGGGGTGAACCAATTGGATGAAAAGCTTCAGTGCTTCATGAGGCTTCATCTGCCCATCACTAGTATACAAGAGTAACTATTATGAGAAAACCTGTGAACATGAAATATGAACGTAACCTGACCAGCATCATGAGGTACCTGGAATCCAGTATGACATGGAGGAAGGAAAACAGACACACCATCAATGAACAAAGAGAAACAGAGGACTTAAATAGACAGGAGGGAAATGAGGGAAGTGGAAACACCTGGGGAGACGCAGCTGACACAAATTATCATGACGCCACAGGGGAAAGTAAAACTAAGCACAATGAACATAGTAACAAGGCTTTCAAAATAAAACAGGAAACATGGAGAGACATGATCTGGGACATGCAAGCTTGACACAAGAGACAGAGGGAGAGAGAGAGGGAGAGGAACACAGAGGAGAGAGACACAAGGAACCTACATAGACGGGGAAGCACAGAAAAAACCAGACTAAAACTCAACTCAATTACTAATAATACTAGAACATATCATTATCTCATAAGTTATACAAAATAACTCAACTCGACCCTTAACTTAAGAATAGCACATGATTTTAATATAATATTAACATGAGAAATCAACAATACAAAGTAAGACCCAGCCCCTGACAGCTTTACTTATTTATTATTTCTACTCTTTGCCTGTACTTAACTGTTTTATGGATTTGTATGTGTATGTATGTGTACTGCTGTCCTTGTGTCCGGGGACACTGTTGTAAAAGAGATTTTTAATCCAAGAGTTTTGTTTTTACCTGGTTAAATAAAGGTTATGAGGGAGAGTCAAAATACAAGGCACAAATCCTAATGCCATCTTGTGGCTCTAGTTTGAGCAACACATTACACATTATATGCTGGGCTACTTACACATATGACACTTTTTATTTTGCTTGCCTTTTTGCAATCCTCCCTCCTACTCACAGCTTCCAGTTCTTTAAATAAAGCTTAATGAGAACAGGGAGACTTATGGAGCAGTCAAGACAGAGAAGACATGTGTGTTAAAGGATACAGGTATATAAATAGTTAGTTTGAACCATGAATCACAAGCATTATAGACCCACTTAAAATTTAGTAGGTAGATAAAAGAAAAGAGAAATATAAAAAGAGATCTCAGCCTCAGTGGTACTACTTGTTTCATAAAGTTAACAATAATAATAATAATCATTATCATTTAGCTAAAAAAAAACAAACAAACAAGTATTTCTTCAGTAGCCAAAGCCTGATGCAGCTTATTTTACTTCTATTTTTGTGCAAATCTATTAAAAACAAATCAGTAAGGCACACTGTCACCCTGAAGGACATATTTTATTTTTAATTATGATGAACCTGGTGACTTGAGTATGTTGACTCCATCCCAGATAAATGCACCGAATGCTATGACTACTAACTACTGCACTTAGTAATCAGTTGGTTTAAAAAGCCCATGAAAGCACATTTTTGCTTTCCCAACTGAAGTGCTAAAATGCAGCAAAATGAAAAAGTCATTTTCCACATTAAGGTTTATGTTTATATTGTGCGACCTGATTAATGCTTGAGCACAAAACAGTAGGAAAAGTAAAACTACTGATGGTGTTACGTTATTTCTTGAAATTTGTTGACCTATTTTTTTTAAAGTAGTCATAGAGTTTCCCTTTGAAAATATATAACTTAAAACAAATCTTACTTTTAGGCTATTTTATTAGTCTTTACATACAGCCCTGTCACGTTGTGCATAACGTATACATCTGAGATTATGACATATGGTGTGAAAGAAAACATCTGGAAATATATTGGCAGGCTAAGTTAAATCAACAGCAGCACTTTAGAGATAATATTAAATTACTCAATGTCACTGAAAAAGAAAAAACACATTTCTGACTCAGGGAAGGCGCATGAATACTCAGTGGTATTTATTTAAAAACAAATAACCTTATGTGACTTTATATTTTTACACATTTAAGGTCAGCTACACTGACATCTGGCTGTTTGTTCATTAGCAATAAATTAAGAATATGTCATATATAATTTCCTTCATCTCTCTACATTCATGATTTCGTTTAATATAAACCACTTGGGCTGAATCAATAGCATTTATTTTCATAAACAGGAAAGACACCCACTGCCTAATATTGAATGCAGTTGTCTAAAATAATAATGCAACTGTCTAGTGAATTTGGTATTTTATAATTTATAACATTGATATTTAATTAAAATGTACTTCAAAATATTGCTGTTTATCTACTGTATTATCCATCCTCTGAGATTCTGAAAATATGCAGATATGGTTTCAGTTCCCAAAGGCAATCATAACAAGTGCAGGGTATGAGATAAGAGAGCAAGGTTTTAATCAACTACTATTGATTAAATTAAGCAACCCAGAAGGCTGTCTTACAAGATCAACTTTCTGCTTCCTCTTGTAATGAAACTGAGATGGGGGTGCAAAAAGACATTTCTAAACAATGGTGCTAGTGATGTTTGTCACATCAACAACTCCATCAAATGGGAGATGAATAAAGAACTGCCCAAAACTCAGACAGGTGCCTGTCATTTAGTATCTCATCAAATGCTAAATCCTTATTATATGAATGAAAGATGAGTGCATAAATGAATGCAACTGCCTATTTGAAAATAAAGCATTGTGCGTGTGCACACGTGTGTGTGCTCATCAATAATATTTTTTTTTCTTTCTCATCTTTGAAATTAAATCATTATGCACCCCCCGGCTAACCTGAGGTATTTCTCTAATTAAGCTAAGTAATTCATGTCTAATTGCCTTTAACTTCAGTCAAAATAGTAAAAGGATTCAGTTCTTATCTCTATGAATTTGCAATGTGATCAGGATCCAGTTGCACAAAATGTTAACATAAAAGTAGGACAAAAAGTTTCAGACAGAGCAAGTATAAGACATTTGTTTCCACCATCTTTGCCCAGTTTCACTGATTTAATGCTGCTCTTCTACCTAGAGCCATGTAAGACCTCAACTATAGGACATAATTGGATAATTTTTTTAATCAGCTTGTTATCAGACATGACAAAGTCTAAGTCATGTCTAATTACATGCATATGAGAATTGCAGGTCTCTGGTGAATTGTCTGTGACTGACATGTTCTTCCATAGTTTGAAAATAACTGGTACGCTGCATGGAAAAAAATACCTATAGGGTTTAATTTGTTTTGGGACAACAGTCACATGTGAGACTAGAAACTGTTACGCACACTTCACTTGTGTTTTCTCCTCAATTAACTACCCAAGGTTGAGGTTGCAAATATCCCAAGGTGCTTAACCTCTCTTCTACCTTGCATTTTCCCCCTGACAACCCTTAGGCAGCTACAATACATCTATCTCACCACTTTCCAATTGGCTGTCTGGATGCAGTCGTGATTGTGAAGAATATTAATGTTTATAGATACCCTTTGGCTGCCTATTAATTAACCCAGCTCATTTATAGTTGATTGATGAACTGTGCTATGCTGTTACAGCAAGACTGCAGTTGCAATTGGAAAGTGATTTTTGGGTGAGATTGTGTTGGTTTTGTGTTTACTGAAAGACTCATTAGAGGCTGCATGTCAGGAATAAGTAATATTTTCTTTTATCTAGAAATCTCATCCAGTCAAGAAGTAAGAAGAAAGTGTATTTGTTTAAGCGCACTTCGCTGGTACTTACACTGCTAATTCCTAGAGAAGCAGTGACAGTGTACGTCATTTTGTCAAACACTTCTGGTTTTTGTTAAATAAAAAATTGTAGTAAAGTAAGTAAGTAAGTAAAATTTTATTTATATAGCACATTTCTAGATAAGAGATCACAAAGTGCTTTACAAGGTATAGACACAGATTAAAAGACACAGATTAGTGTGCTATTGCTCATCTGTTATTGTATTTATCTAATTTTAAAGGCCTGATAAAGACCATGTTGTTGTTGTTATTATTATTATTATTATTATTATTGTTATTATTATTATTATTATTATTATTATTATTATTATTATTATTTATTTATTTTTCATTGTCAATGACAATAATAACACTTTCTTTTCTCATGACTGTAAATACGTGATGTGCTAATGTTTTTTTTAAATAAATGTCCAAATATAAGGGAGAGATATTTTAGATTAATCTTACATAAACATAATAAATAAAGTAGCAGTACAGAATTGATAAATGCCATAAGAGCTTATGGAATGTCAGTCAGAGTCATGCATTCCATATTTTTGTCCAGTTTAGACAATATCATGATGAGTTTTACATTTTATCCCACCTGTTGTTGTCAAATAATTTATGTTTGCACAAAATGCTGCACTAAATATTAACTTGGCTGACTAGATAAAATCTAAAACCATATTATTTGACTGTTTTTTGCACACAATGGACTGGTTATGTACCGCAGCCAGGAGAACAGGATATATAAAGCTGTACGGCAAATCAGGTCAAAAAATAACGCTGTTGTACCGCTTAATCCACTCTTAATGTTGTTGTTTAATTCTGACATTGCATATTAGAGCTCTTTAAAAATGAAGTGATTTTGATTTCTCCCTCATTATGGAATTGTGTCAGAACCAAAAGGACTTGTTTGGTAGCCTTTTAAAATTTATTTTTCTATTAAAACAAAGTGAAAAGAGCAATTTAATATTTTCTCTGATAAATACCAATAGATTAATCAATTACTTTAGAATCTAGTCTGCAGTATCGCCAGTAGTAAACCAGAACAAAATATAAAAGAGCATTTATACATATCCAACTAAATGTAGATATGTTTCCATGGCAACGTGCAATGGCAACATGCTACATACAGTTTGAACCACTTCAGTCTCTATATACAGAAAGCATTGTGAGTATGCTTAGTTTTTAGGCAAGGAGCATAATTTCTGATACATGGCAAATCGATGATGATGATCATGATGTGCGATCTAGATAAGAACCCTCTTAGGGTTCCGAGATATACTTGTCTGCCAAGTTTGGTCGCTCACCTACTGATCATGACACGTTAGATCAGGGACGTGGCCTGAGATGTAAATCGCAGGCCACATACAGTCGACATTGCTCTTATGTGTGCCAGACCAGTGTAAATCCTTTTTGTCGGTGTGCAGAAGCTTAACAACACCTTTAATTTCTGGGATATTTTAATGTAAGAAAAGGTATCGCAATTGAAAGAAAAGCTGCTGTAGTAAATGAAAGAAATCTGTAAGGGCGACTCTTTAGGCTTTAATTAGTGCCTAAAGTTGGAAGTTGTAAATGTGTAAAAATTTATCTATTATTTATTTATTTTGGTTAAGGATGAATGGCTGTGGAAGATCTGCATCAGTAAAAAAAAACAAAAATGTCTGTAAAACCTATGAAAATATACACTGAACAAAAATATAAACGCAACACTTTTGTTTTTGCTCCCATTCCCCATGGGATGGACGTAGAGACCTAAAATTCATTCCAGATACACAATATAACCATCCCTCCCAAACAGTGGTCACAAATCAGTCCAAATGTGTGGTAGTGGGCACATCTGCTATATTGAGATAATCCATCCCACCTCACAGGTGTGCCACATCAGGATGCTGATCTGACATCATGAGTAGTGCACAGGTGTACCTCAGACTGCCCACAACAAAAGGCCACCCTGGAATGTGCAGTTTTTTGCGCTATTGGGGGTCTGGGGACCCAGAACCGGTCAGTATCTGGTGTGACCACCATTTGCCTCATGCAGTGCAACACATCGTCGCATGGAGTCTATCAGATTGTCAATTGTGGCCTGTGGAATGTTGGTCCACTCCACTTCAATGGCTGTGCGAGGTTGTTGGATATTCGTGGGAACTGGTACACGCTGTCGTATACGCCGGTCAAGCACATCCCGAACATGCTCAATGGGTGACATGTCCGGTGAGTATGCTGGCCATGCAAGAACTGGGACATTCTCAGCTGCCATCTGCCCTGAACAATGTGAACCATGATTCATCCGTGAAGCGCACACCTCTCCAACGTGCCAGACGCCATCGAATGTGAGCATTTGCCCACACAAGTCTGTTACGGCGACGAGCTGGAGTCAGGTCAAAACCCAGATGAGGACGACGGGCACACTGCAAATTATCTGGTGCTTGCCATGATTTAAAATCCTATTTTTAGACAGGCCAGATTATTTGCCTTGTTTTAAAAAAGATTTACTTGTTTCTAAGTCTGGATTTTAGATAATAAACTTAAATTGAGAATAACCATATAATTGTGTCTATATTAGTACAGAAATCCAGAAATGGGAAGAATAACTCTTAAAATAGCCTACATTAGGTCTCTCACCAGATGTCTCTCAAAATATCACTTGTTTCAAGATAGAGTGACAAACTCAATTTGCTTGATTTAGGAAATTCACACAAGGCACCTGTTGAAAATATGATTTATTCAAAATCATGTCTGACTTCAAAGTTGTACATATAAAGGAAAAAAATTAACCACAATTTATGATACAAATCACATTTCAAAGACAGCTGTTTGTCACAGCATGCCAGCATTATGTGGTACAACATTGACATTGGTTTAGGGAACATTTAATGACTGTCAACTGATATCATCACAAACTACACTAAGCCAATACTTGGTGCAACCCTAATCTTAAGGGTGATTTCTATGGGAAATAATATCAGAAAGACTGTATTTGATTGGCACAAACACACTGTCCCTAAAACTAATAGAAAAGTATGAAGTATAATCAATGAGCTCATGGGCTAATTCTGTAGCTTGAGCAACAATGGGCACAGTTACTTCATATGCCAATAAGTCTTCATTTAAATTCAAAGTTTCATAGCGTTGGTACTCAAAAGCAATAAAAGATGAGTCAATCAAAAAGATATCCTTTATCAGTCCAAACACAGGGAAAGTGCCATCCACGTCTGCAATAATCATGGACTTCCCAGCAATGTATTTATTGCCATTTAGAACATACCATTTCACTGAGACAACAGACTGCATGACATCTATTCCAAAAAATTCTTTAATTTTTTTCCTAACATATTCATTATTTTTAGCTGATACTGGCCCGGATTCCTTTTCTTTCGCAAAAATAGGATGTTCAGTGCCTATTTCATTTTGACAACACTCAAGAAATTGATTGTGGTTTGCAAGGGATTTACAAACATTTTTAAAATTTAACTTAGAAGCCCACTGTTTAAAATAGGAGTGCTTTGCCTCAAAGCGCATGCACATACTCCTTATTAAAGGTCCAAGCGATAAGATTTGACTGGGAAGATGCAACATATAATGTTGCTTAGGTATTATATTGGCTTCGGGAAAAAGTTGCTTGAACTGATACAGGTGTTCTTCAATCATACTTCTCAGTTGCAATACAGTTTGTAAAGAAATAATGGGAGCAAGAACTATTTGAATTATCATAATTAACTTTCTAATAAATACAACATACTCACTCTCCGCACCATACAAAAGAAAAAGTAATATTTTTAAAAGAATTAGCATCTGTCCACAAGACTGTTTCAATTTGTTGTCGTTAGCCGCTAAAGTGCCAAAGCTAATAGGACATGGTTTATCCCGTATTTCAAGAGGTGAGTAAGGAAAATTTTGAATGTCTGAATTAAACTTGTCTAATTCTAATTGTCCTGAGAGAATTAGGTGTTTTAATACAAATTTAACTTCCATTGATGCAACACCTTCAAAAATAACATGCATTATGTCCTGTGGAGTTTGTTTGATCAGGTCAAATGCAGGAACATCAACTAGTCTGCTTCTTCTATTAATTCCATAAGTAGTTTTGAGGGATGCTTTCAATAAATCTGTGCTTGCTTTATCTATTTCAAAACACTGCCTGATATGTTTCTCCAGAGTTCTGTGAACAAACTTCTTCTCCTCAAAAACACTTTGCATATCATCAAAGTTGCATTCACAGTGTCTACATTTGCTATAAGCAAAACCAATCCCTTCTTTAAAGCCAGCAATCTCATGCTGGGCTAGCGTGTCTCCGCAAATGGCTATAACAGCACCAAACAATTCAATTTCACCATTTGACATTTTAATCCTTACACCATTGTAAAGCAGTGATAGATCTTGAAGTATTCTTTTCAGTACAACATCAATACCCCACTGAGAAATGTCACTTGCTTTAGCAATAGCAAGAAGTCGTATTGCAGCTAACTTTGACCTAAATTTTGGATCAATATTTCCTAAAGTATAATAAAACATGACCAATTTGTTTGCAGAAGCATGGGACCCTAAGGGGTTACCGGTACATATTTCAATTTCATCTGTGTACAGTATTAATTGCAATGCATTTGGCCTCTGAGAAAACAAGGGGGACCCGTCTCTAAAATCATAGAAGAATCCCTCTCTGCTTCTTTGTGGTGCAGTGTTCAACATGGTAAAGATTCTCTCATTAGTCATTAACTGCTTTAGACTTTCAATTAATGGTACATAGTAAAAACTTTTGTTCCTTAAAGACATGACCCTTGAAAGACCTTGCTTTACCCAACATATCTTCTGGGATACTACTACTTCCTCTGCGTTGACTGGACAGAACATTTCCCCTATGGCTCTACTCTGTCCATATGCAATGGTGGAGAAAGGATCCATGAATTTATCAAATGTAGCCAAAGCCTCATCTTGAAGCTGAGTGGTTCCCTCGGCATTATCTTCAAACACTGTCTTCATTCTTTCCTTGAGCGTATCCAAAAGAACAGCCTGATACTGTTGCACTCCTGAGATGATATGTTTGACCGTTCTCTGTGAAAACATTTGAAATAAAAGTAACTTATTCTGCATTTATATAAAATAATAATAATTCTGAATTCCATTATGAACAAGTAAGACATTGATTGCCTTATGTAATGTATTGATCCATTAAGACTATAACATACCTGTGATAAGTGGCACTGTTCTTGAACACAGATAGCAAAAGCTGCAGCAGATCTGGTAATATCATGTCTGGTAAAGGATGTTGTAGCAACAGCTTCTTCCTTTAGAGCAGAAAAACAAAGTTACTCCAAATTCCTGGCCAATTATAGAAATTCTTACATAACAGGTATAATCAGTTACACCTAATGATTGGTCCATTAAAAAACAAAGTGCATGACAGTGACTAGTGTTACAGTTGTGAATATTCAATATAATATAAGATAATATAATATTCATTCTTTGGAATAAAGAAAAAAGAAATGGAAAAGAAATCAAAGACAAAGAAACAATAAAAAAGGGGTTGTCCATTTTTTTGATGAGGCTAGGGATTGGATTCATGAGAATGAGATTTTATCTTTTTAAATAATGAATTTTTGTTTGCACTTAGATATTAGTTTCTTTACATGTTTGTTGTATTTATTAAATTATTTATGTATTTTTAAATCACGTAATTTAGATTTGCACTCAGAATTTATGTTAGTATTAGTATATGGATATATTTTATTGTATGCATTTATTAATTTATTTAATTTTCAAGAAAATCATTCTTATCCATGTTTTGGCAGTATTTCTGGCCAACAGATTTTTTTTACAGTGCTTCCAAATACTCTGTGTCTTACCTGAAACCGTATTCACCACTTATAATTCCTACGAGATACCCAAATTGCTGCCACATTGAAAGATTTAAGCGCGCTGAGAGTGTCTTTGATGCAAACTTCACCAGGAGACATGCCAGCCGCAGAGTGTGTGCCTTCTCCGGCTGCAGCATAGCCTGTACTATCTACACTGAACTGCTATTCTGTTTATTTATTTTTTATTTCATCCTGCAGGATGAAATTGTGATTTAAAATCCAACCATAGTGGAAATCGCTTGTAACAGTTTGAAGAACAATATCTAGCGGTATAATATCGCGAGATCTCGTTAAATTTCTCTCGACTAAAAATGGAGAAAAGGATTAAAAGTAATATAGGACCAAATACGAGGAGTTAGACATAGCTAAATTTGTCATCAGAAGCCACACTACATTTTATTTAGTTTAACACTTACCGTGATCGGGCTGTCAACAACCTGAGGCTCCTGCACTTCAGGCCAAGATCCACCAGTTGATATTTCCACGGTGCTGGTTGTTGTTGCAGTACTACAGTTGGCAAAGACTGAAACACCAACATTTTCCGATCCTAAAGAGTGGGATGTTGGGGGGATCCTCCATCCTCTTGGTGGGCTTCCATTCGTCAAATACAGAGGGTGCGTCCGTTTAATGTGGCGAAAGAATGAGTTAAAAACTCTGAAATCTTGTTCACAGCCATCTATTCCACAGTAAACCCAAAAATCCTGCCTTCGACCATGAGCTGCATTTATGTGGCTAAGGAGCACCTTCAGAGTTAAAGAAACAAAGATAAAACAGATCATACATCTCCAGAGCGCCATGGTGAACTGTTTTCGCGCTGTAGCCATACAGCATACTTTACCGCTCTCCACTGAAGGCCACAGATGAGAGTGTGGGACCATGGGAAAGGTAGGCAATTTTTAAAATATATGTATCCTTAATTATCCAATTTTTCAGGTTTAAATTACATCAGTTATATTTATTTTTAGGCAATAAGTGTTTAAGACTGAATTTATATTTTTCTTTTCTTTTTTTTTACTTAAAAAAAATTAAATATAAATAATTTTCTGCATGCGCATTCTCAGTTCCTGTCGTGACGTTACTTTCACGCGGGACAAACTCTTTTCCCCTGCTTTGTTAACCATCAGGACCGTTAGGAAGATCAAAATTATTTATCTAAACAAAGTGAACAGTAATTTAAGGTTGGTAACATTAAGTTGATTTGAAAAATACTATGGTACAACGGTGTTATTAAGATAAAGTCGTGTTTTGTGAGGGCTGCTGCTAGTTAGCAATCTAGCTAATGTGTTAACTTTAGCTAAATGATCTTATTTAAGCTGTAGGATATTTCCAGGCACTGTGAGTGGAGGCTTTGGAACGAACTAGAGAACTGCTGTCACGGCATGGACAAGTTTGACGATGCCATACTGTCTGTGTTGCAGGGTAAGTCTTATTTTTCAGTTATTTTGGTACGTTAGCTAAGCAGCCTTAGCATCTGTTAGCATCATTTCTGAAACTTGGAGCTAGGATTGCACTCTACTCTGACCTTTATCCACATTATAGCCTTGAGCTGTCTTTGCCTAAATAGACTTGGAACATCATTCTTGAAGACACCCAAAAATAGTTTTATTGCATTCCCAAATATTTGATAAACTGTTTTAAGTTTGACATTTTATCCTGTTAATATTACTTATTGCTAAAATACATTTATTGACAAAAAATGACCTCGACATGTAATAAGCCACGCCCAGGAAAAGAGAAATAAATATCACTTTTGAAGTTGTTTTTCTCTTTTACAGCTGTGAATATTGATGAGGAAACTTTGAGAAGCTTTACCCGGGATGACCTAAAGGATCTTTTTCCGGGCCATGAAAATTTCTTCCGTAGAAAGAAGATTTGGGATTTTATCAGCCAAAAGGTAAATACACATTATACCACTAAGAAGATGATTACTGTCCATATTGTCTAGCATTAATTTGCCTAATTGTGTATTTTTGTTTATATCCCACAACTGTTATAGTTTAAGAGTACTGACCAAGTTGCCAACACTTTCCATCGAAGCGAGAGTAACCCCTTCGGCTTTGATGTGTCACAATGTCAGCCTCAAACTTCCACTCCCATTTCCTACACTGCTGACAAAAAAATGAAAATGCCAGACCCACCAGAGTATGTGGTGTATACAGATTCAGAGTTGGACATGGTGCGCAGTCAGTACTTTGCATTGCTCCACAGTGGAAAGGAAAAGGACTGCAGGATGTCGAAGGAGCTCTGTTGCAGACTTGTAAGGAACACAGTCACCAGCATGGTTGCAATCCTCCGTGTTAGTCCCATGGGGAAGGAAGTAACATACCCCTCCAAACTCGAAATGAGAGCAATGTCACAGAAGATTGTCGACTATTACCCCATGTTACGTGATGCTGACACACACATGCCATACGTAAGTCATTCTTTACCCACTACAATATCTAAAATTGAGTGAGATAATAAAATGATGTACAAATATATATTATTTTACCACAGCTGACCATCTACACCAAACTGTACAAACGACTCCAAAATATGAAGTCTCCAAGGAAGAGGCAGGGCTCCATGCCACAACGAGGCAGGCCCAGGAAGACTCTTTTCAGCTCAGATGACACAGACAATGGGACTGAAGGTGACCTAAGTGGTGAAGCAAGTGGTTCAAGTGACTATACCACACTTCTTGAGAGCAATGATGACCTCAGCGAGGATAACTCAAATGCAGGTGTGTACTTTGGTCTGCTGTACTAATGACTTTTGGACATCTAAAACTTCAAAGAGACCACCTGCCCTCAGTTTTCTGTTCAGAGTGCATCACAAGATTTATACAGTGTTGAGTATTTTCCTTAACTTTCTAGCTATTCCCTGTTATTACATTCTGTTCATCTTCTGTTTTTTCCTCAGAGAAAGAATCCCAATTGCCGCTACCCTCCACTGTACCAACTACGTCAAACAATACTACGCTGGCTTTACCACTATTATCCAAGTCAGCCTCATGCTCTGCACCCAGGTCTGATATAGGTCCTTCAACTGCACCTCCAGATGATGTTGTTGGTAAGTCCACCATCACCCTTATCTACCTCTCAGTCTGACTGTGGTTCCTCTTACAGCTCTTTCCAAAATATGGTTGCAGCAATGAACCCCGTTCTAAGTGTTTATTCCAAAAATCATAGTGGTTTGGCATTAACTCGAGTTGGTGTGTAAAATCAACATATGATAGATCCCTCATTCCAGTTTGCCAGTTAGCCATAGTAAGTATTTTAACACTTTGTGTTGTAATGGGTGTTACTCAGTGCTGATTATTTACACATGTAAATCCTCATGCTGGTCACATCTATCATGCCTTATCACAGTGTTTCTGTCATAGATCAAATTACCTAAAAGATTTTTATCCATCAGCTCATAATCACTGTTCACACTGATGTGAACGATATACACAGTAAACAACCTTTACCTTATTTTCACCACAGTTTTATTCACGGGCATCTTAAACTTTCGTTTTAATATTTGATTCTGTTCAAACTAACAATTAACATAAATCCATGATCATTATAAGAAAAGGACACAAAGGGAAATGATTAGGACATATAGGGTCAGTTCATTACTCAAACATATTTAACCTAAACATTAATTCTCATAAATATTATACTTAAAAACAACCATGCAACCTTACTAGAAATGACTGATTAGAAAAATCTGAATTTAGTCTAGTTACACCATGTCTTACAATTGCTCTTTGCTTTCCCTAGCAGACCATGACAGCCTGAAGATGCAGGCAAGACATTACAAAACCTTGAGCAACATGTACAGGAAACCCAATGCAAAACCCAACCAAAGTGACGTCGCTCAAATTTTGGACCTGGAGTTTGAGGCCAGACGAGCTTTTATTGACGCAGATGTTACAAGGGAAGAAGACAGGCCTAGAAAAATATTTGAAGCATACCCGTGCTTCAAAGACATACGAAATGTAAGTTCAACTACCTTCAGTTAAATTCCTTGCTTTCTCTGGATAGGTTTAGTTAGTTCTTGACTAACTGAGCACAACTTTGTCATAGGCGATGGATGAACTGCGTCGCATCATTGGTGGCTCCAACTGCAAATACATAGATCAAATGAAGGGTCGATGGGCAGAGTTTTGTTCGAAGGTGCAGTTCTATGGCATTTGGAAGAAGGTCCTGAAACCTCCTCTCCCCTTGGATGTATGTGGAGGTAAGTGGCCTTTTCATACATTAAATCCACACATCAGATATGTTCGGATTGCTTTGTTGAGATACTTTTCTCTGTTCACAGTGGATTTTACTGTCACTCTCTTCAATGCACTTCCATCTCTTTTTCCTTCAAAAACTACACCACCAAAGCGGCTGGGAAGTGCCAGTGAGGCTCTCCTTCATATCCTCAAGGTGAGAACAGCTGCAATACCAGCCACTGTAACTTGTACTCCATTTACTTGTATTGTTATTATTAATATTATTATTTTGCTTTTCCTGCTTAATAAGAGTGGGTTGAAGTTCAATTCAGCAGGGATTAAATTACTCCTTATTCAGGATTTCTTAATTGTTATTCAAAACCTACTCCAGAGAGGCAGCACAGAGCAAAAGCACATTGCAGTTAGGATACAAGTAGAAGCAGTAAAATGATATATTTAAAAAGGCCTTCAAAAACTAGAATATGTAACAAAGTTAAAAGAAATAGTTTTAAAAAACAAATGAGAAAAAAAGCACAAATAGACATGATAAAAATGCTGCAAACTAGAGAAAATTCATGCTCAGAATTAATACACAGCAAAATCTCCAGTGTTAAATTAACACCTTTGACAGTGTTATATGTTTAAAAGTAACCTAGTCAGTTTTGAAGATTAACAAAGACTAACACTGAGCAGTGCTGATTTTCTAACACTGGAAAATAAATCAAAATGTTAGAAATATTCCAGTGTTAGAAAATCAGCACTGCTCAGTGTTAGTCATTGTTAATCTTCAAAACTGACTAGGTTACTTTTAAACATATAACACTGTCAAAGTGTTAATTTAACACTCAACAGTGTTGTATTTAACACTCAGAGGAGTGGACCCATATAGACACTCTCCAGTGTTAATTTAACACTGGAGATTTTGCTGTGTACATTTCCAAAATTTCATATTTATGTAAGTCAGATATTTTACATTTATTTCTTCTATTCCAACAGTAAATCAGTTGGAGCATTCTAAACTCTTGATATTGCTATTTGTGTCTTAAGCTGTTTGGATGCACAGCAACCCTTTCATTGAAAATCTTGAAGAATTTGTCCTTTTTTTGTGCTTTTCTAGCCGGGTGAAGATGCAATGCTATACCTGGAGAAGCGGCCTCTCTCCTCCCCAGTGCTGCTTTTTGATGGAACAACCAGCATTGTTGCTGTAGGAAACATACCAGTGACCACTCTCTCCTTGGAGGATTTCTGGGAAGGAATGTTGGTGTTGATGGCATATTACTACACCTTGCACTTAACATACCCAAAATGTGTTGCAACGGTCCTCTCTGTCATACAAACTGAGGTAATAACTGATGCCATCCATGATCAAGATGCCACTAGTGCATATAAGAAAGCAATAGCTGAGTGGAAGTCGTTCTTTGAAAAATAGGTGAATACCAAGCAGGATTTTATCAGGTCATTTGCAGTTTGTTTAGTTTTGTAGTACGTTTGTACAACTTTGTTCCTAATTTGCCTAGCAATGTCCTGAGAAATGGCTGTACTTATAATGCTTTACAAATGAAAGTTGTTGTTTTTTTTTCTTAGTGACACTTTACCTGAGGCATGTAAAGTTTTAAGTCAGTAATGCCATTATTTACAACATTGTGAGACTATGTGACTGTCACAAAAGTTTAAGGCCAAAAATGTAATTTCTTTTCTCTGTTTAGGCCTTTTAAAGGGTTGATTTAGACTTTTAGGGATTGTGCAGCAGCCCTATATTGTTTAAAAAAAAGAATTTTGTTCTCATGAGAGAAATAAATGTTGACATATATCACTCCTGTCCTGGTTGTGATTTCAGTAGAAGCCAAGGAGTATTCTAGGAAAAAGGTCTGTTTTAAGGTTTTTTTGCCTGGATTTAATATTGATTCAGCTCTATTTTAAGATAAGCCAACCTGAATCAAGAAACAAATTAATCATACTTCACTAATATTGAGTAGTTTTTCATAGTATTAGAACTATTTTTCTCGTTGCAGTGCATTCATTTGCTGCAAGTAAGAATTCAAAACATAAAAAAAGACTGTAATTTAGCATATTTAACTTACTTTTGGGACTTGATATAAAGTAATTTTATCTTAAATTGAGCTTTTTAAAGCTTATTTTAACCCTCTTCAATTCTCAAATGTGTTCTTTTATTTCTGGATTAAAAAATCTTATTTCAAGATTTCTTATTAAGTAAAATAAACTTGCTGCATGGACAGATAATTTCACTTGTTTTCAGTGCTTTTTGTATCAAATGTAGTATTTTTTTCCTAAATATAGACTAGCCATTTTTGCAGTGCATGCAGTTGAGCATCCCTGAGACGGTTTCTGACAGTTTGTGCAGAAATTGTTTGGTTGTGCAAACCAATTGTTCCAGCAGCTGTCTGGGTGGCTGGTCTCAGACGATCTTGGAGGTGAACCTGCTGGATGTGGAGGTCCTGGGCTGGTGTGGTTACACGAGGTCTGCGGTTGTGAGGCCGGTTGGATGTGCTGCCATATTCTCGGAAACGCCTGTGGAGACGGCTTATGGTTGAGAAATGAACATTCAATGCACGGGCGACAGATCTGGTTGACATTCCTGCTGTCAGCATGCCAATTGCACGCTCCCTCATTGCTTGTGGCATCTGTGGCATTTTGCTGTGAGACAAAACTGCACATTCCAGGGTGGCCTTTTGTTGTGGGCAGTCTGAGGTACACCTGTGCACTACTCATGATGTCAGATCAGCATCCTGATGTGGCACACCTGTGAGGTGGGATGGATTATCTCAATATAGCAGATGTGCCCACTACCACACATTTGGACTGATTTGTGACCACTGTTTGGAAGGGATGGTTATATTGTGTATCTGGAATGAATTTTAGGTCTCTACGTCCATCCCATGGGGAATGGGAGCAAAAACAAAAGTGTTGCGTTTATATTTTTGTTCAGTGTAGTAAAAAGTCCAAAATCTATATCTTCTGCCACATTTTCCAAAACCATCCATTGTGCTGGATTGGTGTCTTTGACATGCCAATTCTGACCTGCAGGCCTTATGCTTGGCACTCCTGCTTTAGATATAAACTTTCAAACAATGGACTGAAGAAGGATAAGTGAATTGATAGATGGCAAATTGACCTTTACCAGAAAGGGAATTGAAGTCCACTTTAAATAAACAGTTTAAAATGAATCCATTCCCTTTATTACTTATCTTTAGAATACAGGAGGGCATGTTGTCTGCACAATGTCTAGAACACACTGTTCCTTTAAGCCTGCAGTATGAATCCAATTACAAAAAGGGTGGGGGGGGGTATGTACCTTTAATTTCCCCTGCAAACCCTACTTCATCAGGAGCAATTCACCATCTTTAAAGGTTATCTCTCAACAGCCTTCAAAAACAGAAATGTTCAGTCTATTAGCTGGCTGAGAGAGTAAAGTTGCCCTTTAAGCAGGTGCATCCAATAACGTCTGATTTTGCTCTGTTCATTATTTACAGAGCAGCATTGACTTCCCATTTGCACTGTTGGTTTGAAAGCAGAAACTATGAAAAGGCAGCCTTGAGAATGTTCAAGTATGCCATGTGTTTAGAGATATGTTCATCTCTAGCACTGAAATTCCACTTTTGTTTCACTGGCTTCTGCAGGCTATTATTGATGAAGCTTCACCCTGGGCTTAATCTCTCAAATAGTTTTCTTTTGAAAATGTCATGATTTTGAAGAAAGATCAAGTTTTTAAAAAAAAATCAATAATGAATTATGGCAAAGCTAATATCAAATACTATGGTAAGATATACCCTAGTGTTTAGTGTGAATTTAATGTAGGGAATGTGCTTTAAGGATGATGGGTCACAGATGGATGTCTACTCACAGCACAAGTACACCAGTCTTAAAAGCATATTGACATTTTTTTTTCTGGAAACATCTTTCATAGCATATGTTAAGTTAATGCATTTTTAGGTTTTTGAAATACAGCCTAGAAAGCTGGTGACTTTCTAAATCCTGTGCGTAATTTTGTGATCAGCAGGTATCAGGAGGTATAATTAAACCATGTAGTCTTTAAAAAAAAAAAAAAAATCAATAAAACCCATTTATAATAGTCGGCTTAATAAGTCATGAAATGAAAGTGAATTCCATCATGTTATTCATGGAAGGGTTTAGTGTTGTATGTGAATCCAAAGACATTGTCATAAACAGATGTGAAATTCATGACAGCCTAATTATGGTGTCACATGAAACACTGAATATGCATAGTTTGTGAGCAGTCACGTGTATCAGCACAATAATGTGGTAACTTAAGGTAACTCAACTAAAACATTGCTATATATATATTATATATCTCAAGTAATACATGAGCCTATAATATCAGGATTTTCTGACAAAAAGGAAAGGAAGTGCTGAGACCAGTTGACATTTAGGAAAGAAATGGCTTCACGTTCTTTCCCGATAGAGAAAAAAGTCATGATAACAGTAGTTGTTTTTATATTTCAGGCATAACTGTAATAGCCCTGTGCTTAATGTTGGTCTTGTTATTAGTTAATTAGGTTTAATAAAGCATTGTGTAAATTTCTGCTTTACCAAATCCAGTATTTCATAGCATGATATCACATTACATTACATTACATAGGTCATCCACATAAGATGCAACAAACATCCACACATGTTCACAAATTAGGGCTAATCTAGTAATGGGATCTCGGTGAGAGGCAGAATCAATCCAAAGTTGTTATTGGTATTGTGTCGATACTAGTTTCAATATCTCTCTTGTACATTCAATACATTACTCCCATTGCATTGCTCACGCTTTTGCTCCTCCCCCTCCCCTGTGTTGCTGTGTTTTGTGCAGTCATGTGACTTGGCAGTGCTGCGAAGACACATGTAGGCTGCAGTAAGTGAGAGCATAATAGCAGAGAAAAATATAAGCATCCTGTGGACTCATTTCATGTCCATAAATGAAAAGACTGCAAGTTGCAATATGTGTAGGAAGGCTATTAGCTATCGTGGCAACGCCACCAATTTATACAAACAAAGGAATAAAACACAGATTTAAAAAAAAGAGGACTCTAAAAAAGAAAGTAGGAGAGGAAGGTCTCAGTGAGACCCAGACCTCCAGCACAGAGTCCAATCAAACAGGCAAACAATATTGTAAGAATATTTTAGTATATTTTATAATATTTTGAGTTATGATGCATTTGTTAATGTTCATTTAGAAAGTATTACAAATCATCATACAAACCCATTTCTAAAAAGATAGATATGATACAAATCACAGCAGTGCAGTACCTGTAATACCTACAGCGTGCTCTAATCGTGCTAATAGAATATTATGGTTAACACTATCAAACGCTGCACTGAGGTCTAGCAGGACAAGTACGCCTCAAGGTGCTTTATATTGTACAGTAGATCCTACAATAATAGATACAAAGAAAAACCCAACAATCATTGACCCACTATGAGCAAGCACTTTGGCGACAGTAGGAAGGAAAAACTCCCTTTTAACAGGAAGAAACCTCCGGCAGAACCAGGCTCAGGGAGGGGCGGGGCCATCTGCTGCGACCGGTTGGGGTGAGAGAAGGAAGACAGGATAAAGACATGCTGTGGAAGAGAGACCGAGATTAATAACAGGTACGATTCAATGCAGAGAGGTCTATTAACACATAGTGAGTGAGAAAGGTGACTGGAAAGGAAAAACTCAATGCATCATGGGAATCCCCAGCAGCCTATGTCTATTGCAGCATAACTAAGGGAGGATTCAGGGTCACCTGGTCAAGCCCTAACTATATGCTTTAACAAAAAGGAAAGTTTTAAGCCTAATCTTAAAAGTAGAGACGGTGCCTGTCTCCCAAATCCAAACTGGAAGCTGGTTCCACAGAAGAGGGGCCTGAAAACTGAAGGCTCTCCCTCCCATTGTTCTTCTGGGGTTGTTCTTATTTTCTTCAGTCAGTGATGAATAGTAAGATATTCTGGCTTCGCGGAGGGCTTTCTTATAAAGCAACAAACAATTTCTTCAGGCTAAATGATGATCTTCTAAATTTGTAACACGCCATTTCCTCTCCAGCTTATGAGTCATCTGCTTTAGGCTACGTGTTTGAGAATTATACCACCGAGTCAGGTACTTCTGATTAGAGACCTTAGTTTTCACAGGAGCTACAGTATCCAGAGTCGTACGTAGTGAGGAGGTAAAATTATTAACAGATGACCTCTGTTGGAGTAGCATTCAGGTAGCTGCTCTGCTCTATGTTGGTACAGGGCATTGAAGATGATAACAGTGGGTGGGTTGAATTCTTAAACTTAGTTACAGCGCTTTCAGAAAGACATCTACTGTGATGAAGTCTATCACAAGCTCTTGTAATAGGAAGCCATGCAGTTTTAATAGATATGTGAGGTTTATCATTGTCTTGCACAAATATGCAAGTACTTTCCTGAATAAAATGTCTTGATGGGAGCATATGTTGCTCTAAGACCTGCACTGATGGTGCCTTCCAGATGTGCATGCTGCAAGTTCTCTAGGCAGTAGTGGGGCTGTTAGATGAGTACTGATAACAAGCCAGATGGTACGGCTCCTCTTTTTCTCAAAGGATGTGGGATGCGTGTTTTTCGAAAAAAAATTCCAAATTTCATTTTGTGTGACCACAGACGTTTTTCTCATGGTCTCAGTCTATTTTAAATTAGCTTTGGCTCAAAGAAGATTACAACATTCAGCATTGCCCAAGGGCCTGAGGACCACGTGCATCCCATTCTGATCTATTCAGATTCTTGGACTTTTTGGATGCACTGCAGACATATTATTCTGAAAGTGCTGCAAAATATTTTATACACATTCTTTTGAAGATTCGTGAACCTCTTTTCATCTTTATTCCTGTGAAGCTTGGCTTCTTCCTTTCTACCCAACCATGTTACTGACCTGTTGCCAGTAACTTAATGAGCTAATGCCTTTCTTAAAATCATATATTTTCTCAGTTTACTATGTTCTATTGCAAATAAAATAATATTGGCAAATCACTGCATTCTATTTTTATTTCTATTTTAAATACCGGAACCGGGTTTGTTTTTGTTATTCCAGCAGACTGATTACTCATAAACTATATTCAGACATTTAAATAATACTCAGCCCACTAAATGTGTTAAATAAATTATCTTATTTGAAGTGAACATATACCTAAAAATGTACCATTTTGCATAATGATGATGTATTTACCTTATAAATCAAGACAAAGTGCTCTCCCTTAATTAAGCTGAAGTTATACACTAGAAGTATCAGTATAAGTATTCTGTATCAGTGATAATAGCCTTATATTTACCTGATATTGGACCAATACCTAATTCTGTAGTATCGGATCCATCTAATCTTGACTACTTATGATCAGGTTTTCATATTTTATAATAAAGATTATATTGTTTCTAACCATAAGCAAGTGTATTAGAGGTATCTAAAGATCTACTATTCTATCATTGTACATTTGTTAAGTAAAATATTTTGTCATTGTGTTGATATAGTTGTATTACTGGCTGCAGTTTTTTTTTCAGTAATGATGAGGATGTGAGGATGAGGATTGTGAAAATAGCTTCACATGTCCGTGGGGATTTAATTTGAACTAGACAGGCCTGGAGGGCAAATTTTTGAAAGAAAGTGACATGTCAACATTGCTTGGCCATGACGACAGCAGTATAGTTCCCAAAATACAGTTAGAGAAAATCAACATCAGCTGAAAAGTTTTATCTGACCTCGTAATTAAACTTTCTTTCTTGATGCAACGACCAACAATCAAAGGTGGTCAGTACACAATGAATTCTTACAGTTGAAACAGTTCACACACAAACAAACCAGTCAGTGATGTGTATTGAACACCTCAATAAGACATGTAACAATTACTGTCATACACTCAATAATTCAATCTGTTTGTCTTATGAAAGGTTTTATTTAATTAAGTATTGAAGTTAAACCTGTTTTTTATGGTGTTGTTGTACAGTGTATTTGGCCAAATTGCATCTGTTTTACTATACAAGCCATCTTGTAAATCAAATATTATAGCCCACATAAAAAAGCATACATGTAGGATTACTTCACAGTATTATATATAAAAGCTATAAATTTAATTGGCTCACTCTTCATAAGTCCACAATTTTCTAAGCTGCTAAAATAACTCACAAGAATACTTTTGTTTAACACAGATCGTTTGATAAATAAAAGAAAACATGTCGTAAGCCAGTTGCTGTTCTGTTAAGCTCACACAATGAAAGGGATATTTGAGGTGAAATTGAACTCCTTGGACCATTACACACTGAAGTAGAACATAGGACGCAATCCACGGGCTTGCCAGGAATACGCTCTCACTGTAGGCATTGTGCTGGAATTAGGCTTCTGTCTGCAAATGACTAAATGGGGAAATCTAATTAAATACAGGATTTGTAAAAGTATCTGTGCTGCGGATTACAAAGGCTCAGCTTCACTAAACCCACAGAGTGATATTTCTCCAAATGGCAGTTACATAAACCAATGGACAAACCAGATCTTTCTCAGAAGGCCACCTCTGCATTTTGTTAACAGCAAGAAAAAGGAGGGTGAAGTTGTTTCTTGTGTTACTGCGTCTGTACCCTTTATGTCAGAAAGACACATTGACTCACTCAAGGTTCAACCATGAGACAGTGTGAAAGGAAAACTACACTACAGGTCACTGGATCTGCTACTTTCACAGGAGATGAAAAACTTTGAGAGGGGCTATTAAGAAGAAGGGCACTCTAAGGAGAGCCGATGCCCCTGTGATGAATAGATGTTCGCTTTTTTTTTATGTGCTAAAAAATAACTTTCTCGGTTAGTTTATGAGGCATATCGTAGGCAAATTGACTGAGCTTACTGAATGATATGACAGTTTAACCTCAAACTACAACCTTGCAGCCATACTACCATGAATCATATCAATTTGCTAGAATTTTATTTCAGCAAATGTGATGAGAGGAAATTATTAATTGTTTACACATCATTTTCACATTGCTACTGTTCGTAAAGGATGATGCTCAGCATGTTAAAGTTATCATGTAAGATACGGTAGTATCTTTATGTTATGTACTCTACTAATTTTAGACAAAATCTACAGCATTTGAAACTAACTGGTTTCAAGTTCAGAAAATGCAACATAAAGTAACGTCTAATAAATATTTCCTCAATATGCAACAACCATGTTACAAATCAAATCTTTGGCCCAGAAAATCCAAGTGCATTTCTGCAAAGAAGAAGTTAATCCCATGTAAAAATAGCTCATATCTGATAGGATTCAAGAAGTCAATCTGGGGCCTGATAAACGTCTATGTGTGTGTTTGTAGGATGAAGATTTTCCACCTTGTGACCCTGACAAGGTGTTCTGCATCCCAGCAAATGAGCTCTGAGCTTCAGAGGCTTTGGCCAACCTATGGCACGAATCCATGTCCAATTAACTGCCTCAGAAATTGTGATGGCTTGCCTAATTTATGCCAAATACTCACTTCCGCACACAAATGATCACACTCCTCTTTGCTTATAGCCTCATTGCAGAAAAATGTTACATGTTTAGGCTAAGTTCATTTCCTTTTGCTGAAGAAAGCATAGTATTTCCATCACACTATAGTCATTAATAATTAACAATCGATTGGACAAAGGTGTACTCAGTAAAAACACAAATCTGTTATCACACTAAACAAATACAGAATGTCTGCATAAACTTTAGCTCAGCTTCCATGTGTTGTTTTAAATACACATTTTGATTTACCCTTTAAATGATCTCTAAATAAAAAATGTTGAGCGGTTTGGAACTGGATACTGTACAGCTTTAAGGCCACAGGAGTGCAGGGCACACCATCCTGACATCTGCTCTGCTTAATTTTTATGTTATTTTGCTGTTTTCACTGCCTTAAGGCATTGTAAACACTATATGGGTTTTTATGTTTTTATCATTTGTTGTTAAGCACATAAAATTGCCATTGTCATTGCCATCTGAGTATCTGAAGTGAATCATTAGCTTTATTGGCTTAAAAGGCTACATAAAACATTAAACTCATGACATCAACTTATGAAATCAAATTTTTTTTTTGTCAGTTTATCTACTGTGATAATAGCATTGGTTCAGCCTGTGTAATAGTTCACCTTGATAAAAAGTTGTATTTATTTATTTATTTAACTAAGGCCAGCTGCAATATTTTAGAGAGATATCCATCAGTTCTCTAAGTGCAAGCAATATGGATTCTGGAGCCAATACCAGTGTTGAGAACAGCCAACCTAATATCAGTCAGCAGCCAGGTCAAGCCCAGCTGAGTTAAATGTACGTGTTTTTGGTTTTTAAAACTTCAGTCTCAACACCGTGCACAGGGCTTCTGTGACCCCTAAAATAAACATTTATGTCAGTTAGCTTTAGTCCATATTGCTTAAAGCAATTCTAACTTTCTTAAATAACAGTCAAGTGGATTTGTATGATCTTTAGCCTCAGCCATATTGCTAAAATATTTCTTACTTAGTATATGACTGCTTTTTTCCATCTTTTACATGCAATTTTTCAGCTTTTCGCATTTTCGCTAATCATTTTCTTGAAGATGTACTCAATAAGCAATGCAGATGTGAAGCTCACAACTGTAAGTCTATTTACCCAAGGTTTGCAGGTATTTAGCTGCAAAACTGCATCAATGTGCTTTTTTGCAGCTGCTTGCAGCACATAAACCATAGATTGGAAATTTGATTAATCTATTGGCATCCTGTTTATCAGAAAGAATATTCCATCAGTATAATTAATTTCACTCTCATTCTGTCAAAACTAAATCAATTTAATCAATTAAATCCTTAATTATGGGAGAGCCTTATATCTAAAGGTTAATCAGCATCATCCCCATCTCTGATCAGGGCTTCTGATTTTGTTTAGCAAGTTAACATAAAAAAAAGCCTGGTTTTGTCGATCTGGCTTTATTATATACCTCTCTCAGCAGGTCCACAACAAACATGCAGGACTGCATCCTATCCAAACTAATTTATTTTGTTTAAATCTATGACATCAGCTGGGCCTGATTTGTAAGGTCTCTAGCAGTTTAGTGTTGTGGATATGAAAAACAAAACAGTAAAAATGATTTGTGGCTTTCAAACTGAGTAGTCACTGAAAAGAGTTTACCCAGATAATCTTTCAAGTCAGAAGCATTGTCTGTGTGTATTTAGCACAATAATGCATAAATAGCCAATTTTTCAAGGATATTTTTAATGGTTGTAATGATGACAAAAAATACAAAAATAAGTTATAAACCAATTAATCAACAATAATTAAAATGAGCCCATCATATAAACATGTGGTGCCCATTAACATTTTCCATGAAATGCAGCATTCTGTGACATTGTGTCAGTGACAATTATAGTGCTGCATTCATGTAATGATACACTAATAGCTTGAGCGTTGTTACAAAATCAATCCCTCTGTCTCCTACTTTCCATTCATTTGATTGGATGGAGATAAATGGATTGTAAGCCACATATTGTATGGTTAGAAAGAGAGCTCTCACCCAGATAGAACGACCTTCCAAGCCATGTGGGAACTTTAAACTTGAAAATGGTATCCCTGTATCTCTTCCCCTTCTATCTCAGTCTTTTATGTGCTGTATCTCACATTAAGGTATCTGTGAAAGGACAATTTGGTAGGATAAGGAAACATGCTAAGCTCTGGGGTACAATACAGACTGTCGGAACATGATAGTATTCAAACAACACTTCAGTACTTCTTTGAAGGGGAATGGGAGCTCAGCATTATCAGTGGGGGATTTTATAAAGGGTAAGGCCATTTACAAGAGACTTTAGGTATCTTTAGTGAAAATCAAAATAACTATAGTGACTATCAGTAAAATTTCCAAGCATGCAGCTGTAGTTCAAAAACCTGTGTATTCTTTTAACCTTTATTAATCAGGAAGGAACAATATCAGCATTTAGAATTCCTGTCTGCCTGATGTTGGGAGAAGCTGGAGCTTGGTTCGAATAAATAAATAAATAAAATACAGTAAGAAGCAAACTAGAAACAGAAGAGTCCAGCATGGGTCCAAACCCTCAGAACCCTCCTGCTGTAAAGCAACAGTGGTAACCATGGAGCCACCATACTGGTAGAGCTAATTTAAAAGTCTTTCTAGTCTGTTTTTATTTATATATTGTCCTAATATCTTGAGAAGGGGTTGTCTTTTTACTTTAGAAATCTCATATTTGCTCATTATTATTCATAGATGGTTGCATTTTATATCCATCTGTTTTACATGATGTTCTGGGATTGTCTCTCTTCTGTATGCTCTTTGTGTAAGTAATTCATTTAGCCCTGTGGTGTGCAGATTCAAGCTGATGTTAATGTTTCACACTCTTCTAGAACAAAGAAGGACAACACGCATGTGCCATGCTGGGAAAAATGGTAATTTGACTTTACTGGCAGAAAGCTGAAATAGTTTATCCTATAATCTGCACTAACCAGGCTGAAATTAGTGGTTTCCCATCATAGAGCACTTTTTGTGGGAAAACCCAAGATCCTTGGCATTAAGTCAGGACATGTAGTGGTTTCTATTTTGTGGAATAATTATAGATTTTTAGCTTCACCTCACTGCCTTTTTATCTTTAGGAGCCATGAATTCTTCATGAATAAAAAAAATGTAAGAAAATCAGATTGAACTGGAATTTATTTTGTTACTGGTCTTTAAATTTGTCTACTATTTTTAACAGGATTTTCTAAGGTATACCAAATATTGGCCAAAATTCAAATATTCATAGCTCTGTTTACCATGGAAAAATGCCTGTATTATTCAAGTATAAAATGTATAAGAGCCCAGGTGCTTTAATTTTCCATATAAACATGGGGAAAGCTGCAATATTTGTGACATGGGGTGAATGGTCACAGTAATTGGCTTCCACGTTTGATTTTTTGTGGATTTTTCTTTCTTCACAATCCCTCCCAGAATGCTTATACTCCTAATTTAAATAGATGGGACACCTGATGAAGAAGGAGTCATACTGTATGCTCCATGGGCCAACTTTATCCAAATATTGGATTCCAAAGTATTATAAGGGGACTAAAATTGATAAGGTACCTACACTCGGCAGAAAGTGTTGAGAAATCTTAAATAAAGGGGGGCACAGATAAATATGCAAAGAAGACCTCTCCAAGAGACAGCTCAGTTATTAGGAAATGCCATTTTATCTAAAGGTCTGTCTGTTTTGTATGATGGAGTGACAATATAAGACTAAATTGTTTAAATTTTTCTTAAGTATTCTTTCCATGTAAGGACTCTGTTCATACCCCTCCCTCTGTACATCCGGCTTACTGGAGTGAGGAAAAACCAATTAGTGGGTACAAATAAGTAAGAAATTCAAGCCTAAGCCTATTTATTCCCCCAGAAACTATTGCCTGTGTACAACATTTTTGTCATTTAGTTGAAAAAGAGGTTAGGTCTCTCCTATTTTTTCACTTCTGCAGCAAACAGATGTTATTCTAATCTACCCCCAAAGGAAAGACAGGCCCTAAAAGATCTAGCAAATGATGTATCAATTGTTGTTATAGGTAAAGCTGATAACAGTGGTGCAGCAAGATTTCGGAATAAAGCATCATGCTTTAATGAGGTAATAAATCAATTGAGTACCGGTAGTACAAATTTTCTGTATTAGAAAGTAAATAAGTATTTGATAAGGTAAGATGAGCATAGATATTTGATGCAAGAGCATCCCCGATATCTTTTTTTTTTTGCTTGTTTTTGGGATGCTTAAAAAAAAAAACACATTCTTTATATATTGCCCAAGATTCAAAATGCCACATAAAACCACAGAGCAGGTTCAGCAGATGCTGAGGCACATAGTGTACAGAGGTCGCCAAGTTTCTGCAAAGTCAGTTGCTACAGTCCTCCAAACTTGTCCAACTGCATTGTGCCAAGTATAAAGTTTTGTGACGGGGAATATTGGTGTGGGGTTGTTTTTCAGGAGTTGGGCTAGTTCCAATGAAAGGAGCTCTTAATGCTTCAGCATAAAAATAAATTTTGGGCAATTTCATGCTTCCAATCTTGTGTGAACATGGCCCCTTCCTGTTCCAACATGACTGCTCACCAGTGCACAAAGCAAGGTGCATAAAGGCCTGGGTAAGCAAGTTTGGTGTGGAAGAACTTGACTGGATGGGAGACAGGAGGGAGACACGGCTGGGATTAATTGGACATATCAAGGGGAAGCGAAATTAGAAACACTGACAAGAAACACAGACCTTCAAAATAAAACGGGAAACACACCGACTGAGGTCTAGACACTGACCTTTAAAATAAAACAGGAACTAACACATGCAAAGACACAGACTATGAACAAGGACTTAACACAGAGGAACACACAGACAGGAATGACTAAACACTAAACTGAGGAAGAACAAAACCAAAGAGCTAGAAAACCACAACAAAAATACATCACAATAATAGAAAACACAAAACACTGGGTCAAAAGACCCAGGACCACAAGAGAGCAAGTATTTTTAGCAATATAATGTATGTAAAGGGAATTTAAATTTCCAATTCTTTCACTTACAATTGCAACAAATCATAAGTATGTTTCTTTTTGGGTTTGATAAATAATACATTTGTATCTAAAAACAGACAAATACAGATATAATCTCACAGGACTCCATCACCTTAACAGTCAGTGGTTTTCACCTTCACTACTACTCATTTACAAGTCATTTGCAAAATGTTTTGAGAAAACACACACATCTTATCTTGAGATCACACTGTTGGCAAAGAGTTTGATAATCCTCATGTATTCACTACAAAGGAAAGTAGTAATTTCATAGATAATCTTTTAAACAGAGAAAAATCAAAGAGACATTTCTTTAATTTCTCTCTCTTGGAAGTTTTCTCTGTTTGAACTATTAGAACTGCAATGCAGCTGTACAATTAAAGGGGGCTATAAATCAAAAACAAATTGTGTTACTGTCAGAAAGAATAGTTTTTTAAAAGCCGGACATTTATTTAGGCCAATGCAAAGTCCTTAATAAAAAAAAGTGACTAAACAAAAATCAAAAAAAGGAGCAAAGAAAACCCAAATCACTTAGTAGTAAGTCAGGAATGCTACAGGGACTCACTTGCAGACAAGCAAGCAGGTAAGAAGAAACAAACAACAGATGAATACAATCAGTGAAGGAAGGAAGGAAATAAAAATGAAATGGGACATGACAGAAAACAGACTTTCAAACTAAAACAGGAATAACCAAAGGAAACTAATCCAAATCTAAATACAATACACTTGACACACAGGATGAGGAAACACGCGACAACTTCAACAAAACAAGACAGAGGAAGGACAGTGGCAACAATTTACAAATATTCAACATAGAAAATTACAAAAAATTGCCTTTTACATACACTATATTGCTAAGATTAACAGAAGTACAAATAAGTAAGTAACAAGTAAGATTTCATCTTATCCAGCTAAGGTTAGGGTTTACCTGACTGTAGTCTCAATATTTTCAAGACAATTTTATTGTTATAAAAATATTAATTAAAGATCCTAAAACAAAGCACCTTTTGTGCTTGTTTACCTTCTAAGAAATGTATCTGAAGAAATACTCCATTAAAATTTATCAGATGTGCTCATGTTTATTGATAAAGTTGTGATACTGACAAGTCTGTTAACCTATACAGTTGGCATCTTTGTTGGCTTTCCTTCCTGTCTTCAAACATGTTACTTAATTATTATAGTATCCAGCCATTATCTTCTGCTTATCCAAACTCATGTTGCTGTGGCAGCAGGCTAAGCCAGCTATTCCAGACAAGGGCTGGGACATACAGTATATGAGCTTGGAGATTGAAAGCTTCACCTTTCGGCTTAACTCTCGCTTCACCACAATAATCCAATACGAACCCCGTCCAACTCATGCTCTCATCACTTGTGAATAAAATCCCAAGACATTTGAACTTCCTTACTGGAGGCAGCCTCTCTCCCCCAACCCAGAAGGAGAAATCAGCTGCTCTACTTCAGACCTGGAAGTGCTGACCCTTGGAGGTGTACACTCCCAGCACTTTCACAAACCACTCCACTGCATGCTGAAGGTCACAGCATAATGAAGCCAACAGAGCCACATCATCTGCAAAAAGCAGGGATGCTTTTCTGAGGTTTCCAAAGTGGGCACCCTCCTCACCCTGGCTACGCATTTAGAGCCTCCCTATGAAAATCCACGAGTTGGTGCCCCAAGATGAGGAGTTTAAGTATCTTGTAGCATGTTCATGAGTGAGGAGAGAGTGGAGTGGAGTGAAGAGACTGAAAGACAGATTTTTGCGATCTAGGCAGCGATGCAGACATAATATCAGTCTGCTGTGGTGAAAAGAGAGCTGAGGATGAAAGTAAAGCTCTCAGTTTACCAACTGATCTATGTTCTTTCCCTCCCCTACGGTCACGAGCTCTGGGTATTGACTGAAAGAATAAGATCACAGATGTAAGTGACGGAAATGAGTTTCCTCCGAAGGGTGTCTGTGCACACCCTTAAAAACAGGGTGAGGAGCCCAGAGTAGAACAGCTACTCCTGCACATATAAAGGGGTGAGTTGAGGTGGTATGAGTATCTGGCCAGCGTGCCTCATAGGTGAAGTGTTTCTGGCATGTAATGTGAGCCCCTATGACAAACCCAGGACATAGTGGCAAGATTACATCTCTGGGCTGACTGCTCTTGTGTTTATTTCAGTTATTTTATATTATACTGATTGATTTCGTCATATAAATTCAATACTACCCCTACTAATACTATTAAATTATTATTATGATTATCCTTTTATGATTCCTTCTTGCAGTAAATAATTAAGGGACCTCAATAAATTGTCCGAGTATGTAAAATATGTTGGTAGGATGAAGGTTAATGTAGTAGCTCTTCTCCATTCTTACTGAACAAAACATTTGAAGCTCTCACAAATTCATACAGTGATTTTAATACTAAACTACTGCAGTCCTTTCCCTCCCACACACACTCACACTGCTTTGTCTGCAGCAGCTGTGTTGCTTTCAGTCTGTGTTTAACAACTTCATGTTTTTCCCAATATTATCTTCCTTTGCAAAATCAGCCAGTCTGTTACCAGAATGATTATCCATAGTTGTGATCGTTTAGATGCTGGCAACACCACTCCTTTCATGTGAATGCCCAGGAGAAATCCTGAGTTAACTTCCCAAGTTGATAACCAGCTTAGTGTGACTACTTATCCTAATTGCCTGTTTTAGGGTAGGGGTATCCAGATGATGGAAAGATACCTGCATATTTGGGTAGAGTAATAAGTGCGTATATTAAAGTGCCCCTTGTAAATTATTATATGGCAAATATTAATGCAATTAGAACTTCTGAACATGAGAGTTGCATTAGAGTAATGGTGAGAGGTCTCCTACAGCAACAATTTTCATTCTGTTGCATGTGGAGTTTGTCTGTGATTCATAGGTAGAAAGTACAAAATGCAAACTTCTTCATATTTTGGATATCAGTTGCAGTGTATCCCAGAGGATGTTTGCTGTTTTGTTTTGTTTTTAAGACTATAGCAATCAATCATTTGTCAGTAAGATGTCTTTATTTTTTATAGTTTCTTATAGGAAGGAAATTGAAACTCAAGTAACCACTGGTTACAAGCAAGGCATACAGAAAAATAATTCTGAACATGCAACACATCAAACCCAGAAGCAGATGAGCTACAGCAATAGAAGACCATATCAGGGCCCTATAATATGAACTGAGTTCAGGATATCCAGGGTCTTTCCTTTACCTGGATTCACTTACCCGATCGCAGGTGTTTAGGAAAACGGGCACACAAAGTTGGTTATGAACTCACTAAGTTAACAGTGCCATCCATACATGACTGATATGTCACTGGCAGCATGTGACCAACCTAAAAAGGGTGTTTCATGGATCACGTGACTTACTCCATTATCAAATGGTTATAAAATAAAAGTCTATAAAGAACATAAAACACATACCAGTAAAAAGCAACACTGATGTTAAAAGGAAAAGAGATGAACACGGTAACATTGCTAAAATATGCTGCAGCGGTAAAATAAACATTTTAATTCCAGATAATTATTTTTTCTTTGTGCTCTGTTCCATCACACTGCTTAAGTTGTTCTGAAGTGGGGAAACCTGATTTTCTTAGTTTTTGGTTGTTTTACCACAACCTGGTATCAACATACAGACTATACAAATATATAATGATACGGCATACATTTGGTATCACATACTTTTGGTATCAAATGTATGCCATACCACAACCAGCAATGTTTGAATCACACTAGTTTAAGGATGAAACAACTACCAGTAATCTAACAGAGCTAACGGGGAGTTACTTGTTGCAACTGTGATGAGCTGAAAAGCATCTGTGATTGGATGCCACAGAAGATGGAGGCAGATGAACTACACCGGCAGCAGACCGCATCGAGTTTCATTCCTGTCAGACAAGAAAAAAACAAATACAAATCCGAGGTTGCAGTGGGCACAGGCTCAATAAAAGAATACAGCAGTAAATTGAAAAAATAAAATAAAAACCTGACCATAATGAAGATCAACATATTATGTAGACCCAACTTGCCTTGTCTCAACATGCTGGTAGTGGAATAATGTGAGGAAGACTTTCTTTGTACATTCCGCTTCCCTTTACAGCCACACTTTACCCCTATTTCAGTGGCTACCTTCAGTGCTATGCTGCACCATGTAATAATGCAGAAGTAATTTCGACACTGATTTTATGATAAAGACAGTAAGTTCACTGAACATCAGTGGCATTCCCATTCACCAGAGCATCACAGCACCTTTGGGATGTGATAGAACTCTTTTTTTTTTTGCTTGAGTTTGCAGCTGACAATAGATTTGCAGATAGTATGTGGCACATTTATGTTAACATGGATCAGAGTCTCAAAGGAATGTTTTCAACATCTTTTTGAATGCGGTGAATGTGGTGGCGACTTAAAAAATTAACGAGGAGGATTCTGACAGCATAAGAAGATGAACGTGACAGAGCAGACTGAACTGGAAAAAAAAAAACTACCCAAAACAGGAAAACATCAAAGAAAAAGAAATCATAACGAAAACATAATTCTTGCTGAACTTATGCCAAACTGTCATATGTCACATGAAGTTGAAGACATGGAACACAGTATTGTGTAAAGTTTCTCTTACAATAAATTAGGTTTGGGCATCATAACCAGAGATTATGACTTTCCCTCTGGGAGGCTGGCGAGCTGTGAGGGAAGTCTGCTTTTCTGTCATGTTTCCTTTCCTAATGTGAAAATAGGCCACTTTTATCAGACACTGTAATGATCAAAAAAGAATAATTTTCATTGTAATGCATACTGGTTGATGCAATATTAATGAGCCATGATGGAATTTCATACTGCTTTTGACATCTGACAAAAACATAAAGTGTAAATGAAACTATAGCTGCATAAACATACTTTAGATAGATATTTAAAGAGTCTGTCTATATGCATAATTAAAAGAAAATTCACAAGTGAATTTTGCACTTTGGACGCACAAAGTTAGTTGGGCTACAAAGACAGCTGAGTGGGAAAAGAGCTAAGGTCATGCACGGATCAGAGGAGCAGTGGACAGACACATATAGTCAGTGGCAAGTCAGAACTCATCGGATGCAGTGAAGACCGGTGCACAGAGCAAAGCCTTATTGAGCAGTCACATGGAGAATGGAGATGTAGGGTAGTGTTAGATCACACAGTGCACTTATAGTGCTTCAGTAAGTGAATCTGTCAACATATCATCAGTTACTGATAGTCAGGCTTGAGATCATTACCATCCTACTTTAAATGTCTTTACCAGATGCAAGTTGCTCTTTCACAAATGTGAGAGGGAGAGAAATTTAAGAGTGGTAAAGAACATATTTTCCTAATTTAGTTAATGTCATCATTATTTTCATGCTGTACTAGTGAACATTTTAAAGGGCTATTTGTGTGACAGACTATAACCCTCTCAGAGAAGTCTAACAAAACACTGACAAAACATGAATATAAATTAAAAAGGCCGTCTCCAGATTGTTTTTGCAGAGGCATATTTCAATTGGCATTCCTTGGATCACTGCTAATGTGATGTGACCACAAAATTGTTCATTTGTTTGTTTTTTGTTTTTGCCACGATGACACAGCACGAACCTCCAGGGGCTTTACTTCTATCAACAGAAACCTGCATCATCGCCCGTCATAACATGTTTAGAAAGTAATTAGTCAAGTAGCCTCTGATCTCTAACTGTCAGGCAGTAGCAAGAGTTTAATTTTCTAATCTGGCAGTCATGCTATCGGATTTGCAGGAAAATAATCTAGTGTTTATTGAATGCACTGAAAAAAAATGGTGCTTAAATGAAGGTTTAAACACCAAAACTTCTCAAAGGACCAAGCAACGCTTTAAGAGCTCTTGGTCAAGGTACTTGCTGACCAAGAGTTCTCATCTAATTGTTATAATACAGGAAACAAGGATAATAATGATGACTGTGCAGAGACAGACTGAGCATCTAAATACAATTCACATAAATGAACAAATGGATACAACATAAGCAGATGAATGGGTTTGGAATGGAGGTAGGAATGGATAGAAAACAGAACAGACAGATGGAAGTAAATTATTATTCTCTGACCCGCAGATGGTCTTCGCTGTGGTGTGATGACAGCCAATCCACAGACAGATCTGCTGAGCATGACTTCCTGTGAACAAAGCGTTTATTGTAGATGTAGCAGTTTCAATCTGGGTAATTTACTCAGCCTACTCAATCATATTTTAAATTCTGTCATGAATTGAAAACACGCCTTTCCTCTGCCTGAAAGATCTATGAAAGGATGTTAGGGTTATCCACTGAGTATTTACTGTTACATTTCAAATGTCTGTTGATAAGTTAGAACAACAGCACTGTGTCGAGACACTTGCCATCTCTTTATATTTTTCTTCTAGGGAGCCAGAGTTTGTTATTTAAAGTGGTCTTGACCAATAGTTCTCCAGGCTCTCTAGAGGTCTTTCAAAGTTTTTCTTTGAACATTGGCTGCTTTTTAACGCACTTTGAGTCGAGCCTTTGTACTGGGCCATTTTACAAGAAATAACTGACCTATAACTCCTTTGAGTATTAAAAAGTCACCTAACCCAAGGGATGAACAAGGGTTGTCTCTACATGTTGCAGACAACTTAGCAAAAGCCACTTTGGTACTACCACCTTGTTGCAGAAATATGTTTGTACTGGACCGGACACAAGCTTTTTAAATATGTTAAAAGGCTGATAGGCCAGTGTGAAAGTGGACCCAAAATCAGACCCAATACACGGCCGATTACAACTGATTTTATTAAACACAGGGATAATCAATAGCAGAACGTAGCACAGAGGAAACTTCACAGAGCCTGGATCCACTGCAACGGAAAGAGCGGTATTATCTAAAGTACAGGAGATTTCAGGTGACTTTTTTAACTAGGTGAGTAAAGAAGGTTGCTTACTTGGCAGGCTGGCAAGTAGAGGCTGTTGAGGGAGAGGTGACTCTCCAGGGGCAGTGGCGAAGTGAGCAGCAGGTGAAGGAAGACGTCAGACATTATTTCCTGAAGCGTTGGATGGTTGTGGTGAGCAGGAGGGCAGGCAGGTGAATTTCCATATTTTTGACAGGAGGTCGAGTGAACGGTGCGACGGCAGCTGGGAGGAAGATTCAGGCAGGCAGTGAATTGGGGCAAGGGACCGGTGACAGAAGAAATCCAGGTAAGAATGGAGGTAAGTGTATAATGATCCGGAGGTGCAGGAAGCTAAAGACACAAGCACGCAACATTAAACAAGGGAACACTTGGCGCAAAGAAAACTTGGAGATCGATTTACAGATTTACTGTTTAGCTGACAATCTAGTAAAGACGGGGGTCTGGATTAGTCCTTAAGACTGCTACACTGATTGCCGATAATTAGCTGCAGGTGGAGAGAAGTAGAGACCCAGGATTTAGGAAAAACCACCCAGATGAACTTGAATTGGCCCAGTTTGCAATATAATTGAAGCAGCTTGGAATCATCTTGAGAGAGAATGGAACAAAAGGCAGCCAACATCCAAAGAGTCCTTCGAGAAGCCTAGAAAACTATTCATGAAGATTAATTAAGAAATAACATGAAAGCCTTCGAGAGTTCAGGCAGTATTGAAGAAGGTGGTCATACAGGCTATTGACTTTTAATGCTTCGAATTTACAATTTCTTTGTTTCTAGCACTACATAAAGAAACGAGTGGTGACTTGAGACTATTGCACTGCAGTGAAGCCTCTTCAATAACTATGACTTTGTGACTTTAAAAAAAATCCTTCTGCCCTCTGGCTACAGTGCAACTGAATGCCCCAAGACTGTGTGCCAGTTATCACCTGTAACAGTATGTGGGGATTATCACCTGATGGTTCAGCAGGAAGTACCTCTAAACCCCCTTTGAGACTTACATGACCCTTACAAGTGTTGTACAGAGCAGAAAAAAATAATAACTCACTTTACACAGAATGCAGCAAGCAGAAATTCATGACTGTGGGGCTGGGTGTGTGGATTAGAGAGAAAGACGACGAAGGTCACAGGTGGAGAGCACTGAGGCAAGTCAGTGTACTTGAAGTAACATGAAGAGGAAAACTATAGCGTTAAGATGAGCGAGTTGACACCAGCAACTTGAAACACTTCTTCACGGAGCAGTCTATCTCACATCCATCAGTATTTTTTTTCTTTTTAAAGTCTCCTATAGTTTTCCTAGTTTTAAATCTAAAGACCTCTGACCTTGAGTGCAGAAGTAACGAAAGCATGGAGTGCCAAGAATGACCTTAGCACCTCACTGCATGTTGAGTGTGTGTGGACAGAGTATATAGGAAAAAATAGAGATTGGATGCTTGTTCCTACCAGTAGGTGCACAATGTCTGTCATGATGTGACTGAAACAACAATGAACTTTTATCAAGAAATCATATCATGATGATTATTTAATTTACAGGTTGTGTTTCACTTGAGTATGAATGTGATTATGACGGTTTCTGAGCGTGTCAGAGTGACTGTAAAAGAAAACAGCACTTTTGACAAAGAAGAAGAAGCATGGTATATGGACAAAAGTACTGAGCCACATGCACATTATAGCTCCAGATGTGCTGAGCTACTGAAACCCATGCAACGAGCCTTACCCTTTAACTTTGGCTGAATCGCTGTCGATTCTAAGTGCTTCCAGTTGATTGTAGAATTTCACAAACTGTACTCCAGTGAGCTTTTTAGAGTGACCCGTTCTTTCATAAATGTTTGTAAAGGCAAAACGCATGGCTAGGTGATTGGTTTTATACACATGTAGCATTAGTAATGAAAACACCTAAATTCAGATATTAAGTGGTGTTGTCCAAAACTCATGTACATATAATGTATGCAAATAAATAAATAATACAAGGGTATGAAGGGTATACAAACAGCATTTGAAGCTATATTTTATTTAGTTTCTAAAATTCGTTAATCTCTGAACCTGAATAGCGTTGTAAAAGCTACAACAACTTGACCTTAGAGATACATAGATTTTGCATAATAAAGTCAGAAATGGTGACAAAACTAAAACAATAAAAACTCTTGCAGTTTCAGAAGTATGAGAGATTTTCAAACTGCACCAAATAAAGTAGGTCTTCTGGACCAAAAAAACAAAAACAAAACACCTTTATATGTCAAACTGTGATTACCAAACATTAGGTGTTATATTACATCAGAAAGACAAGGTTCTTCATGTTCTTGTTGATTATTACAGTTACTTTGTCCTTATATTTGAACGGTGTTATAGTCAAATTTGTATTTATGCGTACTGGGCGTTCAAGGTCCCAATTAAAGAGGAGAGGACAGAGTCTTGTCTCTTGCAGACTCACTTTGATAAGAGTGCCTTGTTGTTCACGGCTGGTCCGTGTGGTGAAAGATTAAAGCGCAACAGTGGACATACAAGCAAGTCAAAAACAGGTAAATGGAAACTATTGGATTAATTTATTGTACAATATATAATACAGCTAAACACTTAATAGGGGAAAGGTTAGTGTTAATGTGACAGTTACTATGGCAACGTTTCATTAAGGGAATAAAATCTCAAATGCAAATGTTTTATAGAGATATCTTTAAACATTTTTGAGCATTTTAACTAATTAGGTTATCAAATCTAAGCCCAAGGTTCACTAGCAATTTCAACAGGTTTATTTATTTATATATTAAGCTCAATTGCTACGGCTACTGTTTTAAACAAATAACACAATAATTGTCAAAAAGTCAACATAAAAAGATTTGATATGTCTTGTAATCTGTCTGTTTTTACTGATATGAGTCAGTCATGGAAAAAAAGGCCTCTTAGTCCACAGAAAACCACAAAAATTTCCTTTTTAAAACAGAAATCACTCTACATCTATTAGAGTGGTTGTTGCATTGCTGATGTTTGAATATCAGGCATAGGGAAAAATGTAGTTCACTTGTCTGCTTGCTGAATCTCCACAGACAATTAGGTCTGCCTCCTTAACCCTAAACCGATTTTATCAGAATATTAATTTCCATATGACTTGATATAGTGTCAGTGCAGGAGAAACTTCTGGCTGAACTTGCTGTCATTCTTGTACTGGGTTGGGATTTGGGGCTTTGAATTTCTAAATTTAATTGTTAAGGCTAGAAGTAACTCTGCTCAGCTTGTTCCCTTTTTGCATATGCTCTGCTGCCCTCAACTTTTCTAGACATTAGTTGAATGAGCTGTATGTAAGAATGCACATGTCTAAATCAGAATGACTCGACAGTGAGCTAACTTTACCCTGCAAGCTTCCTAGTAATCCAGTTTTACGCATTGAACTCTAGACAACTTCACAAGAATCAGGTTAGGTCATAAGTTGCCCTTTCTCCAAAGAACCACTTGTCAATACTGCAAATACACATGTATAGAATGAATATCTTGTTTAGTGTCACTAATTGCTAATTGCTTGTTCGGTGGCCAATTGCATTATGAGGTTACACTATAAGTAGGAGCTTCCATCTAAACATCTGTCATCTTGCTCTCCTGTTGCTGTAAACATCCAGGTCTCCTTCCACCCAGCTTCCATAACTATCACCTTTTAGGAGTCTCAGTTGCCTTGTCTGAATTGGTTTTATTGTTGCTGATTGATTGCTACTTGTACTTTTGTAGAAATTGCCTGTGGACTCTTACTTTCTCAGAAGCTTCTCTCCATGGATGGCTGATGTGTCATTTATTCTTTTATTCTTTTCATTTATTCTTTTATGCTGCATGTTATTGGACTCTGTAGTAAGCAGGTGTTCTGAGCACTGTGTTGGCTGCTTCTTTTAGAAACAGGCAACGCCATTTGATCAGTATCTAACTTTAGCTTCTTGCGAACTTGGATTTATTTCTGTTATCATCTTTTACTGTTAACGTTATTTTTATTGTGCATGGGTCTGGGTTGTTGGCTAATAGCTTTACAGCAGAGCTGCTATGCTACTCTGGCCTAAAGAAGTGTTCCTGCTTTGTTTCTTTCCTTTATCTTTTTGTTTTGCCACTTTTTTGATGTTTTTATTTTGTTGCTGGCTTTGCTGCTTTTTTCTTTAGGGTAACTTTCTAGGTCGTATCTTAAAATAAAAATGTGTCCATTCCAATGAATGGTTGGACACTAGTATCTGTTATAATCAGTCTCAGATTTTCTGTGGTGACCCAGAAAGTTTTATTATATTTTATTTAACCTGTCAGCTCTTCAAAATCATTTTTTAAAACAGTATGTGTGGAATATGAAAAGCTGTTAATGCCTTTAATCTATTAAATTGTTACTTTTTTTAGAGAAGCTGATGTGTGGTTGTTAACCACGTCACACAACAAGTAATTGGTTTATTTGCTTGAAATTGAAGGTCATTTAATTTACATTTTGTTTCTGAGTGACTGTTTTAATTTTTAATTTTATTTTCCTTTCTTTTTTTTAACTATGGGAAGGAGGCCCTGTTTATAGCTGTGAATCACCAGTGTGTTTCTGCAGTACGGTTAACTACAGAAAGGGTGATGGTTTTTCTTATGTTTTGAATATAATTTTGTATAATAACGTATGTATTTTGTTTTATTTTAAAGCCAAGAGCCTCAAGTAGAGGTGACAATGTGCCTTGATGGGATGATCTACTTCTGCGTGCTGTGATTGTTTATGCACCCTCTGGTGTGAGCTTAATCTTAGTGTTAGTGTGTAGTGGTGAAATGCACTTATGATTGATGGCTCTTTTATATGATGTTTCTTAACTAGCTGTTAAAATCACTGTAACCTGTTAGTGTGTGTAATGACCAATGAGCCCATGTTACTGTATAATCACTAGATGGGTAAGCCTACTTTTTACAGTGAAATATTTTAGGATGTATGTCAGAGAAGTGGCCGGCATGTCACAATAAAATGTTCACAGAAGTAATGTAGTTAAATTTTTTTATATGCCCTTTCTTGGTTTGATGCATGACTATCCACAGAAATGGCATACAGATACTGTTACAGAAAGACCAGATTAAAACTTGCATAGTTCCTTACTGACAAAAGTTGACAAAAAAGGATCAATAAAGGAATCTTAAAATTTATATCAAGATTTCACAAATCGAACCTGGCTTGTTCATTATAGCTTGTGAACGGGATTTATTTCTTCTACTTGCCTCGGGTCATTGATTAATTGATGATGATTCTGTGCACCTGTGTTAAGTTTTGCAGATGTACGTATGCCTTGATTGTTCTTGTTTTCCATTTTGTTCTGTAACAGTATAATAGTGCCTTCTTTTTATCATTACAATGCCATCCACGACAGATTAGAGTACAAAATCATGGAGCAAAAATGAGTCCAAAACATAAAGAATGTAAGAATGTCTGCATGCTGACTCTGCTGCAGCTCCCAACCATATAAATTTATTAACACACCACTTGGACTTGAGGATTATTGGATTGATGAAGATGTGTAAATCAATGTCAGGGCTACACTTAAGGCACAGCACTGTGGAGATTCCTCAGACTATTCTGGAGTAGTTTGTTTTTCAAACTGAGGCGAGTATTCACAAGAAAGGTAAAATGGAACATGTAAATGTCACACTTTTGCACACTGTACAAAATCTAGACCTATATTGTGAATATGCGTGCATGGATAAAATATTTCTAGTTTTACTTACTTTGGCTTCCATAAACACAAAAAAACTGTATAAAACATGTAAATCTGGGCCTAGATCAACTTAAAGAACATCAAAAACAAAAGCCACAACATCAGAAACAGCAAATCCAATAGCTGTCTCATTAGGCTGGTTGCTATTGATGTATAAGCTCCCTTCAGCAAACAACATGAAGCTCCCACTGTTCCTCAGAGTCGATGAGTCAGAGTTGCACTATGCATGGGCAGCAGTACTCACTGGTATTGTATCAGAGCTGTCTATCAATATTCTTTTCATGCTCATGATCAAAACAGAGGACTAGACATTTGCATGCTCAACATTTACTTGTAGCTATGTGCCTTGCTGCAAGATATGTAACTGACTACAACTGTAGTTACAGTAGCAGCTCAGTGAAACTGTCGTTGGAAGGAACATCCTCTAGTATAGAAAAAAATCAAACTTTTTATATGATGCAGCGGCACTAAAATAAGATTAGTCTTCATTTTTAGGGAAAAGATGGGGAGAAATCAGTCTTAGCAGTGGCCACATAAACTGCAGCTGCAGCAATATTGAAAATATTAGAATTAACATCTACGTAAACCTGGAGGCCACAGCATCCCACTCTCTTTGTGACGTGATCAGGATGCAGCTCAGAGCAGACTGCAAAAAGACACCTAGCCGGTTTTCTCTAACATAAGCAATGTTCAATGTTTTACCTTCTAAAGATGATTTTAAGATATGATGTCTAAATGTGCTAAATCCAAATTGTGTTCTCTTTAGTAACTGGTTGAAATGAGCATGTTCCACATCAATATTGTATGCATAGTTATGACAAGTTGTACAGAGGCACAATTTTACAGAGGAATAAGAGCAATAGAAAGTACTTGAAAACATTTGAACTGCTATGGGATGTACTAGTATAGATTCAAGATTGGAAGGTGCTGAATTAAACCTAGAACATTACCTGCATCGATCTATTAAGCATCATTTGAGGAAAGGTGTCTGCACAAAGCCGGAAGGATAAAAACAGGTAGTAACCATCCTGTTCACCCTCCTACCATGTGGCTACTGATACAGAAATATCTGCTGCTGTTTCTTTCCCAGCGTTTTGTTTTAAAACATGCAAAATAAATTGAATTCCTATACTAAATTATTTATTTTAGTATTTAAATTTTTGTTGTTGTTTGTTTTGTTGAGCAATCTTGTGTTGCCAAATGAGAGTTAAATGATCTCTTATGATTCTCCACAAGAGTCCGAGACATGACAATGAAATGTGGCAGTGATATTGTCAGGTTATAGTAATTTCAATGTCATCCATTGAGAGAGAGAGAGAGAGAGATATGGGCTGTATGTCGTGCAGTTAAATAGTGAGCAGATTCTTTAGCACAACCACTGCAGTACCTACATGTTAACAAAACACTAAAGCAGTGGTCTAAAATTATACATGAGGAAAGCTTTTCTCATTTGCAACTCTGAGTTGTTTCATTAAAAAACTAATATTTAGCTTAAATGACATTATTTGAGAGTATGGGTATAATTAGGGGTGGGCGATATAAACGATATATGATAGAAACGATATAAATTTGGCCAACGATAGAGATTTTGACTATATCGCTCTATCGTGATAGCGCATGTTGATGATGTCATCAAGCTGCGCCTGTTTTGGTCGAAAGCATCACAGCGGCTACAACCATTATCATCTGCAAATTATGCCAGGTGACAGTCATAGCAAAGAGATGAAGCACTTTTGAAATATGGGGAAAGCCAAAAACTGCGCTACCTCCACTTCCATAACGTTGATTCATTAATGTTGAATTCTCTTGCAGGAGTTCTATTCCCATGTTGTTGCAGTGTATTTATAACTAACCTCGTATTGTGGATGAATAATCTCAGTTGTTCTCCTGACTGAAGTTTGGCCCGTGTACAGCATCCTGCTATGAGATTTCATTTGTCCCTGACCACCAGAATCCCTCACGTTAACTTTTATCGAGTGGAAAAAAAGTTGGCGTTCATCCTCCAGCTTCACTGTGCTAATGTTATGCTAACATAGCTGTGTCGCTAGCAATCATGTAGCACAACATTATATACCAGGCAGTCCAACTTCAGTAACCCTGCAAACGCCATTGCTGTTTAGTTTTCTGTCTTCATTTATGTCGGAAGTGGTAGCAGAGCTGTACGTTTTAATTAGTTTCAAAAATATCTCAGTCAGAACATGGCATGTCATGTTTAGGTGGAAACTAGCGGGCTAACTTCCTGTTAACTTCTAACTCCGTTACATTTAATACATTTTTCATGGATGCCTGGATGTTAAACTTAATTGTTACACCTGTTAAAGCAGCAACACTGATGATTTTATTAAAGATGAAAGAATTTAGACCGTTTTCAACTCTCAGTGTTCGTTTGACTTTGGGACCTGAAGCAGATGGAGTTTTGGACCCAGATTACTCCGCGAAGCTCCTCACTACGGCAGCCATGATGCTCTGACAATCCATCAAAACATTTTTTAACAGATTTCTGCACGCCAAAATCGGTTCGAGGTCAGTAAGCACAACCAGAATTCATACATAAGGCACACTCGATTTTTGAGAAAATTAAAGGATTTTAAGTGTGCCTTAAAGTATGGAAAATACATTATACAGAAGAAAAGAATATATCGCGATATATATCGTTACTGCACGTGCTTCAAATTATATCGCGATATGGATTTTAGGCCATATCGCCCAGCCCTAGATATAATATTAGTAATTATTCCCGAGGCAATGGAGAGATTTCCACCTTAAAAGCAGCAACCTATATACCAGATAAGTTTAGAGGCACCAGCTGTCACATTTCTCCTCTGCCTTGGATTGTAGTGTGAAGTGCATGGCATTGGCTGTGCCACACAAGAGAGAATAATGATAGGGAATGTCAGCTGTGATCACAGTGCAATTTTAGTGACAAGGATTACAAAGACTTTGATGCATGATCACTGCTCTTTTCAAGACTTTGCCAAACCATTTGATTCACAAATGCTATTCAAAACATTTGCAATCTCACAGCAGAAATGATGACCGCTGTTACTTTGATATAAATCCCTCAACTTGAAAAGAGACGTCTTAAAGATTTATACTGGGATTAGTTTGAAATATATGATGTGTATGCATTGGTTTCACTTCAATTAAAATATATTTATGCATTTTAGCAATATTCTATAATACTACAGTTTATGACACTAATTGCAACCCTGCACTGCTCTCACAGATCACTTGTGTGGAACGCAGCATTGTCAGATGTGTCCCTGCAGTGAGAATATGTCAAGCTTTATTTCTTTAATAGTACTCTGAATGTCTGTATGCTCAACCATCTTAGCAAGGTCTTCTATCACCCATCACTCTCTAATTATCTCCTCTTAATATTATTCCCACAGTTATACGATTGAAGTTCAACTGTTCTGTAAAGTTGTAAAAACAATAGACAAATGTTGGAAGATAGTGATAATACAGAGAGATATAAAAACACAAAAAGTGTGTGTGTTTTAATTTTAACAAGTGGGTAATGAAACTGATGAATTGAAATTAGTTTTAAAAAAGGAAAAAATAATGTTTTGTTGTGCGTTAAAAATTTCATATTTGACAATTCTGTCTTTTTAATAGTCAGGTGTCCATAGAAAAGATATGGTTTTTGCTCTGCTTGTAATCATTTCTTTTGTACTCATCAAATGAAGGTAAAATCAGGACACGCAAGCCTGAGTTAACCAAATCAAGACACTATTTTTCTAAAGCACAATAAAAATGACCACGTTTCCTGGTAGTGTCACTTTAGGGTCACATCACAACAGAGTGGGTAATTTTCCAAGTGTTGAACTTAAAATTATACCCACTTTTATTTGACTAACAATAAGATTCACAGTTTGTGAATCTTAAAATTTATTTTTACACAAGCATGGTTGATTAGTGCTCCATTGTGATATCTGCTGCTCAGTTTGGGTAAACTTGAAAGAACATGCTCATCATAGGTTCAGTTGGTTCAGGTCAAAAAGTGACGAAGCAGTGTTCCAAATAAGTTATAAATAGCACCTGGGAGCGCTGCATGAAAAATGGTAGGCTGTGATTACTAGTCCACATTTTTCCCTCTGTCTGTCACTCTTGTAAGCTCAGACACACACACACACACACACACACACACACACACACACACACACACACACACACACACACACACACACACACACACACACACACACATATATGCATACAATTTCACTGGTGAATGCTGGTCCTCTTATGCCTTGGCTGGTTTGAATTACTGAGCTATGCTGAAATCTACATCTTTCAATATGCATTAACACAAAGCCATCAAAAGTCAGAAACACACTGGTTCCTGTAGTATTGCTTTAAAATTCCTTGGATACATCTACAATTATTCAATCTTGGCTGTGCTGCTGAAAAGACCACTACCAATCATTCCACCACTGCTAAAACAAACAATATTCAGGGAAGACACGGTTACAAACTGAGGCGCACGATAGTGGAGTGCACTACCACTTCACAGCAACTGAATCCAGGCTAAAGCCTTTCTGTGTATAGTTTGCATGTTTTCCCGTGTGTATGTGAGCTTCGTCACACAAAACCCCCCTGCAACCCTAAATTGGATAAGCAGAAGAAAATGAATGAATGAATGATTACAGATAGAGTAACAGATTTTTAATGCAGCCAAAATTATAGGCGTGGGGCAGGTTATGTGGAAGAGGAAGCTCTGCTACAGTTGTACATAATTGGAGGTTGTGTAACCTAAAGTGACCCAGTTTATACAACGGAAAAGCTTGCCTAGATAAAAATCACTGCACCACATAAAATTTTAAGAAGACTTATTTTAAGATATATTACTTTAATGTGCTTTCTAACTGAGATATTTTTACAGGAATAGTGATCAGCGTGTGTTGTTTGCAATAAAAAGTTCAAGTTATAGAGTTTTATATTTCATGCTGAAATATATACGCTCCGCCTGTGCCGCTGGGTTTCCTCTGGATGTGTCTTTGATTCAGCTCCCCCTAATTAATTGATTAACTCATATTTTTATGGTCCTTGGTTGTGTGGATAGGGTGTCTTAATGAGTAGGGTAAGTGAGGACATTAAAAAACGTTGTGATCAGTTTATCACTTGTACTCAACCATTTCCATTATCAGCACAATAAAAAGGGATCCATCAACAACTAGAAAAAGAATGCAACTGCACTCTGTCGCTCAGACTGCCTTTCGCTTAGATCGCTTTTCAGTCAATAAATTATCTGTTCTTAATATTTTGTCACACTCTGTGTTTTTGTCTTTATGGTGAGAAGGATTCTTTTTTGTCCTTGGTCTATGCTCCCAGTATAATAATGCCACCAGCCCACCTTTAGTGAGTTTCCTGTTACCACAAAACTCACTGAAGGCCTTCCAGGAACAATGTTGCCTTATGCTGATTTTCTCAGAAACATAAAAACGTATTCATTCACATAATTATTCATTCACTGCTGATGTTTCCTTGTATCCACTCATATGACTTTGATGCAACTGGAAACCTTGTACCACAATAATAAGTTTAATTCTTTGTGACTTAATCAATATACCAAATGGTTTATAAGAAAGAAGAAAATTCCATTGAATGAGAAGTTGAGTGGTTATTATTATTATTATTATTATTATTATTATTATTATTATTATTATTATCAGTAGTAGTAGTATTACTCCAACTACTGAGAAATTGACAGGCTGTGTTTGTAGGAGTTATTTATGAAGTCTTGATTGCTCCCCAGAAAGCCAAGTAATGAAGTGAAATATGTTTATTGTGGTTGGATATGTATAATGGGCTTGTGATTAGTTCAGGTAGGTCACGCTGGTGTAGCATGAGAATATTGTCAGCGATTACATGCAATAATAGTCTGCTGTATTTTATCTGGCTTACTCCCATAGAACTGGCTATCTCCCCTGATTATCTTCTTCTTTATTGCTTCTGGACTTTGTGTTTAAATTCCCAGTTGATTAAAATATTTGCTAAATACACATTTTCTGCATCAGAATGCAGAATGCTATTCACAAGGCATGATAAATGTACAGGGAGTTCTACTGTTGGTAAGGAAATATTGAGGGAATAAATTTTAAATACCTATAAGCAAAGGCTGTTAACCTTTATGAGTCAAATGGGTGCCATGAATGCAAATACCATGGTTGTAAAGAAAGTGAAAACCATGCATTTTAAAAAAATGGAAATACTATTCCAGCAGGTACACTTTTTATTCAGAAATCCAGCCCCTCCAATAATCACAATGTAACAAGCAACCTATGGCAGTTGCACCCACAAAAAAAGATTCTTTCTGAAAGAAACCTGCTGAGTCCACCAAAAACAGTGAATGTGCGCTGACTTCACTTTTACACATTTAACACCACTCCTCACTCCAACTGAATGACCAAAGAAGCCTGTCATGGCTGGCAGAAACAGATGGGAATGTAGCAGAAAGCCAATGTTTTGTGAAAGTAAAGCATACCTGAAGCAGAAATTATCCATACTCTGGGTGGATTTTGAAATATGGCCAGAAATGGACTATTCTGACATATATACTGTGTATTTCTCATTTGAACAAGTCCAATAAAGAAATCCTGAAGGCACCCAGAAACATATTATGCTTGATTTTTGCTAAATCATGATTCCAGTCCCGCAGGCAGTACAAAGCAGAACAGAACAGTTGCAAATGTGATTTTGCCCTTGACTGTATTTAACACTTTAGTTCTAATACCACACTTCCATTTCTTGTTAAATGGCAGAGGTCCATTTGTTACTTTTTTTCTTTATCGTTTATCTTTATCAGTTTGATAACAGTGATTCAGTTGCACAACTCATATATTAAATGTTTTGTTTGCGTCTTGTTGCTTGGACTTTCACAGACCAAATTTTCATTACAAGTATTGATTCTAAACATGAGGTTTGGATACTGTAAGTTTAACTTTAAAGGTCATGTTTGCTCTCTGTGCAAATTTGAGGTCCGGGCTGAAGTCCCACATTCAAGTGACCAGAACAGGAATCTAATAATAGTAGCAATATTGACAGAGGATAGCAGTCAGAGTTTAATGAAGGTTTTATTTTTTTCTCTTTACTCTTGTGCACAGTACTGTGAAAAAGTGTCCAATCCTGATTTCGTAGTTTGATATTTGTCACAATTATACATGCTTCATATCATCAAACAAAGTTAAATATCAGACACAGAGAACCTGAATAAATACAAAATTATTTTTAAAATTATGCTTTAATTTTAAGGGGAAAAGCTATGAAAACCTTCCTAGCCCTGCGCGAAACAGTAATTGTCCCTCTTGTTGAATCATTAATTAACTGTAATTAACCACATTTTTTGGAAAGCTGTGTTCAATTTCACTAGCCGCACCCGAGCCTGATTACTGCTTAAATAGCTCACTTAAATAGAACCTGTCTCACAAAGTAAAGTAGGCTAAAAGATCATGCCATGAGCTGAGAAACGGTCATTAATACTAGAACCGCCAATGGCGTTATTTTAACCTTCTGGCATTTTAAGAATCATGTAACTCTGTTCAAATAAAACCCCATCATTATCATATTTCATGATTTTTTCAAAAACTGATCCTTATTCATTGAATTCTGAATTTTGCAGTGTGTCAGATCAAAATAAATAAAAAATATGTCCGCTTATACCATATAGCATGAGCTACTGAATGGAAGAGTTGCCCAGTCACCCGTCTGAATTTTACTTTATGATCTGTAAATCTTTTTTTTAAACTAATAAAACCCCTAAAAAAATCATCTTAAATGCTTTTTTTTTTAATAAGAATAATTAGATGAAAATTAACAACTTAAATTTAAGAAATTACTCCTTTTGCCATTACTGCTGGAGGGGTCAAAATTACCCCTCCTGCAGTAATAGGGAGTTTGGAACAATGGTGATTCCAGTGTTAAAAGGGTTACAAAGCTATGTATAAGGATCTGGCGGATAAATTATCCACAAATGGAGAAAACCTGGAACAGTAGTGAAACATCCCAGGAGTGTACAGGCCTTCCAAAATTACTTCAGGTGCACTTTGATGACTCATCCGGGTGGTCACAAAAGAACCCAAAATAACATTAAGACTAGGTATCCATAGTTGCTGACCAAAAATAACAGAAAGACTAATCTCACATTTTGATAAAATAAATAAATAAATAAATAAATAAATAAATAAATAAATAAATAAATAAATAAAACAATTCCTAAAACTTTTATGAAAAATAATCTGTGGACTCGTGACACAAAATGTGAAATTTTATGAAAGGTTTGAGTCCTGTTGCATTTACGCTAACACAGTATTTCATAAAAAATAACATCATCACGATGGTCTGGGGCTCCTTTGCTGCTTTGGGATCTGGGCTTCTTGCCATTACTGGTAGAACCAGGAATTATGCTCTCTACTAGAAAATGTTGAAGGAGAATGGCCATCTTAACTTGAATTATGGAGTAGGATCAGAAACCCACCAGCAAGTTCACCTCTCAAAGTCTAGAATTAACTTGGACTGGGATGCTTTGGCATGACCTTAAACAGGCTGTCCATCCCGGAAAACCCTCCAGCGTACTAAATTTAAAAGAAAAAAAAAAGGCAAAGAAGAGTGGGCCAGAATTCCCCCACAGCAATATGCAAGACTCATTACCAGTTATTGCAAATGCTTGATTTTAGTTCTTGCTGCAAAGAGTGTCACAATCAGTTATTTGGTTTAGGAGGCAATTACTTTTTCACATAGGACCAGGCAGGTTTGAATAACTTATTGGCATTAATAAATTAAATCATCATTTAGGAAAGAAACTCAAATATTCCACAATGCAAGCTGAGCATTTTCTCAAGTTTGAAGTTTAGATTTAAAGTAAATGTGATATGATTTACTTGCCTCATTACTCAAAAGTGAAAGGTTGATCATCAAGCCAAGGTTTTGTCTTCTTCCCAAGTACCCCATGTTACATTTTCAACAACACCTCCAGGTTGCCACCTGCTTATATCTATTTGAAAGCACTTTGGCACTGGGAAAGATGTAACTATCCAGCAGTTGTAATTGCAGGATAGTTTTTATACTGACTGTATACCATTATTGCTAAGGAGTTTAGCAGAGTGTAGAGACAAACAAGTCATAAAAATGATTTAAAATGCTTGTGAGTCCAAGCACATGAATCCAAACGTGAATTTAATAAATACCCACATGCGCACACACACACAAACATTCTAGCACACGTACACACATGCACATTGTACTGTTGTGTATCTAGACACAACCTTGAACACCACACTGAATTGATGAGACTGTGCAAACAAACTTCAGTCTGCTGGACTCAAATGTCAAACTGTCTCACTGGGATGCTCTTTTTAACAGACATATGTCACCCTCCAATTTGCCAATGGCCACTTCTGGCTTTTTTCTTTTCTGTTAATTGCTTTAGGCACTTGCTACCGCCATATTTCATTTTTTTCTGGGATTAGAGGAGCACAGCCCCCTAAAGATTTCCAAGCCTTCCCTTGTGAATAGAGACAAGCAGTAATACAAAACAGACACCAGGGAGTCCTTAAGTGATACATCCATAAATGTCATCAAAGGCTTTTATCAAAAATTACGGTTTTATTCACCATACTAAGACTTTACTTGCAGACTTAATGTGTAAAATTCTGAATTTTCAGCTCATTCTCTCTATGAGATTTGCTCTTGTGTTTGTGAATGACCTTGATCAGACAAATGATTTCATCCTGTTGCCACTATGCACAGTGACAAAGGACAAAGAGCACAGAAGCATGGTTGTCAAGGCAACATGGTTATAGAAGGCAAAAAGCTGACGTGTGCTTACACACACTTGCAGATACCCACTAACTCATTCTTTGTCAATAGCAGCTTTGCCTTCCTTGCGGATATTAAATGTTTAAGGACTCTGAGAGGCATTGACATTAAATAAGACAAAAAGGCCTGCATATAGCCTATGTTACAGTAAGGGAGCACAGAGGACTCATGGTCCAAGCAGTGCCAATGATTCTGCCAAACATACAAATTGTAAAATTTGTTGAACTGTATATTTTAATTGGTATAATAATTAATAAATTTTAGTAGCAATGTAATCTGTATATTTAAAACTGTATGAAAGGCTGACTTATACACACAAATACCCGTTTAGGTTACTGAGTTTCTTCAAACTAAAGAGCTATGAAGTAAACTAACAAATTTAACACAATTACCCTGCAAGACGGCAGCACGGTGGCACGGTGGTTAGCACTGTTGCCGCACAGCAAGAAGGTCCTGAGTTCAATTCCACCATCAGGCCGGGGTCTTTCTGTGTGGAGTTTGCATGTTCTCCCCGTGTTTGCGTGGGTTCCCTCCGGGTACTCTGGCTTCCTCCCACCGTCCAAAGACATGCAGCTTGTGGGGATAGGTTAATTGGATAATCCAAATTGCCACTAGGTGTGAATGTGAGTGCGAATGGTTGTCTGCCCCTGTGTGTTGGCCCTGCGACAGACTGGCGACCTTTCCAGGGTGTACCCCGCCTTTCGCCCTATGACAGCTGGGATAGGCTCCAGCGCCCCCCGCGACCCTGAAAAGGATAAGCGGAAGCGAATGGATGGATGGATACCCTGCAAGACACTTATTAAAACTTTATATTGTTATAAGACAAATGACTGTCATTCAGCAGTTTTGTTAAGTATTCTTTCTTCACATGCACAAGAATTATAATTTCCCGGCATTACCTTGCTCTGTAATGCAATGTTACAAAATAGCCGTGTATCAAAATATGTACCGAAAGTCTGTGATTCTTTCTCTTTGCCAGCTGTAGAGAAAGTGGTATGAAATCTTTGTGGAAATATGAAAAAGGAAAGTATTACACGCAAAAAAAAATCAGCCTTGTGTAAGTCGGTCAGAGTATAGCAAAGCAAAAATAAACAGCTATAATGTATTTTCGCAGTGATGCATGTATGTCATAATTTGCAAGGAAAAGCACCCAAATGCCAGACTGTGAGACAGGCAGGCAGGTTGCGAACAAGGCCAGAAAACCAAAACATCAGCAAATAACAAACCTAAAAGCATTAACTAAAGTCCAAGAGTCTCAAGTAACCATAGAAGCACTGGGAGAATACTAGTGGAGAACAAACAGATACTGTGACAAAGACTATAACAATAGCAAATACAGACTAGAACTGAAATATAATCATAACAAATAGATTGTATAAGGAAAATCAAAACCCAAAGCATAAATAAACGGGATGGACCTTGTACCTCACTGAAAAAACAAACAAACAACAACAACAGTATTTTATCTTTGGATTTCATACATTCTGTGATTCTCTGATCCTGAAAAATGTCTTTTGTTAATACCTTGCTGGCTTAATTTTTTACAGTCGGTGGTCAAACTGATGGCTTAAGTTCAGTGTTAGATCCCAGTTACCCCTGTACAGGTGGTCTGGACCAGCTCTCCATCCTTCAGGTCAGAGTCCCATCCATTTACTGTTTTAAGGAAGTAATAGAATGAATGTCCACAATTCTGACTTTGAATGCAGATAGATAATTTTTTATTGAAGCAAGATTTCAGCAGGGGTTAGCAAACAGCTCAATTGCAATTTAATCAATTTAATCAGTCAAATCCAAATAATCAATTTATCACACTATATTAACCCTAACTATTCTGTTGCTAAATGACTACAACCGTTGTTGAGGTGGGTCTTCTTTTAGGAGGGAAGGAAGATCATCGTGCACACTGATAGAATCCAGCTCCCCGCTGTGTTGGCCAAGTCCAAAGGAAAGATAAAGTGTAGCCCAGTACAAGGCTCCCCGTCTTCACCTTCTTGACTCCGATCCTAACTCAGCATATGATGAGTAGGCAGTTCAAAATTCACAACCCAATCAGTCGATCCCCGGTGAAGGGTTATGACTCCTCCTCTTGCTGTCCCTCGCTCGTCTTCTCACCGCGGATCTTCAGTCTCTTCTCAACCTACTCACTGGCTGGGGACTAGAGGGAAAAAGCCCCTCTCTGATTTTGCCTCCCATCTTTATACACCTCTACGGACCTGTCCAGACATGTCTAGACATCTTCCGGACGAAAACACCATCTATGGACATGTCATGTTCCTCCTTTGGCCCCCCCCCTTTGCTCTTTGACGCACTGGCATGACTTGCAGTTTTGGTGCATTTCTTTTTCTTCCACTCCACCCAACAATGCTGCAGCTCAACTTCCCTAATAACTCTAAACAGAAATTACTTCTCCTTTTTCTCATGTCTTAAGGATCGTTTAACTCATACACACATTATGGTTTTTTATTAATCTTTTAGCAATGCAATGCATACACAACTCTTTTTATTTGATTTACGCTTTAACAGACACAACAACTTCCATTATTTCCATTTGTGACAAACATGCCGGAGACTCTCACATTCTTCTGATACCCCCTCCTTGAGATCGCCGGCTGCCTCACAACTCATGTAACAGATCGTTGGCTGGGACTGTCAGGGTCAGAATATCATCATCACTTCCAAACGGTGGAATCAGTTGAGGGAACTCAGGGGATGGAGTGAGGCCTAATTCCCAGGAATCTAGGACTGTCATCTTGTCCACGGTTGGAGTATCTGTCAGCGATCCTGATGAAACAGAGTCATACTCTGAAGAATGAGTATGAAGAACTCCATCAGTTCTTCTTGCTGAGCTTCTGCTGTTTGATCAACCAATTGCTGCTGCTCTTCAGAAACAGTAGGCACTGGGCTTGTCGACCCAGCTTGCTCAGAGCTCCCGATGGCAGAATGCTGTATATCAGTCGCCGGTTCTAGCAGAGAGTGGAGTTCGACCAGTTCCTCAGAGATATCTGAATAGAACCACATCATTACCCATACATTACCCAAATACCACTGCTATCATTGTTTTGTTTTAATGCGTTTTTTAATCACAGTTTGTTGTCAATGAGGAATAAATTCTGTGTATCTGATTTAGTTTGACTGAAGGAAAGCAGTAAATACCGTGTAACCCATTAATTTGCTTCTCAGATCTTGATGTGACTATGCATTAAAATGGTTACAAGAGATGGACCTTGTATCTCACTGAAAAAAACAACAACAGTATTTTATCTTCCAGCTCTTAAAGTGAGTTAGACATGTTTCAGGTTTTTGGATTTCGTACATTCTGTGATTCTCTGATTTTAACATTTTTATAACAACTGGCGTGAAAACGTTTGCAGAGGGTTAAGGCTAGGATATAATTTGTGTGAAAACACATGCAAAAAGAAGAGAAATGAAGATTAATAACATTTTATTGATGACGTCAATAGCAGGATGGTTTTGTTTACGCAGAATCCCTTCAGCTGATATTGTCTACGGTAAATCTCTGCTGAAGGGATGAAAGACATTCTTGGAAAAATATTGATGAGTGATGATGATGGTGTCTAACACATTCCAATATCTGCCCTCTAGGTCTTCTGCCCCTCTAGAGGGGGAAAAGGAATTAGATAATGTTTTTATTTCTCTTTAGCGACCCTTGCTGTATAACTTATATTTTACCATCATTTTACCCATATGTTCCATTAATTCAATCACTTGTCATTTGATTTATGAAGATTCTCAGTACACATTTTAGGTCAAGGAAAAACTGTTTGCTCCATTAGTATTTTGCCCTTATGTTCAAATTAATTTGTCACTTCAAAACAACATGGGCCTTAATTAGCCTTTTTGCAGCATGAAATTCACAACAAGCAGAATCATCATGAACTGTGTTATAAAGTTAACCCCCGTTAAATGGTTAACCACTTACAATTTTAAAGGGGGAATCCCCACAAACCCCTTTGAGCAGGCACTTTGCCAAGGCTGGGGTGTTAATATTCCCTTTCAACAGAAAGGAAACCTCAAGCAGACCCAGGCTCAGTGAATAGTCTCAGAGCACACATAATATTACACATACCACCACACTAGGGGTGGTATGTGTAATATTCACTTTATGCATTTGAATGTCATTTCAGCTCTCAAGCTGGTACCATAGTGGATTGTTGTCATTTAATATATAAGACTAGTCAGTTATAATAAACATTTATTTATATTTCATATGCACTTAGAAACATTTATGTGTTATATATGAGGCATACGTTCTCATGGAGAGTATTAAAGTAATTTCTCATTTTCTTTTTATTAACTACACAATAATGAATAAATAAAAGAGGTTTTGGAGATTCAGACTTTGAGTCTGGCAGTATTGCATTTGAGTAGTGTCTCAGCTCTGACTAACTGCCTTTAATTTGCCTCTAAAAGACTGGAGTGCAGCTGTAATAAGCAGACTTAATAAAGTGAGTACTATCAAAACAAAAATGCAGAAGGTAGATCATTGAGATGTTCACATAAAATGTGATTTTTGGATTTTGTATGCAATCCCACAAAATGCCAATTTCATAAAAGGCTATTTTTTCTATCTATGTCTTGTAAATCAATGATCAATTAATCATCTTCAATTTTAAGGCCTTTTTTGTGGTGAGTGAAATTTGTCAGAAATAAAATCAAACAGCATACATTGCTGTCCTGTGAAAACACATTTCTTATGTCAAGCTTCATTAATCTTCTTACTCAATCGCATCCACAGCAGTCCTTGGAAATACTTTCCTCTTTCACAACTGGCCCTTGGAGGCACTCTGAGAAATGTACCAAGAGAGAGAGGAAGGTGGTTGAAAAAAATACTCTGATTGATTTTCCCATCATGACTTGAAATAGCATATTTATTGATTGCTTATAGGGAAGGGGAGGGTGAAGGGTGAAGGTCACTGACGAATGGTGTGATGTTAGTAAGGCATTCAGGCTCTTCTCTCAGCTTTTCTAAAAAGAATAGTGCGGTGACGCTTTTGCTTCAAGGAGACAATATAAAATGTGTCAAAAACTAATTTGCATTTGTTTTCAGTAGTTCAAATTTGTTATATTTGATGGTAGAAGAGAAGGCAAGTATTTTGTGTTTTTTTACTTATTGCTTGTTGCATGTTATTACTCGTTAGGCAAAATGTTAATATTATATGAATGGTTAAAGTCAAATCTACTTTTGACCTCATTCAGCTGCAACATCAGATTCACTCTAACAGTGTAACAAAATGTTACGCTTCAGTTTTTCCTTATTTACTTTTTCCCTTGGTTGATAAAAAAAAAAGAAAACCTGCATTTCATTTAATGGCCCAGTTCTTTTTAATAATCATCATGATCAGATCTGCAATAACTATGCATATCTTTAACGTTATGTTGAGTATTTGAAACACTGAAAATCTGTGGCTTTTATGATAGTAAACTCATTTGACAGAACTGATCTGAAGATTAAAAAAAAAGTCTTTATAACAAAAGAGGAAGCCAGCAAGTTCCCACCTCTGTGTGTGTGTGTGTGTGTGTGTGTGTGTGTGTGTGTGTGTGTGTCAAGGTGTTTCTCTAGCCCCAAACCAATACTGATGTAAGTTTGCTAATCCCATGAAGAATTTAGCGAGAAACATGTTTCCTGCAGGCAAAAAAAATGCCACATACAAACACATATACTTGCCTTGTGATTGTAAAGTAGAATACATCATAGATTGTAGATCATAGGTTATGACTTAACATCTTGATTATTTTATATCCTTGTCAGCTCATATGAAATGGACATAATAGGCTGATACAATCATAATTATATATGGAAGTAGAATCACACTTTATTTCTAATTCACTCCCAGATTTATCATTATTTGTGTAATTTTTGTTCTTTCTCTATTAATAGTTTTTCTTCTTTACACTCTTCTTTTTACATGAATAAGCTAGAGTATCTCAGCTGCTTTCCTGTACCTAAGATAAAAAACGAAAAGATCTAAGCTAATAAGCTTGCATCCACTCCTCCCAGCTGTTAATAAGAAAAGAAATTTGAACCAGTGTGGTTCTTTTGTGCAGAGATTGAACTTGGACTTGCCTGTGGCTTCTGGGCATTGCAAAAGAATTAAAAATTTCCCTCACGAGGATATTTGCATCCTGAAATGATATTATTGGCTGCCTTGATGAAGCCGACTTAGCTTTCTACTCTTTCAGTCCCAGAGCTTTGACAGTTCCTGCCAGTGACTGACAGGAATTTCAAAAAGCTTATAATGCTAAAAAGGATTTGAAATATTGCAAAGCAACACAAAACAGCCTCTATAATCCCAGAATCATTTGGCAGAATTCAAATTGCCATTTTAAGTACTGTATATTTCATACAATTCCAGCATAAACAAGAACTTTCTTTAGTGTTTCTGTATTCCTTAGGCATGTATGTGCACTGTTGTAATGGCAAAACCTCAAAAGCAAAAGTATGTCTAGTAGAGATGGTACTTTGGGGGTACAATTAACCCCTTTGAAGAACAGATATTTCTCTGTACTCAAAAATTACTTCTATTAATTACCTCTATTAAAGAACATACCAAGTCCTTTACATTTTTTATATGAAACCACTTCATTCATCTGCTACTATTAGGGTTTTAGCAGCTCTAGTTATGTAGGCATCGTTACTTTTCTATTTTGCTCAAACTGGTTGATGAGATGTGAAAAACAGTTCAGCTTCAATCAATAGCTAAAATACTCCCTTATAGTTAGTTCAGGGTTGTAGGTGGACCTTCTCTTTTGTCTAGTGTGGGTCTGTGATGACTAAGCCACATGTTCTCACACCCACACACAACTTGAATTACAAGATTACTGTCCTGTGCAGTTATAGTATATGTTAAAGATAAAAAGGAATGCTTAATTCCCAGAAAAGCCAAGCTTCTCTAATTGATTAACTTACACAACATTATACTAAGAACATTAACCTTTACCTTTGGTTTATTTATGCTTTTTCTTTATGAATCTGATCCTGTGATCACAATGTACAGATGGATTACATGAATGTAGTCTGGAAGTACCTTAAACATAACTAAGCAGAGTACTAGTACTTTTACTCTACATAATCTAGGCTCACTACTTATTTCAGTTAAAACTAAAGGTAATAGGCTATGGAACCAAGGCTACCAGATAAAATCCATCTGAGACATAAACGTTTACATTATCCAAAATTTACATAATCCTGAAACTATTTACTCGATGACCGACCCTCACTGTTGGTAGTGATTGAGATAATAAGATTTTGGATACAAGTGGTGAAAAGGGGATTCTTTTACAGAATACCTAGACTGGGCTCTAGGAACATGGTAAGACGCTCTGTCATTAGGTAGGAACACAGAGAAGACTTCCTCCACATTGAAAAGAATGAGCTGTGGTTGGTCAAGCGTATCTCACGTGGATGCCTGCTGGATGCCTCCTACATGAGCTGTTCCAGTGGAAGAGAACTGGAAGGACCGGAAAAGACCCAATATCATTTGGAGAGATTGCACTCTCCCTCTCTCTCTCTCACTTGGCTTTTTGAATGCATCAGTGGATGGATGGACGGATGGATTGATTTATTCTATGCTTGCAATATTTATGTTCCACTGACCACCAAAATTAAATGTCTCTCTCTGTTTTATTAGATAGAGACGTGGCCTTGAAATTACAAGATTTTTGGAAAGACAGCAGTTGCTGGAACAAAAATTTGGAGGTTCTCTGCGACTAATACTGCTGCACCCATCCATCCACCCATCCATCCATCCACACTCTTTTGTTTATTCAATTCATGGTCCTGGGGAAATATATTTAGATTTATTTTATTATTTTTATAGATTTATTCTTTGTTTTAATTACAGTGTGCTTTTTAAAATAATATTTGATTTGAGAGTGAGACTTTTCTTTTGTTTTTACATTTCTATTATTGAGTGTTTGTTTTGGGTTGTGAACTAATATATATTCTTCATCTCCAAGAGCCATCTGTCCCTGCTGTAGAGTTTAATTACTTTACAAACAGACACAATCTTTTACATCAAGGCAGTTCACAAGTCTTACTAAACAAGGCGAAGACATTGGTGATCGACATTAGTTCTAATGCATTCAGACCGTGGTCATGATTCCCTCAGGGATCTACTTTATTCATTTGCTTTTGTCTGTTTGGATTCCAAGATACACATGCCTTGCCGTGCCCTCGGGAATAAGAGGTTGTTCAGAAAGATATTCTCCTCCTAAAGAGCCCAAAGGTGGAGTGGAGAGATGGACTGGTGAGTGGGAAAGAAAAGTTATTTCCTTGGACTGGTCAAGGATGTTAAGAATCTAATGTCTCCAAGGTCAACAGCAGGTATTGATGATGAGGCGGCATCGAAGTCTAGATTTTAATTTGGAACGCTTCTATGAAACAGACTCGGCAGTTTCATGAAACACATTCACCCTGATGACATTGAAATGTCATTCAAGGAGGACTATTATATTAAACCATTATTAAATGGGTTTGCCTCTTACACATGACTTCAGCTACAAAAGGCACCGCAGAGATGAAAAATGTTCAACTTGAACATAAAAGCAACCATGCAGTCTGTGACTTTTGAGCCTAATGTCTGCAGCTCATCTGATGGGATTACACCTCAGGAACGGGGGGGAAAAAAATCTGTGCTCCTGGACTTGCATCATTCCTCACATCAGATGCCCTTTTCTTAGTGCAGTGAGAGAGATAGCAAAGGATTCTGACAGAGGAAGTTAAAGGGGAGAGATAGGAGAATGATAGAGTAAGAAGGATGTATAGGAAGGAGGAGAAAGAGTGGATATGGAAAATGACAATATAATATGATTTGATTTGTGGGCCAGAATGGATTCTCAGTGCCCAATTTCAGAGAGGAGAGGCAGAAAAGAGCGAGGGAGGGTGAAGAAGACAGTGGGTGGAGGAGGTGGGTGGAGTGTGAACAGTAGGGCCATGGAGTTCATTTAGCAACGGCATCGTGAGATGGCTTGACAGCTGCTGGTGGAGGCATTAGGCCGCTCACTTTAGTCCAATTTTGCTTCCCCCCCGTAGCCCTCTCTGTCTCTAATAGCTGTCTTTGTCAGACCTCTACAGTCCATCTCTGCTATGTATGTGGTTGCTATATATTTTAGTGGCTGAGCTGAATCATAATAATTACAAAAAAAGCAAATTCGTAGAAGAGCTGTAGGCACCAGCGTATTTGGTGACCTTAAATTGGGAAATTTTACTTCCTCAAAGATTGTAGCTCATAAAGTTTGGGACCAAAGTGAGACGTCACATCTGCCATTTGAGAAAAGTGACAGCTGCTGTCAAAAAATGACTGACAGAGAAATTACAAATCAGTTCTGACAAATTTGATACCCATCATCCATTCTGGAATTAGGAAATCAGCTGTTACTAAGTAATTTCAGGGGGGGGGGGGGGGGGGGGGAATCAAGGAGACACACTCTTTGTAAAATAAAAAATATATAAAAAGATTTGTGATTCAGTGTTAATTAGTCTAATGTTACAAATATTCATTTGTAATATAAAAAGGAATTTATCAAAAGAGAAACAGTTTGTATTTTTTAATATGCTGGCACATCTATTATAGTAATCATCATACTGCAGAATATGCAATGAAACTGTGGTCTAAATCAAGGTGAATCCATTTGCAGTCTACACTTGAACAATGTGACAGTGGTTTTTGCTAGCAGCTACGAAACAGCCATAATTGCTCCTTTCAAGGACCTGAAACCTCTCAGAGAAGAGCAAAACAACATTACCTTTTAACAAATGTATCTGTCTCATTCAGTTTCCAACCATGTTTCTCTTTTTCTCAGTTTTTGGTTGAAAGAGCATTAGTGATGTAAGAAATGGAGTAATATTTCTTGGAATACTGAACACTTCATTGGTATAAAAATGACAAAATACACTATACATAGTAAGTTTATAGAAAACACATACAATCCCTTCCTTGCAGAAGAGTGAATAAGTGATACCCTTGTAAACAAGCCAATGATACGTACGATACCCTTACAACATATATTTTAAGATAAGGCATTGTTGACAGTGTTTAAGTAATAATGGTGTGTCATTCAAATATGCATGACTTTGCTTTTTTGCAGAATTTTACAAAAATAAGCTGCAAAAAGATATTTTCAAGTATACTGTTATCTTCAGCTGGTATCATGTGTCTTTAAGCTTTAGCCATGGATTCCGTTTAAACGGAGATAGCTGATCAAACTAAAAATGGCAAGAGAAAAATCGGCTTTAAAGGTACAGTCAGTAGTTTTTGATAAATATACACTAATGAATGTGTAAGTAATTTTCAAGAAGAAGGTCAACAATAATTTTGCCCATGACTGTAAAATGACCAAGTTACACCTTAGGCTGGTCTGTTATTCTGTGTTTTATAAAGAATTAATTATGCATCCTTAAAGTCCTGAAATTGTCACTCAGATTTCAATAGCACCTACACATGTATACAGTGTAGCATAGAGCTTTTCTATTTATAGAGAGATGATAGTGAATGAATGTGACTGAGATTCTGCGTATACTTGTGTCTGTATCCGTCTTCATCATCCCCGACTAGACCGTAAAGGTACACTTCATTTATATATTTATATTCCCGGACTATTTCAAGAGTTGTTAGCTCAGAAAAACAAAGTGAAAGATTAAGACTGAGGCCAAACTGCATTTGGTCGTCCTAATCAACATTTGTATGGTAGCCGCTCAGTATGCTGTTGCTGCTGTCAAAAAAACAAAAACAAAACAAAACAAAAAAACGTTTTCTTGGGGGGAGAAAAAAAAGGTCATGAAATGTTAACATCCTACATATGTGTGAATGCATACTACCTCCGCATTGCATGCTCCACACAAGGCTGTTTTGTCCTACATGCCAGTACATGTTCATTTATGTTGTGAGAGTATAGTAAAGTACCTCTCTGTGCCGACAGACAGTGTTGTTCTACTTTGATGTAAAAAGGGGTCGTGTCTGGCAGAGGGAGAAGCTATTATGGCTCCTTTATGGATTATGAGGCAGAAGAGTGACCCTTGTCTCAAGGTGAACATCAGTAGCTGCCCTTGTCACAGTCACAACACTGCTCCCCATTACGTTATAGTCAGTGGCCCTGGCAGTGTGTCATTGCAAACAATATTGCTCTTAACAAGATATTTTGTGTTGTGATGCTCCTTTCAAATCGTATTTTTCCTAAACCAGGGTAAAAATTATATCAAATGTTATTTTGATTTTCTCCTGATATAGACACATGATTAAATAATCAAGACTGACTATGCTAAAAACTACAAAAAATTATTTGGCACATATGCTTTAGGAAACTCAATAAATGCACTGTAGAAAATTAGCATAGAAAAATATTATCTATGATGTGAGTAGGCGAGATTGTGATTTAAGTGTACCTGTATTTTTATTTATTTATTTTTCTGGGGGGGGGGCAGTCTACAAATTACTAAAAACATTAAAACTGTACTTCAGTAAAACAACAACAACATATCATCACTGTTCATATCCATGTTTCCTCCAATTGGGTGGTTGCTGTACAATTAGCATTACTCTTTCCCTTGCCCCACCCCCTCTCGACTTACCCCAGAAAACACCCCTGCAAGATTCAAAGTCCCAAAATAAAACAAATCTCAAACCAAATCTAAAGTGTTAGAGTTTTGGGGAGAACACAACAGAAAGATAAAACGAAAAACAGATGCCACAACAGAAAAGTGAAATGCAAAACAAGACACAGGAAATGACAAAGTAAGGTTAGAAATAAATATCAAAGAAAGGAGCACAGAAACATGAGTGTACTTAACAGCGTGGAAAACAACGGAGGATTAAATTGATGAGGGAACCGAATGCATGCACAGAAAAAAACTCCAGGTGGCACTCAAGCACCTGCCTGTCTAGCCTCAAGGCCACATGCCCTGGCCTCTCTTTCAACTTTCTCTCCCTTCACATCCAGGTACACTTGCCGTTCAAGCGTCCTGAGAAGCAGCCTCGCTCACTGATCTGCTTTTATTGGTGACAGGCAGGTGACAATATCGTTGCCCTACAGTTGCCCATGTTTGTCATTGTTTTAAAAGCAGATCGAAGTGGGTGATCATTAGTCTATGCAAATATTTGGATGTCATAAACATTAGTCTTCGACGTATCCATCCAGAGTCATGCATGACAATTTGTACAGAATTTCCATAAATCTTACAGATTTTTACCACATTTTCATTGCTTATCGGCCTAGTCAAAAATCGCTTGGATTATCATGAATTCTTGAACACTCGCTGTGCTAGATGACAACAAAGTGCACACATCCACTTCCCTGCTTGTCTGGAACTTAGGGATGTCCTGGCATATAACTCAAATGAAAGACATCTTATTGTGTCAAAGTTTGTGCACAAGTCCACAAGATATGAGACGGAGCATGTCGTGTGTGTGTCTGACCTGCTGCAGAGGACAAAGCAGAGACAGCCAGAGTGGACGGAGTCAGTTTGTGCGTGACGTCCTTACTAGGTTAACTAATTCGCACACTACCTGTATGTATTTGTAAATTGCAGCACGATACTAAGAAGAGACAGGTTCAGAAATGGAAAGAAAGGGAATTAGGCAGCCCAGGATAGCAGCTCTCTTCTGTCCTGGATCAGGCCATCCAGTAGTAACAAGGATGAGGTTGACGTATTTTCACCTGATCAACAGCAATACTGATTGCAAAAGACCATCATCTGTTGGAATTCATAATTTTGTACAAATGTGCTTATTAATGTGTTGATTTTTAACCTGACATCTGCATGACTATATGGGTGCTGAAATGCCAAATTCAGTAAGTATGCAGGTAAGTATAAGGGATTCTACTGTGTGTAACTTTTTTTTTTTAACAAATACTGTGCAAAAGTTTGAATTTAACTTTAATTTCCTTATTCTTTGCTAGGAAATTGTAAAAAAGGTGAGGCAATTTATAGAAACCTGCAAATAGACAAAAGAAATACAGTTTATGAGGCAAAGCAGAGATTGTACAGCTTAAAAATCAACATTTCAATATTAGAAGTTGTCTGCTTTTTGTTCCGTTCTCTGTCAATATTATCCCACACTGCTTCAGTAATGTTAAGGGGCTCTTGGGAGGCCATTCCATGAATAACAATTTTTCACTGTGTTTTTCTATCCAGGTATGTTGTTCATCATTGGCAGTGTGTTTGGGATCACTGCCATGCTGTAAACTTGAGCCTTTGCCAATCAGACACTTTCCAGATGGTTTTGCATGGTGGATCAAAATCTGATGGTACTTTTCTGCATTGATAATTGAATAAATTTTGGCATCCACACCACTGGATGAAATGCAGTCCCAAAACATGACTGAGCCTCCACCACCATCTATTTTAGAAATAGCTATAGATACTCAGTGTTGTGCCTCTCACCTGACCTTACATCCATATTTGGATTAATCACTATATAACACTTAATAATGATTTTCAGAGCAGTTCTTGTATAATGTGGCATATCTTAGCCCGTTTTCCCTGTTTACCTTCCTTAAGAATGATTTCTTGACAGGCACCTTTTCACTGAGAACTCCACCTGGCCAGTTTCCTCAAATGTTTTAAGGATACAATGCACATCATGCTGGGTTTTTAGCGAATAATTCCTTGGGAATTACTTCCTGGTGCAAAAATACTATTTTAATCCTGTAAACTATGTCGTCTTTGTAATTTTTCCCAAATTCAACAAAAGAAATGGGGGGGGGGTGCTTTTATCCTTGAATGTTTCATAGGTCAGTACTAAGTGGTTTGACAAGAAAATGGTCAGGTACAAGTACTGGACTGAAATCAAGTGAAAAAGCAGCCAGCGTCCAAAGAAAACTAGAGAACTATTACTCAAGAGACTACTTTAAAATATAGTGTAAAGCATAAAGCACACTTACAGACCTTTACTTATATACCCCTTCTTGTTTTGCTTACATGATTACTAGGGGTGCAACGATACACAAAATTCACGGTTCGGTTCGGTTCGATACTTTGGTGTCACGGTTCGATATTTTTTCGATGCAAAAAAAATGTTCATGCCTTTTTAATTTGTCATTTATTAAATTTTCACGGCACATTCCGCACCACATCTCTGTGCGTTCATCATTTGTTTGAAGCCAGCTCACCTCCTGCAACTACTTTTCCGAGAATATGCGCTTCTTTTGTGGTTCGGACTCCTTCTGACATTTCTTTGGAGGTGGAGGAACATCACAGTAATTGCTTAAAGGAGCTTCTTCGACATCTTTAAGAGTTCTAAACAAATGTCTGTCCTCTTCCTGAAAATCTTATGTACGCAAACACGCATTGCAACTCTTATCTTGTGCGTGTTTTTTATTTTGACAGCGAATGCGCACCTGCGGACCACTTATGTGCACCCCTGGTTATTTAGCTCGTCATATTGCAGCCACAGAAATTCTTTTGTCCATGAAACCATAAAGCTGCACTTTCTTTTTGCCTTATAGTCTGATTTGTCATAACTTTTCCGTTTTGTGGTAAGCTTTTCTTTGGCTGTCACTTCTTCACCCTGACTTGTCTTATTTGGCTCAGCAGAACTAAAATATATATCCTGCTGCTTTTACACACGCACTCACATAACGCTCAGCGATTCTCTGCGTGATCAACCTCTCACATGTTTAAGCTTGCTGTGGGAGATTTCACTTGTCATGTTTGCATAGTAAGCTAATGATTGATAAGAAGATGTCAGAGGAATCGGTGCGCAAATTATCATCACTCACCAATCAGTACTGTCGCTCTCTATACACAGTTCTGCGATTGCAAAGTGAAAGCAAAAAACAAGCGCAAATTCAAACGCGATTTCAATATGTCACATATTGACAGTGGCTCATCAATGCCAATGACATAATTACCCAGCTACATTTCTGAAAGAATGCAAAAGCATTGACATATATTTTTCCTTCCTACGATAGGCAGACGGGCAGGGAAGAGATAGATTTTGGTAGCCCGACTGGAAAAATCGCTAGCCCCAGGACGTCGGGCTCAGCATATTCAGTATATTCTCAGCAGCATATTAAACATATCAGGTCCCCATAAGGAGAATCATGTGCTAACGGCTGTCTAAATGACTCGGGTAAAGTTTGTAGCATGCATGCTTGTTGTTTTTGTCTGCTTCCACTTGTCTTTGCACTAGGATGATGTCGGCGTAAATGTGCAGTCATATTCGTTGTGTTCCCACTAGTGCTGTCAGCGTAAATCTCGTTGAAATGACATTAACGCCACAACGCGGCAAATCTCCGTTACCGCGGCCAACACGTTAACGAGCTAACTGCGCTAACACACTAGCTCCCACCCATGTAATTGAGCATTGCCTGGCACATCCAACATACTGTTTTACTTTAGTCCATGATGCGCTTACCTTCAGGGTCATACGTCACATGAAAACCAAAATAGTTCCAAACGCCAGATCTGAATGAGGGTGGGGGAGGTTCAATTTGCCATATTGCAAGGAGAGCTTAACTTCTGTCTCGCTAGCTTGCCCTGCGCTCAGTGAATCTGCGTTCAACTACTCCGCCTAGGCTGCACTGTCGAGCGCAGATACACTGAGCGCTCAACACAGACAGCATCGTCAGAAGGAAAGTTGATAAAATAAATTAAAAATTTTGTAATGTTCGATACATATGCGTACCGAACCGAAAGCACTGTATCGAACGGTTCAATATCGATACGAGTATCGTTGCACCCCTAATGATTACCGAGGGAAATAATAAACAGTAACCAAAGTGATAGCAGGACTGTAAACTGAGTAAATCAAAATCAAAACCTCAACAATCAGTAAAACTAAAAACAACAAAAACCCCATACAGATAGATGTGGATTCTGCACCTTACAGACAGACTGTTGACTTTTATTCCATTAAAGAAACATTGTTAAGGCTCAGGGTTGTCATGTGCATGCAAACACAGCTATACACACTCATTAGATTTAATTAGCTGATCTTTAAAGACCTCCATGATCTGGAGAATATCCTTCCCTAAGTACGGATAATAATTAGTACAAATATTGTGTGAGCCCTTGTTTTTATTTATATTTAAAAGAGTACACGACTACACAGTTCACAAAAAAAATTCTCAGTGTTATCTTCATTTATTAATATAAGGTTTGGATTATTTTTGTCCTTGTTTACATATTTCTGCAAACATTCTGATTAATTTTAACAAAACAAACCCCAAACAAACAAAAAACAGTGAGTGTTAAAACTAGACCTAATCCTGCAACTTTAATTTGCATACCATGTGCAAAACACAGGGCTTTAATAGCAAAAGTAAATGTGGGAAAACCCCTACCTTTTCACTGCTGGTCTCTTGTGAACCCCCTGTTTGTGGTTGTTATAATAAAGAAAGTCTCTATTGTAGAAGTAAAATAAATTAGCATCAATCATCAACACTTTCAATGCAGTTAAATACCTCTTTAACAACATGTGAAAATAATGCATTTATTTAATGATACTCTGTATAAAAGATCTGATTAAAAATGAAGTTAAATCAGTAGTTTTCCTTTCCCTCTCACTGTTTTCATTAACGGGTTCATACTTATTCAAGTTTATTAAATACTGTCTCTATGTTAGAAGTCAATGGAACTACAGACATGCATGCTATCGGTGTCCTTTAGTACCCTCTAAATCAGGGGTCTCAAACTTGCGGTCCACGTCAGCCCTACATGTAGCCCATATATTGACATGAAGAAATAATAATGCAATTTGGCCCTTTTCTAACACTGGAATATTTCTAACATTTTGAGTTATTTTCCAGTGTTAGAAAATCAGCACTGCTCAGTGTTAGCCATTGTTAATCTTCAAAACTGACTAGGTTACTTCTAAACATATAACACTGTCAAAAGTGTTAATTTAACACTCAACAGTGTTGTATTTAACACTCAGAGGTGTGGACCCATATAGACACTATCCAGTGTTAATTTAACACTGCAGATTTTGCTGTGTATGATGCAACAAACACAGCAGTGCTACTGATCCAAAATACTCAAAGCTTCATAGAACTGAAACACACATTTATTTTTAGCTCCATTCTGCTGCTGATACATACTTTAGCTTTCTGAACATTAAATTTGTTGCTGCCTTTCATAGTGTGTAACTTGAAGGCCCTGAGTACTTTCTCCCACACTGAGAACACTGGGATGATAAAATTATTTGAACATTACCTAATAAGACTGATTCAGGACAGACAGTTACCGGTATGTTAAACTTTCCTAGCAGTCCTTCACAAACAGGGAACAGTCTGTCTATTCTCTCCATCTGTCAGCTGCTGCTGGCTCTTCCTCCTCCTCTTCCTCACACACTGCTGAGTTTGTCCTGGTGGATCATCAGGGGTGCAAAGCCTCACAGATGATGTGCAGCAGTGGGTCCCTCAGTCTGTCCTCACTCTGGACACTTGCAGTTGTCACACATGGAAATCAAATGTGTGATAAGCTGCAGGATTCAAACACAAGTGTGACTTATAAATACATGTTCATACTTTTATTCCACAATCAGAGAGAAAGAAACAGAGAGAGAGTGCAGGACAGATAGACAGGTGACAGTCTCAGGTGTACACACTGCTACACAACAGCACCAGAGAAGGAGGATTTAGTGTTTGTGTTATTACGAAACAAGAAGAGTCCCAGATGGTGCAGTGGACACATGTGTGACTGCTGTGATTAGCAGCTTAACGAGTGAACCGTCAGCTCGTTCAAACACACGTTAAAGTCCGTTTGGCTCGACACCACCGAACAGAGGCAGCAATATAACACAGCTAACATTAACAGTGCAGTGAATCCTGCTTGTGCCGTGATATTCAGGACTGCAAACCGAGCAGCATCACTGACTTTCAGCTCGTTGTGTTTGTGGATATATGACTGACTTTAATTATCCATAGAATCATCACATTCTCTGTAAGATTAAGGTCGACTATCGAACGGCGTATATTTTAAAGTAAAGGCTTTAAAACCAAGTTAGTACAAACATCACTAATGTCACATAACTTTGCCGACATGTGGCCAACAGTAATGTTTAAATGTCCTTCGTTATTAAACATTCGCACATAGATAAGTGGCATCATATTCAGTACTTACTTTTGACAGTTCACTCTTCGGCCGTCTGCCGTATTTTGGAGAAGGATCTGGCTGCAGCCACTGCGGAGCGCCATTCTTGTGGGGTATTTTGCGGCAAAATTATCCACACCCACCGCCGCGCTATGAATTATGGGGTATATGGGACCACGAAGCGTGCACCAGACAACGCTTGATATTTGGGGAAATCGACGGTGCATTTGGAGTATGCATTTGAAGTACACTTCGAATTGGGACAGCTGTCGTCGTGTGGCGGTGACGTAATCGCACTCAAAATACGTTCTTCAAGCGTGCGGTCTCTTAATTGGGACACAGCCAATGACATCACAGGGGAAGAGTAAAACTAAACACATCGAACCTGGAAACACAAGACCTCTTCAAAATACAACAGGAAACATAATGAGACGCAGACATGACAGCATGAACTTGACAATATAAGACGCACAGACATGAAACACATGAAGTTTCAAGACGCTGGATGAAAAGACCCAGGATCCTTAAGAGTTGAAAAAAAATGGCCATGTACATTTACAGGCAGAGTCAGCCAGCTTTTACAGCTGAATGACAAATATATCAAATATTGTTTTTTAAATGATCTCTATTACTTGTTTTACATTCTAACTATATTAGCATTCCACAGATTTTTGCTGAACTTTCATGTGGGAATTGAAGCTGAATGTCATAACATAATCTTTTTATAATTTCCAGTAGAGTAGAAAGTAAACTCTTGAAGAAAATGTGATTACTACAATTTTATCTATCAGTTTCTCTGACCGCTCAGTTTTACAGTGATGAATGTGGCATACATAAACATGTAGCCAAAGTCAAATCTCCAAACAAAAAGCTGCCGAGGATAAAGGATGAGCATAAATTCCTATAGGAAAATATCTTGCACAGACAAGTGGTGAGAATGAAATTCAATTTCATTATGAATCGAATCCAAAGAAATACATAGAGCTGTTGTAGTTTGCAGCTGGAAAAGTATTAATAGTTGAAACAGCATGGATAAAGAAGCATCTGGGCATACGTCACTGTGAAACTATCTCAGAAAGTAAATCTACCATTGTGCGCCCCAATCTGGGAAGAGGTATTGATATTTTGAACAGTCCTTCATGAGACCAAACATCATCCCTTGTTTATTTCTATAAATATATATATTTTTTTCTTTTTTCTTTCTTTTTTTTGCGTGTACTGAGCCTTTGATTCTATCATTTAAAAATGATTAAAAAGCTGCTCTGCGGAGTAAAGAAGCACAAGATTTCGCATTTTGAAGTAGAAAATGCTTTCGTTTGCATATCCCACATTCATATGTGGCAAATAAAACAAAATAAACTCATAACAGACTGCCTGACATATGCTTTACCTTGAGTGTTAAAGTATTAAATCGCTAATTACTAATAAAATTACCCATATGGAAAAGAAATAGTAAAACCTTATATGATTTACTCATGAAAGTGGCCACTTTCTCATTACTTTCATATATTGTTTTAGTAAGTATCCAAAACATACAAGTTTCATTATATAATTTTCCAAGGGATCTTATATCTGTTTTCACTCTTGTGTGCTTTTCATACAAGTTTCACACAAGACAGATACAAACTTTATAAGATTTATATGTATCTTTTCCATATGGGTAGTTCTCAGCTGCAAAAAAAATCGTAACTAATGGCTGACCCTATTGTTCATAACAATTATTATTATTATTGCTGCGGGGTAATTACTGAACCTGTGCAACTATGGTGATTATTCAGTTAAATAGGAACATTTCTTCATGGGTAGTCTGGTTCTAGTTGAGAAACTATTTTTTTCTGTATCAGTTGCTACTTCAAGCCAATAAACTTTTTTTTTTTATTTCATATCACTTATTAAGCCTTTTTATGATATTCTTTAGAGTCTTACCCCCAAAAAGTCATCTCAGCCTTTTCTGTCATTCTTGGTAGATAATACCTTAGGTTACGTTGGAAAGTATTGAATGCTCTTCACAGAAGATAAGGGTATCAAAAACTAATAAACAGAAAGAGAAAAGTAGGGACAAACTTTCTCCAGCCAGAAACACAAGGTAACATCCAGGACATTTTGGTGTTGCGTTGAGATGAATTGAGGACTGAGGCACTTCACTGTGTCATATCTGGGTGCACACAAATAGGAAGTTCTAAGAAGACGGAGTTAGCTAGTCTGATTTCACAGTATTCAGTGAAAACACGAATAAAACTGTGCTCCTTGAATTACCTCCTTGCAAAGTCCTTTCCTTGCCTAATGGTTTATATTGAAAGTATAAATCCTGTCAGAATCACTGGCTGGAAATTAATTTAAAGGTTAAACCTTTTTACATTTTTTTTAGCTGTCTAAACATAGACATGAGACACAAACATGAAGCAGGCAATCGCAAGTTGAGCTCATCACTGAAGAAAACTAGACATGTCCCATGTGGATTATGTGCCTTGGTGTCATTATGATGGAATGACATAATGCTCTTTAAGCCCATAAGCAATGGTTCTCCACATCAATCTAGGGAAACCACATCATCTTCAGTTTCTCACTGTGGGGCAGCCAGACATAATGCTTGATCAAGTTGTGATAGGATTGCTGATGAATCTGAACCATAAAATCTTTTAATGCCAACTGTGGATGTGGAACTTGATTACATGGTCCAAATGGTGTTCATCCAGTCAAAAGGCCAATGGTATTAGAAAATGGTGACGGTATTGCAACCAGGCCGCTGAGTCGGTTTGTGTATTGTATGGGGATTTAATTTTTGTTCATTTGACCCTTTAGCAAAGAGTAACATTTAAGAATAAGAGAAAATGAAGTGCCTGAGGATATTAGACCATAGCCACTGGAACAAATAAAAAGTCAATACTCAGTACTCCCAAGGTAATATTTTATTGAACATCCTCAGGACTGGAAAGACACTTACTTGTTTTAATTACTAAAACCTTTTTTTCCGTCTTTAAGATGAATAGGTTTCAACACAGGAGTCAGTTTTTTGGTGGAATCCGACAGCGACTCTTGTATTTTGAGTAAAAAAAATAAAGATGTATTTGAGTTCAGGTAGAGTGCACCTTTGTTCCGACTGCTATGTGACTCTGAATTTTAGTGCCTGGCACGATCTGCTCTGAGGCTTAGCCCGTTCAAACAGTTCTAAAGCTGTGGACAGCAGGTTGTGTATCATTACTGAAAGAGGGCATGAAAACCTTTTCCATCCATCAATAGTTTCTGATGCTGCTTATTATTCAAACATCAAAAAAGAAGAAGAATAGAATTAAAATTCAAAAGGAATTTAATACAAATATTTTTGCAAAATTATGTTTTAGAAATAAATACATCATAAATACATTTTGATTTGTAACTGTAGCCATGCCAGTACACAGTCCCAGTAGAAAATACTTCATTATAAATGTTGCTATGTATGATTATGAAGGCATATGAAATTTCCTTACTCCATTACTATATATTATTATTGATTTTCTGATATTTTATAGTATTTAGTATATAAAAACCTACACCAAAACATAGCTAACAGTCACAGGAGATCTTATGACAGAGATCATAGCGGTTTTTGATGGCATGTGGAGAACGTACACAATAGTGGCTTTCCTGTTGTGGCTGATCACTGTATCATTTAAGACGTACAATCGTTTGCCCGTGCTTGTCTGAATGTCAGATTCTCATGTTTTTCACTCTAACTTGCAGGGATTATAATTCTTTTTATAAGATGTTCTTCGCTGAATCATTTCAGTGAAAAACTTTCTCATGTTAGGTGGGAGAAAGCAGAAAGGTCTAACCTATCCTTTGGAAAAGCTTTCCTTTAACTTCTGCTCTCTTGAACAATGAGTTCAACAAGTTCACACATTATCTCTGGGGACTGTCAAAAGACTGTCAAGAATCCTTCCCTGAAAAAGTCAAGACAGGTTGTGTGGAAAAGCAGATACACCGAAAAAGAAAAAAAACTCGTGAATTGACTCACTACACAAATAAATTGAGAACCACATACTTCTGTTGAAAAATCCCTCCAAACATTTCAAACCTACACAAAACATGTAGTACAATGTAACACTTCAAATATGCCTCCTGCATTCAGGCATGTATTAAAGCAGTGTGATACAAAGCAGGTTGCAAATTGGATCAACAAAGGTTTCGCAGGTGAGCAGTGTACCATGAGATAAACATACAAAGCAGGATGAAAGGATTCGTGAAATAAGCCATAAAACAAACTGTCCACCTGTTCATTCCACCACATTAATGGGAAAGAACACCTGCATGAAAACACGGTGTGGGGAACCTACTTCAGTGTAAAGTAAGACAAAAGTGTTATTTTGCTTTTGCTGGCAAAGGGCATTTCAAATTAAACAATAGGTTGTTAACAGGTTTTGAGAGCTCAAGAGTGTGGTACTTAGAATTTAAGTGGGTAACAACTAAGCTGCAAAAAACATTTATTTTTCCACCATGTTAATCTTATGCCAATAGCTCACAGGCCTGAATGAATTCATTTGCACAAGTATACATTATGCATGGTCACTTTATATTTTAAGAAATATCATCAAGAACATCGTGTAAAAGGTGGTCACCGTGTAATTACAGAAATTAGCTTCCTTTTAGTTAATGCCAAGTGGCAAACAATTTAAAAAATAACACTTTAACACAAGCTCATACCACCTTAGAAATTGCACAAAGTTGTTTTTTTTTTCTTTCAATTAGGCCGATGTGTGTGCTTACTCTGTCTCTTACTGGCTGCAGGAAAAAAAGAAGTAGTTAAGAAAGGGGGGGCAGAGACTTGAATGCAAATTGAAATCCCCAAACAGAGGCAGTTCTGTGTCTCCGCTGCCACACTTAACCTGAATTGTTTCTCTCTGTACGATTCAGAGAACATTAGTCCTGCGCAGAAAACTCTGAGGATAAAATGTACCCTTGATTGTAAACACTGACAATAGTTAAGAATGATAGAGTGGGCTGTGTAGTTATACTGTCTCTGCATTTATTAGTCTGCCTCAAATCGAGCCATGGAAAACTGGTCAAATCCCTCTCTAGCAAATCAAAGATTTTTTATTTGCCACTTTTATAGTGTTACTTTGGCCTTTACAGAAACAGTCAAAAAGTCTAATTTTCCCTCTTTTTAGTTGTCAGGCATAAGGAATGGCTCAGTACCCAGTTGTTTGAGATATGAGGTCGCTGTCGCAACACACTGCAAGTCTTCAACTCTACTTTATCACATTTTTAAAAGAATAGGTTGAAGCAGCTCCTGCAAGACTACTGTAAGATAGATGCATTGTGAGGGACCTTTACTTTTGCTATTATTACAGCATTAATGCAGTGTAGATGTCAAGAGTGGGATTTATCACTGCAGTATAAATGCAATATAGATGAAGAAGCTGAGACCTCTGCAATGGTTACACCATAGCCTATTAATCCATTATATATGCTGCAGAATAAGGAACTTTTATCATGGCTCACTACAGGTAAAGACATAATTAAGCAATCATGCAAGGTTTGTTTGTGTTTTAATGTTTGTCATTCTTTCGGTTTTGCATGTGATACTCATCTAGAAGCTCCAGAGAGACAGAAGTGGTGATATCTTCAACAAAATCAACGGTCATGATCTTAAAAACTATGAGAATAAGGCCCAAGTAGAAATGTTCCTTTAAAATCCACTAACATCAAAATCTTTGACCCAGGTCTAATGCTCCTCTAAGTGCCATAAACCATTTTCATTCTCTAAATGAAAGGAAGGGAAATGATTTATCTTTTCTACATAATCCTGATCACCACAATCATTAGTAATAATAAAATGCTAATAATGTATCATATGTCCTCAAGAGAAACTCATTTGTCAAACATTCATTTGAATATGACAAGAATCTCTGCGTGCATTCCTCTAACACTTTGCAGTGACAGAGATTATCATTTGCTATGGCATTACCTAGGGGGGGAAAAAGAATTTCCTACTGGAAATACTGGAAATAAAATATAAAATAATTTGTTGGCCATAGATATGAGATATTGCATTTGTAGTCCATTTAATAATAATAATAATAATAATAATAATATGTACATGGCCTAAAATTTTAATAAGCTGGTAATTTGGTAGCTGAAGTTTTTGACATTTTTGACAGCTGTGCCTTTACCATATATTTGTAATTATGTTACAGTTACAGTTGCCCATCCTGTATATTTGCATTACAGGATGGGCAGATTAATAGGGAAAAAAAACTTGAAGCATACAAGAACGCTATGATAAAATGTAAACTGGTCACAACAGAATCAACTACATTGTACTGCTAACACAACATGGCAAGTATTTGAGTTCACACTGGCATCAGCACAGGAGCCAGAGCCTGATCTTCAGGAGGTCACAAAGGTAATGATGAGCAGTCAGGCTTGTAGCCTCCATTTCTACCTGTACACATTTCTACAGCAGAACTGCAATGGAGGTCTCTTTGAAGTCTCTTTGGGTTAGCTTTCACATTTGCTTTGTGTTGTTGGCATATGCATGTTCTTATTAGTGTTGGCCTTTGACTGTAATTTAACGAAACATTATTATTATTACAATGCATTTCTGGTAGTGCTGTCAGTGTTAATCTCGTTAAAATGACGTTAACGTCATAACCGCATGAACGCGGCAAATCTCCGTCAACGCGTTAGTGCTGTTAGCTCGTTAATGCGTTAGCGCTGTGCAGCCTCTCGCACGGGACGATTCGCGTTAACTTGCTAACGGAGATTTGCCACGTTAACGTCATTTTAACGAGATTAACACTGATAGCACTATTTCTGGTCATGTTACTGAGTAAAATAAAAGATATGTAAAGAGTATCATGCTGAATTACTTTCTCTAGAGAGTAATTATATACCTTAATCCTTTATATTGAAAAGGTAACATATAATCTGTAATATATTACTTTTTTGAACACTGAACATGAAAAAACAAAAACAGCTGCTGTTTTTGAATCCACCAGGTTACGAATAAGTAATACCAACACTCGGTGTATGTGGTTTACCAATTTATACCAAAGAGAAAATGTCAGGTCCAGCAACTAAAGTCCATGTCAGAGTCTACCATATAACCCAGTCGCTGGTTTTCCATTTTCAGCCTCTTGGAAAATGAACAGCAGCTACAGGATATATATTGCTCCTCCTGATGTTGTCTGCTGGCTCGATGTACATTCATGTTATCTAGTGCCTCCTATAAATTTCAATTATCTACCTCGTAAGATAAGATCACAAACACCCACACGCCCACATGTCAGTGTAGCAATACACATCCAGAACAGGAGGCAACAAAAAACGCAGCAATAAAATAATCCTGTCCTTGAATCTAATCTCTGCTGCCTCAACTGTAGACAAACTCCACTCCAGTGTAATTAGAGCTGATTTAGCATGATTTACACGCTATGGGCAAGATAAAATAAACATGATTAGGTTAGACAAATACTGAGGTCGATATTTCTGAAGGCTTGAAAATTAATAATACATTTTGTATGATAAACACTTGCACTGTGGGCTCTAAGCTTCGAATGCTAAACAGGTTGCTATGTCAGCCAAGGATCTGGAGCCCCCTGCCGTTATTCGACGTCTTTTGTTAATTGTTAAAAAAAAATATGTCACTTTAAAGCATGTGTTATCTGTAGAAAAACTGCATGGGGTCCTTTTAAAATGAAATATTAATGATTTTCTCAAAGACTGTCACTTTTTTCTGTACTGTGCCTCTTCTACAGCTGCACAAGTCTGTGGTTTGTTCCCTCAAATGCGAACAGCCATATGTATAAACAAGAATAAGTGCAGACATCACAGCCAAACGCTAATTTTGTAAGACAGGATGCATGCCAGATGCAGTCTCCAAAGCTTAATGATGCAAAATATGTTCTGCAATTTTTTTGTAATCTTGAAGATCTGGGACATGCCGTGTTTACGGTGATTTCCACCTGAGGACTGGAACCTGAGAGAGAGAGAAAATAACGTCCTGCTCATTGTGAGCTCCTTATCGCAAGCACTCAGCAGTGTCATCCTCTAAAATTAGCTTGTGCTGTCTGAGCACTATCTGGTGATAAAATAAGGAGGGGGGGATCAGTTATGCCGCATTATTAATCTTGAGATGTGGAGGGAAAGAAACAGAGAAAAAGAATGGAAAGGGTAAAGGATTGGTGTGTATGTGTGTGTGTTGGGGATAGGGTGTAAGGAAAGGACAAGATAACTTTCCTTTGAACTCCTTTTACAACCTGAAGTTCCTGGGGAAAAAAAGGAAAAGCATTTATAAATGAGGTTGCCACTCTCACCTGGTACAGCCACAGATATAGGTGGGTGGAGAGTCTGCCACTGACTTGAGGTAAAGAAAAGTCAAGGAGATAACTGTTCCCTCTAGGCTGGCGGGAAATCGCTGCAAAGAGAGACACACATATGTACCGAGCTGCATTCTATGACACAGTCACACCAATTGCCCAAAACATGACTGCCTCTTTTTTTTCCATTTATTTATTTATTTATTTTCTGCCCCACAGAGACTTTTTGGATGGCCCCACTGCACATAATCCCTTCTCTTCTTAGGTCGCCTCTACATTGCAGCTCTATATCTGTTCCCGAGGTCAAAATTCAATTAAACTACAGTATAAACGTCTCAGTTCAGTATAGTGTTTATTTTGCGATAAGCCACAGCCGTGAAAAGTTGATGTGTGGTTGTATTATACCTTGACTAATAGCTTTAGGTCTGAGAATCCAGTGTGGCTCTCTTTCTAACACTGCACCTCTTATATAAGGCATTTATATCATTTGATATTTTGGTCATTCAATAAATAGCTACTTATCCAGAGCAGCTGTACAGGAAATGGCTTCAAATGAGGCTGACTCAACAGACACCTAAGAGCATATATCCACGCACAGTCAATTACTGATGCATATGCATTTGTCTTCCCACTGAAAAGCATTTGCATGTGTGGTTAGGGCAAAATAAACCTTGTGGGTTTTCTGACGAAGATACACAAACAGTAAGAATTTATATTTATGTATACACTGCGAATGTTTATGTGTGTGAAACTTAGAGTATCGTCTTTGCCAAAGAGGTGAATATTTCAAGGTTGTGAGCAATGTATAGAAGTGCCATTAAAAAAAAAACAGGAGAAATCGTGCATCTGGAAATCTGAGCATGCACAAAAGAAGAATGCCTGCATTACACTTCATTCACCAGTGATGAAAATGCAACCATGCTCTAGCAGGGTGGTCCAGGACAGAAGAGGTTTTTCAAGATACAGCTGTTATGAAAAATGAATGACTGTTTGCAACAAACACAGTAGCTCCTGAATCATTCATGGGTCATGTAATGGAAAAATATGACACAACGAATGACAAAGAGAACCCTTTACCCAACAAACATCCATGGAATAACAAGATTTGGGGAATAGATGTAAATATGTAGCGGCATATCCTTTGGTTCACAATGTTTTCGTACATGTCATAGGAAAATATTCATAGATATATATCCAGTAAAATGCTCCTCGTCTACGCATATCATCTTCTCTATAAGTCGTCACCCACTGTGAAATATCTTAAAATCCCAGGCTAAATGTGTAAAACAAAATACGACACGTTAATATTTTGGGAATTGTGTCTCACAGACAGAGGAGATTGGAAAATGATGAAAAATGCAGTGTTAATGTTCTCTGTATAATTGGGATTGTGTTTTTCATCACACTATTATCAGTGCCAGTGTTGTTTATACTGTCACTAATAAACATAGATATACTATACCAGCGGTCCCCAACCTTTTTGGCGCCATGGACCGGTTTATGTCCAACAATATTTTCACGGACCGGCCTTTAAGGTGTCGCGGATAAAAACAACAAAATAAAACTAGTACTGGTACCGAAAAAAAGAAAATTTATTCATAACACACGTGAAAAGACCCAGGAAAACCGAGTTAACGATAAAAACGATAACAAAATAACGCTGAAAACCGATAAAAACCCTGAAAACCATACATTTCACACCTGAGCCTCAACTCTCGCGACCCGGCACCAAACGACTCACGGACCGGTACCGGTCCGAGGCCTGGGGGTTGGGGACCGCTGTACTATACTATAAAACTATATTCTTCACAAATAATCACACATGCTCTTCTCAGTGGCTTAGTTTGCTGGATCTGCTTTGTTGTTGTTATCGGTTGTTTGGTGGATCACCTAAATCCAAAAGGATTACTGCACTATATACGGTATTGCTGTTATATTTATCAAGTTTTTATACATTGTTCACATCATTTTCTTTTGTCTTTGAAGACAAAAGAAAATGAAAATACACATGATTGAACAGAAATAACATAGTCATCACATAGATAACTTTGCCTCTAACTTTCTCTAAAGCAAGTCAGTGAAATGGTTCAGTGCATAAACCTCAGCCAAAAAGAAATTGCTTTCTTGATCAGAAAGTGAAAGAATATAATTCAACTGACCAAAACCCTAAATGCAAGAGATTAGATCACCATAAAGATCTCAGCCTCAAAGAGATGAACACCACCCTGCCAACAGGAGGGCACAGAAAAGCCGGAGATCTGTCTAAATCTCTCTCTCAATTATCATAGTAAAAATGCTACAGGAGGATTCAAGGTCCTTCAATGATAAATGTGTCAGGATGGGAATAGCTCAAGTCACCACGGCCAATGAATGTGAGTTGAATTTTATGTGTGACATTGGTGTGGGAACATTCAGCAAGCGACTATCAAAGTCATGTGGGTACATTAAAGCAAGTGCGACTTCAAGTACAACACAGCCTCAGTTAAAGTGCAACAGGACAGAGTCAGACGTGGAATACCAGCTGATGTTTTTCTGTGTTCAATTTCTGGAGTGTGGGTTTTCTATTTCTGTAGTCAGACATATGTCACATTACATCATACTGAGCTATTTTCTGTGTGGCAACACAGCAGATGTTACATTTCAGAGAATCTACAAATAAACTCTCACAACATTTTTGCTATGAGGAAATTTAGCTGGAGTTTCTTTCCTGACACAAAATCCAGCCAAAAGAAAGAAACAGAAGGCAATTTTTAAAATCCTGCCTCCAGAGGCAGTGCTACACAAATACAGCTATTTATTTGTGATGCAGAAATCCCCCAGCTGACAGCATGGACACCTTTTAAATGCATGGAATTCATCACACAGAAGTATTTAAACTCTTGTGCCACATTAGATCTCTGCAATGTATGGCAGTTAACGGTGCATGACAGATACCAGCTAAGTTTTCCTATTAGCATATTCATCATTAATTACATTTAGTGACATCATATCATTACAGGCAAACATAATTTTAGCAACCAGAGGTCTAATTACCCACTGTCATTGTGCGTGGTTGTTAAGATGAATGTTAACTTCAGCCTTGAGAAATTGCTGCTGAGGTTAATAAAAATGGGCCCCAACTTTCACTGTCAACCAGAGGCGGAGGCAGACATTTGATACACCCGGGGCTCAGCCCTAAAGGGTAGTATGATGCATGTGGGGTTGGGGGGGTGTTTAGAAATGACTGAAAGAGTAATAGGCTCTGTTTTGAGTTTTGTTCAAAAAAGAATGACTTCATATAGGGAAAACTATATATCACATATGCAAGACACCTTAAACTAGTTTTTTAAGGCAGAACAAAGTCAGGGCTGTATCAAGACACGAGGACTAAACCCCAATTCAACCAAACCCAGAACTGATCCAGAATTAAAACAGGACTACAACAGTTCAAAATCAGGACTACTTGGGATTTAACCAAGACAGAGTCAGAACTAGATGATAGTAGCACTAAAAATCATCATAGACCTGCACTACACTTATTTTTTAATTCTACCAAAGTACAATATTTAGATTGAGAAAAGTTTATATAATTATTTTGCCTTGTTGTGCAAACAAGCCTGCAGAACTTAATAAATATAGAATTTGAAAAATAACAAACCTAAAAATAATTCATTGTAACATCAAATCAGACTAAATGTTTATTTTTTTTAGGTTGATAAATATAAAAAAACATATTTGTTAACTTTAAGAGTAAAGAGAGAAACTATCTGTATTTCTTAATTGACAATGGCACCAAATTGTATTCAAAATTGAGCCACACAATTCTTTTCCTGGTGTTTTGGTTGATATCTCTTGATTTTCCCATTTCAAAGAAACAGGCTCTGTGTTTTTCCTTATATGCATCCACAGCTGTGCCACCAATTTACTCACATGGACTCTACTAACCTATCAGAAACTTCTTCAGCTCAGAATGGAATCGTCTGGCGTTTTCTTATTAATTAACAATAACCTTAGTGTACATGTACTCCTAAATTTGATCAAAGTGATAAAAAAATAGACAGCTCTCTCTCTTTATTCTGAGATATAACTAATTCAAAAGATGTTTCAATATTTATTTATCCAAAACAAAACAAGTTTACTCTAAATTGATGTTGTACAGTAAAAAAAATGTTCTTGTGTTTTCCATAAAGTGTATGTAAATATCTGGTTTAAATATAATGCTGTGTATTGAAATTCCTCTTGTTTTGCATAAAAATATACTGAACAACATACAAAGCATAATATATAAAATAACATCTACCTGAGTTTTTTCTTTGAAAGAAGCTCGTTATGTCCATTCTCGTGTATCAGTGCATTACTGAAACTGAGTTATTTAGCCCTGGAGGGAAACAACTGAAAATATGAAATAAACACACATGTAAGCTAAGACTCTCTAAAGCAGGGGTAGGCGACTCCAGGCCCCGAGTGTCACGGACCCGGTTCCGGGGACTCGGGGTTCGTGAACAGTGTGGACCTTTATTGTTATTAGTGTATTGGATGTATGTTTGCTGCACTGTGTTCTTGTGTTCAATGCTGGTGTGTGTATGTGTGTGAGGCTGGAGGATGAAGGACAGCCACCTGCAGGCCTGATGGGTGTGGCCCTGCCAGCTGCTGGTCACGCCTAGCTTACCACACACCTGCTTCTGATCAGGATCGTCGGGGGAGCTACTTAACAGAGCGATGGAGCTTCCTCCGGCGCAGGATCGTTGAGTTAGACTCCATGTCAGTGTTTGTAGTGCTGGTCAGTGTATGCCTGCTGGAGTTGGTGCCATAACGGCTGTGTCTGTGTTTTTTCCTCAGGAGAGTGGAACACAGGACTGCAAGACACACGGGGTGTGTGAAGGCACAGGGGCAGAGAGCACGGGATACCAGCACTTGGGAGAAGACACGTCACGGGAGTCGAGGGAGCACTTTTGGAGATTCAATGTGTGGTGTACATTTACCTCACTGTAAATAAACCCACTGTTCATTTCATTAAGTCCAGCGTTTGGGTCCTTTCTCCAACATCCCCCACGGTCTGCCCCCCAGACCGTGACAGAACGATCCTGCCATTATGGGCCCAGCGGACTCAAGGACCGTCTCACAGGAGGAATTGCTCGCCCAGCTCTGGAAATACTGTCGGAGCATTATCCAGGCGGCAGATCCACATCAGAGACACTTACAGGTCGTATTTTTTGATTCCTTCTTATCATCAATCACCTCATCTGTGAGCTTTTTGGACATTAAGAGACTAATTTCGATTATAACCACGCTGAGGGAAAGTTCCTGTTTTGAGCTGTTTGGTTTGGGCTGTCCGGGCGAGGAGGATATGGCAACCTCCCTGGGAGCCCTTGCTGCCTATTTCTTTTTTCATAGGCTGATAGCCTCCCCGCCGTCGCTTGCAGCTCGCTTGTTGGACCCTCCATTGCGGGGGAAACGTTTCACACGCCCTCTGCACCTCACCCCATCTCCACTCACCTCTGCGGCACCTGCTGAGTCAGCAGACCAAGGACCGGCAGCTCAAAATCACACAGCTGCTCTCCTGTCCGGCCGGCTGGTGGAACCTCAGCCTGATACGCTGGCCCCGGCATCGTTACAGAAGCGACGCTTGCGCCGCCGGCGTGCCTCACCGCAGTCAGACTCTAAAACTTTCCAACAGCCGGCTGTGGTGAGTCATATGGACAATTCTTCGTCACTCACCTCTACCGTTTACTCTGGGGCTATGTTTATACGGCCAGCTGCCCAGCCGGTAGCCAAAGCGCAGCCAGCGGCCCAGCTGGTCGCCGTACCACAGCCAATCGCCCAGCTAGTAAGTCGGCCGTCACCTGCTGAATCATTCCCCGCGACATCTACCTCGCTGCCTACCGTTTCATCCCGTTCACCATCTACACCACCCGCTGCTTCACCATCTGCAGCTGTAACACCGTCGTCATCTCATCCGCATGCAGTCACCCCTCAGCCATCTTCTCCACCAGCGGCAGCCTCCATTCCACTACCCACTCCAGCAGCCCTGTCCGGAGGGGGCGACCTCACACGCGTCCAACGCCTGATGGACTGGGTAACTCACACCACCAACGCAAGGGCAAGAGTGGTGGGGTTAAATGCCATCGAGGCAATCCTGGAGGGAAGTCCCTACCTCGGCCAGCTTAAGGAAGTTTCCGCCTTCCTTCGCACCCTGCATGAAGCCCGGGGGGTAGTGCAAGCTTGGGAAACTCCAGACTTTGTCCAGCAGCAGCAGCGGCTCGGCGAGCGGGAGCTCAGCATGCCCGAGCAGGAGCACTGTGAGCCGGAGGAGCTCAGCGGGCTAATGCTGGAGGAGCTCAGCGAGCTATTGCCGGAGGAGCTCGGCGAGCCGGAGGAGCACTGTGAGCCGGAGCAGCCCAGCGAGCTAATGCCGGAGGAGCTCGGCGAGCCGGAGGAGCACTGTGAGCCGGAGCAGCCCAGCGAGCCACCCACTGAGAAGCCCGCACCGCTGCTGGCGGACCTCAACGAGCCGGAGGGACCGGCGTTGCCAGCAGAGGAGCTCAGCGAGCTTGGTGAGCCCGCGCTGCCACCGGAGGAGCTCGGAGGTCCGGAGGGATCCGCTGAGCCAGAGCTGGAGGTCTGCGTGCCGGAGGGGCCGCCACGTCCTGCAGCCCGGCCGCCACGTCCTGCAGCCCGGCCGCCACGTCGGGAATCGTGGGTGGTGCTGAGGCGGGAGCAGCAACGCCGCCGCCACCGGACCCGTGGCCGCCCGCCGGAGCAGCAACGCCGCCGCCACCGGACCCGTGGCCGCCCGCCGGAGCAGTCACACTGCCGCCACCGGACCCGTGGCCGCCCGCCGGAGCTGCAACGCCGTTGCCACCGGATCCGTGGCAGGCCGCCTGAAGCGTTCTGCTTCCATCACGGGGTTAGAGGTAGGCCACCTGAACTTTTTTGCCGCCACTGCCTAACCCGCAGTGGGTCCCGCTTGTTTTGCCGTCCTGCAGATCGGCCGCCAGAACTGTTTGCTGCCACTGGACCGGGGGATTGGACTGTTGACCTGCGTTTTTCTTTTGTTGCTTTGTGGTGGCTGTTTAGCGGAGTGGTTTTGGGGCCCTCCGTCCTGGACCCCCCGCCACCCGCCCTGGGTTGGTTGTTCTGTGGTTTTGTTTTGGGGTCGTCGGGAGTCGACCCTTAGAGGGGGGGTACTGTTCCGGGGACTCGGGGTTCGTGAACAGTGTGGACCTTTATTGTTATTAGTGTATTGGATGTATGTTTGCTGCACTGTGTTCTTGTGTTCAATGCTGGTGTGTGTGTATGTGTGTGAGGCTGGAGGATGAAGGACAGCCACCTGCAGGCCTGATGGGTGTGGCCCTGCCAGCTGCTGGTCACGCCTAGCTTACCACACACCTGCTTCTGATCAGGATCGTCGGGGGAGCTACTTAACAGAGCGATGGAGCTTCCTCCGGCGCAGGATCGTTGAGTTAGACTCCATGTCAGTGTTTGTAGTGCTGGTCAGTGTATGCCTGCTGGAGTTGGTGCCATAACGGCTGTGTCTGTGTTTTTTCCTCAGGAGAGTGGAACACAGGACTGCAAGACACACGGGGTGTGTGAAGGCACAGGGGCAGAGAGCACGGGATACCAGCACTTGGGAGAAGACACGTCACGGGAGTCGAGGGAGCACTTTTGGAGATTCAATGTGTGGTGTACATTTACCTCACTGTAAATAAACCCACTGTTCATTTCATTAAGTCCAGCGTTTGGGTCCTTTCTCCAACATCCCCCACGGTCTGCCCCCCAGACCGTGACACCGAGTGCCGGTGTCCTGCAGGTTTTAAATGTGTCCTTGATTCAAATTGCTAAATTACCTCCTCAACATGTCTTGAAGTTCTCCAGAGGACTGGTAACGAACTAATCATTTGATCCAGTTGTGTTGGCCCAGGGTAAGAGCTAAAACCTGCAGGACACCGGCACTCGAGGCCTGGAGTTGCCTATCCCTGCTCTAAAGAAACAGCATTGTTGTTGTTCGGCTTTTCATTTTGCCTTTTGTTGATTCTCTTGAAGAACGAGTAACGTAATATGGGTCAAGTGATCAGTTTGACATCAATCTTTTGTGATACATCGTCATATTTACATGATTTGTACAGTACGAATGATTTTCTTTGGTACCTGGTCGAACTTCAGTTCTCCTCTGCCTCGCTGCGTTTCTCCAACAGCGCACTTGCAGGCATCAGCTGCCCCGCCCCCTCGCTCAGTCGCTTAGTGTCTGAGCTCGGATCATACCAATATTAGGGGGGATTTACGCACAGTCGTAACAGAGTTTTCACCAAGCAAGCCAAACTGCATAATTACAAACCACATGAGATTGTTCAGTCCACTCATTGGCCAGAGGTGTCTGGGGTCAAAGCAACAAAAGTAAATGTAGAAAAAAAGTACTCTGTTCTGGACCAATGGAGATCATTTAGAATTTAAGTTCATTTTTAGGGCTAGCTGCTAGCCCGCACAGACCTTTGTACATCTATAAGCTTTCCACATTGAGAGTTGGAGAATAGCATACATAGCTACGCAATGTTCTTTTAGCTCCAAGTTGTAACGTGCAGGTGGTAGTTAGTTCGGATCACATTTATTTAAATGAACTCCTCTGGTGTTCATTTGAAACCGTACCTCCTCCAACGCGTTTCCGTGAAGTTGTTTAGATCTACACACAAGTGCAATTAATGTGTTCATACCTGCACAAATGAACTGCACCAACTGGGAAAAGGAACTAGGGTTCAATTTAAATGGACTAAAAACAGCAGTTGCAAAAACACCCTTAAAATATCTGTGCATTAAATAAGTAGTTTAACCCTAGAACAATTAACTTACCAAGGACCAAACCAAGGAGAAACAGACCAGGTCTCACAGTGTTATATTGGTACACAAAGTCAGGATAACAATTCCTGTATTAAAGATAAACCACCAAGGATATTTTGGCAAACAGACTGGAGAAACAGGGATTAAACCACCAACTTTTAACTAGAAGATAACCTGTTCTAGCCACAGCTACGATCTCACAATACTCCTTTGATCCTTGAGACCTTCACTTAAGACCCACATTTTAATTTATGCTTATTTCCTTTGTGCTTTTGTTTTTATTTAAATAATTAACAAACTAAAGCATTAAAATTACCTACTTAGTAATGTATAGTATGTATAGTGATGAAAATCTTGTCACATAATATCTAACTATGCTACTTCCACTGTCACGCTGCTCTGATTTCATTTGAGATGCATTTTGGTCGCTGATAAAATATTGGTATATTTCATAACAGCATCTTTCACGCATCCGCAAACACACATTCAGACACGTGATAAAGGAAGAGTCTGAACCTGCACACCTGCAGTGAGTATGGTTTGTATTCACTTGTCCCTTTTTACAGAAGTGTCACTGCAAATCATTGCAAACTTGTTCAGACCAGTCATCTTTATTTTGTCATGAAACATGTCTTTCATGACCGTAGCGGTCTATTTCATGTGATAAAGCCCAAATCCATAGGTCACTTCATGGCTTAATGACCCTGAACACAATGTTCATCATGGCCATTGCAAAGGTGGGTAGAACTTTCACAAGTATGGCCTTCTATTTGTTGAGTGAAGTTCTAAACTTCACTCAACTTAGGGCGACTGTGGCTCAGGGGGTTGGGAAGCGTATCTGTAACCGGAAGGTCACCGGTTCGATCCCTGGGCTCTGTCCTGGTCGTTGTGTCCTTGGGCAAGACACTTTACCCTACCGCCTACTGGTGTTGGCCAGAGGGGCCGATGGCGCGATATGGCAGCCTCGCTTCTGTCAGTCTGCCCCAGGGCAGCTGTGGCTACAACTGTAGCTTGCCTCCACCAGTGTGTGAATGCGAGAGTGAATGAATAGTGGCATTGTAAAGCGCTTTGGGTGCCTTGAAAAGCGCTATATAAATCCAATCCATTATTATTATTATAAACTTGTAGACCCAAAACCAAGGTGATTTGAAGCTGTTCTCACACCTTTCTCTGGTGGTTTGACACATTTCTCCCTCCAATTTGTTACATTTCAACATTCGTTATACATATATAACGAATGTTTTTATATATATATATAAAACACCCAGCACGCCCCTGCGGGCGGTTTTATCCTTCAAGCTCGGGTCCTCCACCAGAGGCCTGGGAGCTTGAGGGTCCTGCGCAGTATCTTAGCTGTTCCCAGGACTGCGCTCTTCTGGACAGAGATCTCCGCTGTTGTTCCCGGGATCTGCTGGAGCCACTCGCCTAGCTTGGGAGTCACCGCACCTAGTGCTCCGATTACCACGGGGACCACCGTTACCTTCACCCTCCACATCCTCTCGAGCTCTTCTCTGAGCCCTTGGTATTTCTCCAGCTTCTCGTGTTCCTTCTTCCTGATGTTGCTGTCATTCGGGACCGCTACATCGATCACTACGGCTGTCTTCTTCTGTTTGTCTACCACCACTATGTCCGGTTGGTTAGCCACCACCATTTTGTCCGTCTGTATCTGGAAGTCCCACAGGATCTTAGCTCGGTCATTCTCCACCACCCTTGGGGGCATCTCCCATTTTGACCTTGGGACTTCCAGGTTATACTCGGCACAGATGTTCCTGTACACTATGCCGGCCACTTGGTTATGGCGTTCCATGTATGCCTTGCCTGCTAGCATCTTACACCCTGCTGTTATGTGCTGGATTGTTTCTGGGGCATCTTTACACAGCCTGCACCTGGGGTCTTGCCTGGTGTGATTGACCCCAGCCTCTATGGATCTTGTACTCAGAGCTTGTTCTTGTGCTGCCATGATTAGTGCCTCTGTGCTGTCTTTCAGTCCAGCTTTGTCCAGCCACTGGTAGGATTTCTGGATATCAGCCACCTCCTCTATCTGCCGGTGGTACATACCGTGCAGGGGCCTGTCCTTCCATGATGGTTCCTCGTCTCCCTCCTCTTTCTTGGGTTTCTGCTGCCTGAGGTATTCACTGAGCACTCGGTCAGTTGGGGCCGTCTTCCCAATGTATTCTTGGATGTTCGTTGTCTCATCCTGGACTGTGGTGCTGTTACACCCCGGCCTAGGCAACCGGCGTGCAACGTATGAAAATAAAAATAAGAAAAAAAACACACGAGAAAAAAACTACAGCTCTCCACCAAAATCCCAAAACTAAAGTATCGACAAATCTATTTACAACACGGGGGAGATCGCAACCATGACCAACTGACACACAGGGCTTAAATACATAGAAGGAGCAATCAGGGAATGGACCACAGGAGGGAAACACAGCTGGGGCAAATTAGACCTGACGAGACAAGGAAACGTAAACTGAACACACTAAGATAACAACAGACCTTCAAAGTAAAACAGGAAACACATGACAGTCACGCAAAAACAAAACACTGACAACACCGAAACGTAACATTTCCCCCCACCCAAAAATCAAACATGTAACCCCAAGTGAAATGTTTGATCAAAAGCGGATGAAGGCTGGTGGAGGCTGGAGCGGTCCCATGAACCCCCAGCAAACGACGAAGGCTGGAGCGGTCCCCCGGACCCTCCAGCGAAGACGGATGAAGTCTGGAGCGGTCCCACGGACCCTCCAGCGAAGGCAGACGAAGGCTGGAGCGGTGCCTCGGACCCTCCAGCGAAGACAAACGAAGACTGAAGCGGTGCCTCGGACCCTCCAGCGAAGGCAGACGAAGGCTGGAGCGGTGCCACGGACCCTCCAGCGAAGGCGGATGAAGGCTGAAGCGGTCCCTCCAACGGACCCTCCAGCGAAGACGGACGAAGGCTGATGAAGGCTGGAGCGGTCCCACTGACCCTCCAGCAGACGACGAAGGCTGGAGCGGTCCCTCGGACCCTCCAGCGAAGGCGGATGAAGGCTGGAGCGGTCCCTCGGACCCTCCAGCAAAGACAAACGAAGGCTGACGAAGGCTGGAGCGGTCCCACTGACCCTCCAGCAGACGAAGGCCGGAGCGGTCCCTCGGACCCTCCAGCGAAGGCAGATGAAGGCTGGAGTGGTCCCTCGGACCCTCCAGCGAAGGCGAATGAAGGCTGGAGCGGTCCCACGGACCCTCCAGCGAAGGCAATCCCGGACGAGTCCCCATATGTTACACCCCGGCCTAGGCAACCGGCGTGCAACGTATGAAAATAAAAATAAGAAAAAAAACACACGAGAAAAAAACTACAGCTCTCCACCAAAATCCCAAAACTAAAGTATCGACAAATCTATTTACAACACGGGGGAGATCGCAACCATGACCAACTGACACACAGGGCTTAAATACATAGAAGGAGCAATCAGGGAATGGACCACAGGAGGGAAACACAGCTGGGGCAAATTAGACCTGACGAGACAAGGAAACGTAAACTGAACACACTAAGATAACAACAGACCTTCAAAGTAAAACAGGAAACACATGACAGTCACGCAAAAACAAAACACTGACAACACCGAAACGTAACAGGTGCTGACACTCACCAGTCCCCGGCCCCCTTCCTTCTGCTTAGCGTACAGCCTCAGGGTGCTGGACTGCGGGTGAAACCCTCCATGCATGGTAAGGAGCTTTCTTGTCTTTATGTCAGTGGCTTCTATCTCCTCCTTTGGCCAGCCTATTACCCCAGCAGGGTACCTGATCACGGGCAGGGCGTACGTGTTGATGGCGCGGATCTTGTTCTTACCATTCAGCTGACTCCTCAGGACTTGCCTGACCCTCTGCAGGTACTTGGTGGTTGCAGCTTTTCTAGCGGCCTCTTCATGGTTCCCATTCGCCTGCGGGATCCCCAGGTACTTGTAACTGTCCTCTATGTCTGCAAGATTGCCTTCTGGTAGTTCAATCCCCAATCAGTTCTGACTACCTTCCCTCTCTTTGTTACCATCCGACTACACTTCTCCAGTCCGAATCGATGTCTCGTTCACTCTTGGCATACAGCTTGATGTCATCCATGTACAGGAGGTGGCTGACAACTGCTCCGTTCCGTAGTCGGTATCCGTAGCCAGTCTTGTTAATGATCTCACTGAGGGGGTTCAGGCCTATGCAGAACAGCAGTGGGGACAGAGCATCTCCTTGGTAGATCCCGCACTTGATGGTGACTTGTGCTATGGGCTTGGAGTTGGCCTCTAGTGTTGTGCGCCACATCCCCATTGAGTTCCTGATGAAGGCTGTTAGGGTCCCATTGATCTTGTACAATTCTAGGCATTCCAGTATCCAGCTGTGGGGCATTGAGTCATAGGCCTTCTTGTAATCAATCCAGGCAGTGCACAGGTTGGTCAGTCTGGTCTTGCAGTCTCGGCTGACTGTTCTGTCTACCAGTAGCTGGTGTTTTGCGCCTCTGGTATTCTTGCCAATTCCTTTCTGTGTCCCGCTCATGTATTGACCCATGTGCCTGTTCATCTTAGCCGATATGATGCCTGACAGGAGCTTCCATGTAGTACTGAGGCAGGTTATTGGTCGGTAGTTGGAGGGGACCGGTCCCTTCTTGGGGTCCTTGGGGATCAGGACCGTCCGACCTTCGGTTAGCAGCTGGTTCATTTGTGCTGCCAGACGCTCGTGGAGTGCAGTCAGCTTCTTTAGCCAGTAGGCGTGAACCATGTCGGGCCCTGGTGCTGTCTAATTCTTCATACTGGAGACCCTTTCTTGGATATCTGCCACTGTGATGGTTACTGGACCCTGTTCAAGGAGGTCGCTATGATCTGCCCTCAGATCCACTAGCCACTGAGCATTGCCGTTATGGGTTGCGTCCTTCTCCCATATGCTCTTCCAGTATTGCTCCGTCTCCAGCCTTGGTGGTGCTGTTCTCTTATTATTGTTCCCTTGCCACTGAGAGTACACCTTTGCTGGTTCTGTGGAGAACAGCTGGTTTATTCTCCTGCCTTCTATCTCTCTGGTGTACCTCCTCAAGCGGCTGGCCAAGGCTGTGAGTCTTTGCTTGTCAGTTTCCAAGGCCTCAGGTATGGACAGCTTGCTGTATTTCTTATGCACCTTCTTTGTCGCACCTTTCTGCTACTCCGTTAGTTGGCTAACCTCCCTCCGTGCTACTTTGATCTTGCCCTCTAGCCTCCTTCTCCATGGAGGGTACTGCCCCTTGTGGCTGATCAACTTGTAGCCAAGCATCTAAGCTAAGCGTGGGCTTTCACATCTACTGCTGCAGAAAAAAAAATTATGCAGCTGTATCATGTTGGACTTTGTTTATATCTCATTTCAAGCCCAAGGTGGCTTATTCCTTTTAGTAGCAGTCGGAGAAAATCAATAGGTAGAATAATGATGCTGTTGTCTGTACTGCCTCCACGCCTTTATGTTCACTGTCATCAATTTAAGCAGACTTTAGACCTCAAACCGGGTTTTTATTCATTTTCACTTATTTATTTGCAACCACTGCTGGTATATGGGGACATGTGCGTAGTATGTGGGCTGTAAGTATGTGTGCGTGTGAGCTGGAAGAAGCAAAAACATGAAGGAGACACTATTAGAAAATTAGAGAGGAGGAGGAAAAGAGAGAGGAGGTGTGAGTGAGAGAGGTGGCAAGAGATCAGAGAAGAAGGTAAGCGTCTTTTGAGGTGAGATTTTCTGACAGGACTGCTCAGCATGCTACACAACTACAAGCGGGAACAAAATTCAAGATGGCTTTGGTTGAAGAGGTAGGCTAGTGGTCCTCTTGCTCACCACCCTGCATAATGATGGGAAAAGAGGAAATGTTCTTACTCTGAGCCGGAGATAAAAGGATTTGTAAGGGTATGTAAGTACAGAAGAGGAGTCGAGAGAGCGATCAATAATTAATTTACTTTCAACAGTCAAGGGCAATTAACACGCTTTTTTGCCCATTACCCGCCTAAAAGGGCCGACGCTGTGGCTCTAGCCCCTAATCTCGCTGACCATTGTCACAATCGAGGATTACACAGCTAACAAATCGATGTACACACATTGGAAATCACAGGCACTTCCCTAAATGCTGGAGATTTGGATTAGAGGCAGTTTTGTATACTTACAAATATAGACCATGCCAGATTTGTTGCATTAACCTTTGTCCCGAAGAAGAGAGCGAGCGGGTTTTTGTTTGTTTCGCAAACAATATCACGCCCCAGTTATCCGTCACAAAAAAGCAAATGCCTCAAATGAAGTGGCATATCAGTATCTGATTTAACCTAACATATTTCGAGCAGAAAAGGATGAGTCAATACAGCGTGACCAAATATCCAGCACTGTACAAAAACTTGGAGCCATCTTTAAACTGTTCTAGTAAAAGTGGTAATAAGTGCAGATCTATATATCGACCAGTACATCTGTACAAGTATATAAGGCAAAAACAAAGGTTGTACACTTCTAATAAACTTAAAAGTCATACATTTGTTATGACCACCTTTATTCTACAACAGAGTCTGAACTCGCTTTGCCTAGCTTTCTTGTAATTCCTTTAATTAGTCTTTGGGAATAGTTGTCTGGGCTTCTTGAAGCACATTCCAAGGCTTTTCTTTGGATGTTGGCTGCCTGACAAGATCCCCAACACCACTGACTGAAATACAAACCATGACAGAGCCACCACTGTGCAGATGGCTGGAGGCTCTCACTGATGTACCTCCTCCATCTGACTTCCTCCATACAAACTAACCACAATTTGAACAAATTTCAAATTTGGATTCATCACTTCAGAAGACCTTTTGCATCTAATTTCCAGCCCAGTTCTTGTGTAACTTGGCATATCTCAGACCTTTTGCCTGTTTTCTTCCCTAAGAACCGCTTCTTGACAGCCACCTTTCCACTGAGACCATTTCTTCAGTGAACAGTAGATGGATCAAGGGCCAGATGCATCTCTCAGCTCCTGTGTCACATCTTCACTGGACTGTTTGAAATGTTTTTCAGATACTGTTCATTTGCTGTTGATAGTTTTTTTTGTTAATCCTGCCACTGCTTTTTTTCTCCTCAAAATCATTGTACGCCATGCTGAGATATACCAAGTTTATTGGGAATCACCCTGTTGGTGCAAAAATAGCATTTATACTTTAGGTTTTTCTAGATTCAGCTAAAGAAATGGGAACAAGTGATGTGTTTTTGTGACAGTGGCTCAACAAACAAAAATACATTGCTTTGAAACCATCAGGTACAAGAACTACATGGAAAATAAGTGGCAAAAGCATGTCCAAAGGAATATATATATTATATATGTTCCTGTTTTTTAAACAGGCACTATGAGTGCTTTGAAAGTGTTTCAGTTATGTCCCAAATATTAGTGATATGTTATCCTCATCACAAGCTCTTGCAACCAGTGAATGATTTCCCAGATCTCCAATCCACTCACTCCACTGCGTTCATCAGCATTTCTTATAGGGAATATGTTGCCAGGGAAACACCATTTAGCCACGATGAGCTGACCGCAGAGTCGGGATCAAACTCTGCATAAGAAGCAGCAGCTCATCCTGCCACGATATTACCTGATGTAAATGTGTTGCAGATAAAAAGAAAGAAAGAAAGAAAAACTAGGTCATAAAACCAAACCTGTCCACAGAAGGAAGCTAAGAGATGGATGATACCCAAAGCTTTGGGGAACGAATTTAACATAGATTTGATTCTGGAGTTGTGACACTAGTGATTACTGCTGAAGCTCATTTAGCTAAATAACTGCCAAACTGAATATATGTACAGAAACTGACGAAAGGGAATAAGTGCTTTTTTAAAAAGAGCTAGTTGCCTGCTGTGTTACACACAAACACATTACTGTTTCACCAACTGGGTCAGTGCATAAAACTGCCCGAAGCAGGTAGGAGTTTGTTGTTTCACTCAAGGTCAAATCAGCATGGATGGGAGCATTGCTTATGATGTGGAAAAGACTTTGTTTACTTTTCCTGTATAATAAAGACCTGAGGATTATTTTCCCTAACTACTTTTTATCCATTTTACATAGGTTAATTCCTTCCCTCGGAGACTCTAATCAGTAGTGTTACTGCTTATTACTGGGTTTTGCACAGTGAAAGAGTTTTCCAGCAGACATACAAAAATCAGTGCTATCACATTTCAACACAGTTTATAATTTTCAAGAAGAAAATACAAAGCAAGACAAAAACCAACTGAATGGATTAAAAAAAAAGAAGTTCTGGTGAACCAAATTTGGTGATCTGAATAGAAAATTAAAGTTGATTCCTAAAATTAAGGATGATTTGCGATTCTTTTGAAATGATTAAAATCTTCAAGAAAGGGTTCAGAGGCTTAATAAAAGAGCCTTTGATTAGTCAGAATCCATGTTTTCTGACTGCTGGTGTTTTCAAGGGTGACTCATAGTATTTTTCACTTCACTCTTCACAAGTAAGTGATTTTTATTTCTCTTTATTTCTCTGCGGCATGATGTTTGTCAGCAGCCTGCTGATTCTGGTGCTGCTTTTTTGTTCAGGGCACGAATGCAATTTAAATCAATACAACAACACCTGGTGAAGCAGTGGTAACAGAACTAGTCCTCTGACCAAAAAAGGAATTGTTCATTTATAATTTCAGGTATGGGGTATAAGAATGAAAGCCTTAAATATTTATTTGGATTTTTGTGGATCCAGAAGGAAGTCATGAGGGTACATAGTTTCAGATCAGTAATATATTTACTTCACATTACATTGTATTGCATTGTAAATGTTTTGCCATCTCCATTTTTTTTTTTTTTTTACCATTTTTAGTATATTTCCATTGTTCAAATTGGATTTTCATGTCAGTTTGAGTTCAAGAAATTCATAAAAAGCTAACGTTCACTTTGTTTGCTTTGCTTATTGGCATATAAGCTATTGTCTGCATGCAGATTACATCAACTGTAGCTGCTAAGGACAATCATACTGTATTCTAGCACTGCAAGTCAGTGAACTGCTAAATAAATTAGCTTACTGTGGCTGTTCACTTCATTGAGTAATGCCATTTTGCAGGCACAGATACACATGATCTATCCTTCTGCTGAAGGGTCCAGGCAGCTTATTATTAACATTAGTGTTAGCCATTTTGCAGTCTGTTCACAGAAAAGGCTGAGAAATATGTGACAGAACGTGACATTTTTTTCCCCTTGTTCTAACACATTAGGGTTACGTCTAAAAATATTCAGACTCTGTGATCAGCTGCTGATTCACTGTTGTTACACGAAGAATAATGAAACTACTGTGGCAGACATTTTTGCTTTGGAAACAATCAAGTGGTACAATGATCAGTATTTGAATGAAAATGGATCATTTGAATAATCCTGGTTGTACTTCCACAAGTTGATTTGTGTTTGGGTAGTAAAATAGCTTCTCTATACTTGGAAACAGATCTGTTTGAAGCAGTTATGAGCGAAACTAGTTTGTGCTGGTGTTAGCCCCACAGCCTTTCTCTTTGCAACAATTTAAGATATATAGAAATTATTCATATTACAGCTTTAAAAAACGTTTATTCTGAATTAATTAAGGGCAATGGATGAAACACAGAATGTAGAAGCACTGTTCACAGGTATAGCAAACAGACACATATACATTTACCTTCGTGTGACGTAATGTGTGTAATGTGAAATGATAATATTAACACTTTTTTTATGTGACAAACTTTATATTTTGACGTATAAAGTGTCCTGAAAATGTATTTGTCCCCATCTGGATTTTTAAATTTTTTCATGCTCAAAATGCTCCAGTGCTGCTTGAGCAAAACAACAACTTAAAACAACTACCCAAAGAAGAGTGGGTCACAATTCTACCACAAGAACTGTGGCCAGTTATTCTAAATGCTTGACTGTAGTTCTTGCTGCCAAGGGTGGCACAGCCTATTATCAGGTTTACGGGGTAATTACTTTTCCACATTAATATTAGGTTTGGATTCTGTCTTCCTTTAATAAATTAAATAATCATTTAAAAACTGCATTTTGTAATTAGTTTGTATCTACTCACTTTGTCTAATATTAAAATGTATGTGTGTCATATATGCAAAAAAATACATGAAGGAGACACAAATACTTATAATGTACTGCAGTCAACTCAAATATTTCCCTTTTTTATCAACACCAGGGGCTTAATATGTGTCTCTCGTGTACTACTTCTAAGACAGAAACACCAAGCAGCCTGCACGTGAGTCTGATCTGAAAGCACAGGACCTGAGTCTTATGCAGTCAGAACTCTAGGGCTTGTGCATTTGTGTGCAATTGTGCACACTTATATGTGTCTGCGTGATATGAAGCCCTCTATATACTACTTGGCAAATGAGTGGATCCCTCCCTCTGGTTCACACAGAAAGATGACAAGATTATTATTGACTCTAGGACTCTGTCAGCAGCACCATGGATAATAACCTACCTAGTGAGACTAGCTCAGAGTCCTCAAAAGCAGCCGCTGGTGAGGTACAGTGAACGAGTAGTTCAGTGACACATCTGTCATGAAACACAGAGGGAATCAGCACCTCCTGCAGATGCAAGGAACTATCTGCAACCTTTTATGCTGCAGCTTCATCCAACGGGGTGTCCTGTCACTGTGTTTATAGCTGCACTTGTGCATATGAGGTGGGCTGGTGAACAGGAGGTTGACAGTTGCCTAAAGCAACTAGGGGGTGGGGGGCAGAGGGAGTTGGGGTTTCTTGGTTGGGGGGGATATATAAATAAATAAGGCACCCACCTGCTATTTACAGATATCTTCTTTCCCTGGTGTGTGCAACAGAGACTCACTCAGTGGAATCCCAATTTCATCTACCAAAACATTTATGGGGGATTCAAGAGTGAAAGCTGAAGTCAAGTGTGTAGCTATACTGCCTCCTGGTGGACAGTTTAGTAAACGAAAAGAACCTTTTTGCCTTACTCACATGGCAACATAACTGCTCATTATTAATTACACTCATAGCAACAATGAGATAGATAGATAGATAGATAGATAGATAGATAGATAGATAGATAGATAGATAGATAGATAGATAGATAGATAAGACATGAATAATATTTCCAGCATTTTCTAAGAATCATAACAGGATCCTCAAAATTTAAAAATACAAATCGAAAAAAAAGAAGGGAAATATACGTTACTCCTGTTTAATTTGCACCTGATTTTCATGGGAAGCACATTAATGTTGTGACTGTCAATTTTAGGTGTCAGATCAGATTAGCAATTCCATCTGTCAAGGCATCAGAGACATGAAATCCACAGACCTCAGGTGTCAGCTGTGTAAACAAGAGGAGCACAAGAAGTGCTAATCAGCTAAAAAGGCATATGAAGAAAAGCAGGTTGCACAAACTCGCACTAAATATGCTAACAGATGATCATAATGCAGCGTCAGGCATCTTATTTGCTTTGAAATTATTAAAATAAAGGAAAGGCAGACATCCCGGTGGCAACAGATATATAATAATAAGTTAAAAACAATGGGACATGTTTGATAAAATAAAGAAATATATCTTATTTGAGATTTTATTGGATGCTGTATCATAGTTTTGCCTATCCAAAGAGACAATTAAATCCCATCCATCCATCCATCCTATCCCTGCTGGCACTGAGTCAGAGGCAGTGACACTGAGTGTGGTAAACTCAGTATTTATTCACAAGTCTATCACAGGCAAACATTATAAGCAAGACAGCATTCACAGCCACACCTACAGAATCAACAATCAATGTAACATGCTTGTCTTTGGATTGTGCGATGGAGGCGCAAGCAAAGAAAGACACACCTTTATACACTAAAAAGGAAAATGATCTCACTGATCAGTAATACAAGAACAGCATCTGAGAAGAAGGAATCATTTGGAGGAAGTCAAAATGGTTCATTGATATCTACATTGCAGAGTGGAGTCTAATGATGGTAGGAAATAGGACAGGACTGCCGGAGTCAAAATGCTGGTGATGTCAGAGATGAAGCAGGTGAAGGAAGATCTCTAGGTGGGTTGCACTAATGAGAGTCTTACAGAATGACAGAAGAGCACTGAGATTTAAAGCACACAGAAGAGAGGTGGATTGACTTGCAGAAGGTGGGCAAGAAATTGATTGGATCAGACAACAAGTCTGACAGTGTGGGGAAGCGGAAGTGATGTAAAGAATAGATTAGCAGCCTGAACACCCAGGAATCCAGGCAGATGAATGAATACAGATTCTTTTTATTGAACATACGCATAAGCTCCATTTAGTGCACCTAAAAATGCATTTATATGACCTGACATAACTGGCTATAAAAACAGTTAGATAGGCAGTCATATTGATTAGTATTTATGATAACTGCAGCATTACATTAAAGAGTGGGATATTAGTAAATTGAGCAATCTTTTGGTATAGTTGCAAAGGCTGACATTGCTATCTGAATCTATCCAAGATGGGGAAATGCAGTTGGATATCATTTAAACTAATGCAAAGTCACCTATAAAACTTTTGACTCAATGTCTTATGACAAGATCTTCAACCAATCCACCATTTTCTTTCAAAACTACACAATAAAACCAGAGCTTATTGTGGCACACTCACAGCTTGCCATGAGTATAAGAATGGAGTTTACAATAGTTTAATATATTGGAGATAAATTGCAATGGCTTGGCAACAGTGGGGAGAAAGAACTTCCTTTAAAGAAGAAACTTCAGGTAGAAGCCGACTCAAGGAGTAGCAGACATCTAGTGCAACTGGTTGAAGGGTGAGGGGAACGTCAGGTGACTAGGCTATGCCTATAGTTAACTAAGGAAGAGAGCAGACAAAAGTTGATGTGGTATGAAAACAAATAGGACATGAAAAGAGGGACGTGGAGAACTGCTCCGTGTATCATAGGAGGTCTGCCAGAAGCTTGAGCCTGTAACATCACAAGAATTTAATCAGGTTCCAACCCTAATTATAAGCTTTATCAAAAAGGGACGTTTTAAGTCTAATCTTAAAAGTAGAGAGGCTGTCTGTCTCCCAAATGGGGATAATGAGGTAATATGAACTCTTTAAGATATGACGGGGCCTAATCATTCAGCACTTTGTATATGAAGATGATTTTAAATTCCATTCTGGATTAAAATTGAAGCCACTGAAGCTAATACTGGAGAAGAGATATCTATTTTTTGAGTGCCTTGTCAGAACTCTTGCTGCAAGGAGTTTTTAGGACAACTTGACAGTATGAAATTACTCTGTGTGTCCACCCTGGAAGTAAATCCATGCACTAGTTTTTTTTAGTGTCAGTCAAATACAAACAATATTTTGTCAGCCCTGCACAGACTTGGGGAAAGCAGTAGTAGTAGTTTGTTTAGTGTGTAAGCTTAAGGACATAACCTGGTCCAAAATGGCAGTACTGGAGTAGCAGTAGAGTCCAAGGTGACACCATCCAAAGGTTGAGGTATGAGGTTAGACATGATTCATGGGGCCATATGTATTTTGTCTGCATTGCAAATATATGAAATATAAAGGCTGTAGAACAAGCTAACCACTAATTGCAGTGTTAGCAGTTTGATACCCTGCCCCTTTCATGTGCTCAAGTACCACTGAGCAAGACCATGATCCTGCAGTTTCTCCCAGTGGTGAGCAGCACTCATGGCAGCTCTGTTACTATTGGTGTAAGCATGTGAATGAGTGGAAAAGAAGCATAATGTCAAGGGCTTTGTAGAACACAGCTAACATTTAACAGTGCCTTTTAACTGCAGAACATTTACTAGTCACTCTGGTCTGCATTAAAGCAGAGAGATTTAATGTGTTCAATTACCTTCACTTGTTCAACATCAACAAATAATGTTTTGAATATCTACCAGGGAGCAAAATGAAAATGCTCCAAAGCTTTCAACAAGGAATACTTTTGATGAGGTAAAGCTTTTTCTTATGACCTCAAGAGACTTTCCTGTAGCTCTCTTCTAATTTCCTCCAAGTTGTCACGTGTGAAAACGTGACCAGATAGATTGTGTCAATTACAAGGATGCTTATTTCAAATGGACAGGAGGGCCTAAGCTGCTGTTGCTCTAAAGTAACAGTCAATTGATGTCATAGATTACTTAAAACCCCCTTAAACTGCAATTTGTGCAGCCTAATAAAGGCACGGACCATAAATTAGTGATGCAGCGGTTCCCACTGAAACCGCTTAATCTTCCTCAATAGACTGTAGTTATAAAACCAGCAAACAAAATTGGAACACAAACCCTACAATGCTCGAGAAAGAAACAGGGGCAACTTTATGATGATCATCACTTACAGCTGCTTCGTGTAAACCTTTAATTATTGAAGAACAAATATCAAACCTTGTTTTTACAATGTCTTATCCTAATGCTAGGATACCGAGTCTGAGGATCTCAGAAAAGTAATGTGATTATTATTATTTTATTTATTATTATTATTATTTATTTATTTATTTTTTTAAATGGTGAACAGGGTATCATAGGATTAAAGAAAAACCCTCATAAAACACTATTTAAGGCTGAAAGCATTTTAGCAGTGCGTCTCTAAAAAAAATAAATATTAAAATAAATAAAAAAATAAAGCACAAGGCTTTCCTCAATGAATGAACACCATGCCAAAAAAAGAACATCATGAAGCAGCAAAGTTAAGTTTGGACACAAGAATCAAACCTTTTTTTTTTTTTCCCCTGAAATCAGTTTCTTTCATAATAGACATTTGCAATGCAGGGAAAAAAAAGTAACTTCTCCTAACCCACTGTTGAGTGCTTTGGTAGAGGCTTTAAAACATTCTGACAAGTTTATAGCACACCATGTTGACAAAAAACAGAAAAAAAAAGCCACTGTACAAGTTTATTTACATTGCCGCTCTGTACATTTCAGAAATACCAGGCAGGGATTTACATTAAAGGCACCGTTTCATCCAACAATATTCATTTTGTCACAAAAATGTGGAATGGAAATAACTGTTTGCATTGTTTAACAAAGCTTAACCATGTTCTAGAAACAAATACCGTGCAAAGAAAGTGAACAGCCCGGCTGTTCACTTCAAGAAACAAATGCTGTATAACACGCATGTTTTGGAAAACACATGCACCGAACACATACTTTGGCCAAAGAAAATAAATTTTATCTATCATGGAACACTGATGTTGATGTCCTTACAGAGATGTGAAGTTTTAACTCTTTAGACACTCACATGAACCCCCCCCCCCAAAAAAAAAAAAAAAAAAAAAAAAAAAAAAAAAAAATTACAAATATATTGCACAACATGCTTGGGTGGCGTTTCAAAAAAAAAAAAAAAAAAAAAAAGAAAAGAAAAACCCCACCGTGACTTTAGTGACACCCAAAGTGGGTCAACGGCAACGATGTCAGTATTGCCTTGCTTCTACAGTGAGTAGCCTCTGAAGTCAACGCATTACTTGGATTTGTTTAATTTTAATTCCAATGTAAACATTTTAAATCCCTATGCCGTTACTGGAAATTTGCTACAGGAGTACAGTACCAGTTTATTAAACTACATGTTTTTATTGCATATGCCTTTAATGTTGAGTACTTTAACAAAAAAAATAGCTAAAAATACACCAAATTATTGAGAACCAAATGGGGGAAAAAGGCATCTTTATCACACAGTCTCCTTAAGTGTCCCAAACATGTGATAAGTGACCAAAAAAAAAAAAAAAAAAAAAAAAAAAAAAAAAAACAATTTTATCCCTTTTCCCCCAATGTTTTCCAAAAGATCGAAGTTACATTCACTTTAAAAAAAAAAAAAAAAAAAAAAGAAAAAAGTCTATTTGGAAACACAGGAAGACTTGGTTGATAATCCTTGGATCCTCAGGCAACAAACTTGTTCTTGGTTGTTGAGCCACTCTTTGTGGCCGTGTCTGCATGTGACTGGTAACCAATGATCACTTTTGGTGGGACGCCTAGCCTTTCTTTATACACACGCCTAAAAAAAAGCAAAGACATTTTACATAGTAGCTATGAGACAAACTCAGTCATTTAAAAAAAAAAAAAACAAAAAAAAAAAACAAAAAAAAAAAAACCCCACACATTTGTTATATCTTCCTGTAACAGGCTTCTTACTCCAAGACTAATACTATATGATACTACAGATCATTCTGAATCATACTTCTAGACAGAAGAGAGAAAAGACAAAAGAACAAAAACTTGCACAACAGCATCTAATGTGCTCAGATTTTTTTCCCTCATCTTTAATTGTGGCATTTTCAACTTACCCTATGTGTGTGATGGCCTCTTTATTTTCATAGTCTGTAGTCCATATAGCCATCTTATCACCTTTGGCTCTAACATTAATGACAGCTCCACAAACATCGTCACTGTAGTCGTCAAAAGCTTCTCCAACAAGACACAGGAGCTGCAGGAAAATATGAATTTTTAAAAGATTTGTTATTGTGGACACATGTTTTTGTTTTACATGCAGTTAGTACCTGAAAAGTTGTGTACTTAGCATTCACTGGCTTGTCACAGTTGTGGTTTGCTATTATAAAAAAAGACTGCTACATGGAACTCATCCTTTTATCTACACCCATTTACACTGTACATTCCTATTGCCATGTGTCAAAACATACACAGTGTACAAGGCCAATAGATGAAAAGAATGATGACTCTGTTAGAGCAAACAAAAATACAAGAGGGCGCAACATACCGTCTCCAACCAGAACCGATCCAGGTCTACTTTACGTTGCTGCTTGGACAGAGTTATCAGCCAGCGGCCGCCTCGCCGGTTCCTTTCATCTTCCCACATGGGCTCAATCCCATCCTGTATTCAAACACAAGCCCACACCACATACATCACTGTTGCAAACAAGTCATCAAGAAATTAATACATTAACAGACAACTAATGTATTAACTAAAGTCACATGAAGCTGAATTACTGAGACACGTGTATGCTCACAACTACCCTCATCTATGACAGCGGGGAGAGGAAAAAAGACAAAAAAAATAAATAAATACTCTATTGTGGGATTTTAAATTTTGGAAGGTTTTTCTGTTGAAAGACTGGATGAAGCATTTCAATAAACTGAAAAGCTGAAATAAACCAGTCAATGCACACGGACTACGCCATTTGTCAGCCTAATGCAGAAGATGCTCCTTTCCATTCTGATTATTCGATAGGTGGGGTCCACTTTCAGTGTTTACTAAAACAACTTTTGTGAACCAGAGAATAGGAAATACCAGAAAAATGTCATTTTACATGGGGATACTGCAAGTCCTGAAAGGGACAAAAGCACTTCTTACCTTAAATAAAGAGTAGTCACAGCCAGACATCAAGTTACTTGACAGCTGAATGTGATTGTATAATCTAAGAAAGAAAGCATTTTTTTAAAGAAAATTAATTTCATGCATCACCAGCAACCCACAGCTCGTCTTGGCACAACACACAAAAAAAAATAAATTCCTATTTCATAGACTCAGCATATGACTGAAGGCTGCGCAGGACAAACATAAACATCAAACACTGTTAGTTAAGTTGTAGAGAGTCTATTTTGTTTTTTCAACTGTGAGGCTCATATTTTGTGACAAGCTGGATTTGGCAGTGTTAGGAAGGTTTAGTCTGTTGTGATGTCTGGAACAGAAGACAACACAGGAAATACTTCTCTCTCTCTCTTAAGGAGAGAGATGCCATCACAATAAGGCGTCAACTCTGCGACAAATAAAATTTACAGTGGTTCATAACTTCTAAGGGTCACCATTGGCCCAGAGACTACACTATAGGATCTATAGTTTAAGGATGGGCATGCTTTTTTCCAAGCTTAGTATAATGAGCATAGCATATGAATACATGCAACCTCTCCTCAACGAATAGGCCAATTTGAATTTCATTGAAACACACCAACACAAACAGGAATTATCATCAACATTTTTGCTCAAAAAAAACAAAAACCAGAAACCCATCCATACTATAATTCTAGCTTTGCATTTAAGTCTATGATACTGAGTGGCATGAACTCAACAAGTAACAAAAACGTACGCCCAGAAGTCCTCCACAGTGTCAAATTTGGAGATGAGACGAAGGTTGGCTTGCCACGTTTTGCTTTTGTCATTCTTGAAAAACCAAAGAGCCCACCTGGGAAAAACAAACAAACAAACGTCTTACTACAGAGTATGACCACATACTGTCTACATTTGTCAGGTTGGTAGTGAAGAAAAATTTGCAAACTTTTACCACCTCACACATACTATATAACAGCAAAATTCATTTAAGGAGACTCACACTACTGGAATATAACAGTTTAACTGTCTTCAGTATTTTTGCAACTGTTATACATAAGGTAGAATGATACATGAATGTTATAAGCTGTATCGATTTATACTTCTACAAGAAAAGACAGACGTGGATAAATGCTTACCTGTTTTGTAGTGGGTGTTTGATGTACGTTTCAGGATTCACAACCTTCTGAACAGCTGTTTCACATTTCTCAGTTTCACCATTTGCAGGAACGGAATTTGACACCTAGAAGAAAAAGAAGTGCAAGTTGTTTTGGTATTTTAATGATTATAACCAAGTGTGTGCACACGGTGTCTGAGAGGTTTAGTAATTTAACGTCTTACGATATTTTATCGTTTCAACCCATGCCACATTATGCTATCGTGTCTACATGTTCAGGGCCTCTTTAGCCCTGTTGAGTGCTCCACCTCCCCGTGGAACCATGCTGACGTAAAATGGCTTGAATCTACAGACTTGTAGCAAACTTGAGAAAAGAAATAGGTTTTCTCAAAGGGTAGCATTTATTATCGTTTGCCACTTTAAATTGCATTATAGAGAAGATGTCTAGCTCATTCTTAAACACATTTCCCCACACTGACCAACATTTGGTTTCCAGCTAACGTTAGCTGGAACCCACGAGAGTCGTTACCGGTGTCCTCTCATTCATACAAGTATCTGAGTTCAACTCAGGGCACCGACCGGGGCATATACCCAGTCAACGCAGTGTTAACCCGGCGTAAACGATGCTTTAAAAACAGTTACTGTAAATGGTCTTACAAGCAATATTGCTGATATTAAGATTTTAAAAACAACTGCCTATAATTTACTACGCTAAGTTGCTTGGCTAGCGAGTTCTGTTACCTGTCAGAAGTAAAGTTTACAAGATTTCTCAGACTCTCGATTATTTAGACTAAACTGTCGCCTAGTTGTCTTTTACCGCTGGTTAATTAAATACTCCATAAACGTGCTGTTTGAAAGATAAAGAACCACATATAACCTATTCTAGCAAAGGGACTCACCACCAGTGCGGTCGCCATCTTCTGGAAATCACTTTGAGTTTTTCGCCGTGTGTTAAAATAGCTTGGATTGGGTCGTATGGTAAGCACAACACGCATGCGCAAGCAAATACGTACAAAATTAAATATTGGTTCAACGTGTGAGGGGGAAAAAACGTCATCCTCCTTCAGGTTTGATAGCGTGGACAGTGGTTAGTGGAAATAAACTCTGAAGTGATACGAACGCACTGAATAAACTGTATTCATAATAATTATGTACATTACGCGAAAACAGAATCATCTTATGGTTAAGACTGAATATTTCACTGTAGCAGTGGGAACTTGTCGATGTTTTTCTAAATAACAGTTTGATATGGACAATTATTCCTAAAATGTGTTGTTGCATTTAGGAAAATCAGTGTGTGTATGTGTGTATATATATGTTCTTGTGTTTCGACTATGCATGCCTCTGACCCAAACAGCCTGTCAGTTTATACAGACCCTGATGCACAAGACATTAGAATATCGCAAAGGCAATTTTTTAAATTCATTTTGTACCTGTATAGGAAAAAGTATGACGTCCATTGTCCATTATATGATACACAAGAACTGGAAATATGAGTGAGTGACCTGTGAGACCATATTGCAGTATGTAAGCAACATTCTTAATTATTAATTTATTTCACTGTGGTATTATCTAACAGGTGCTTCCAAAATATAACAAATATTGGTGCCTTTATGTAAATTAATGATTAAATATTGCCATCTTGATATTAACCAACTAAATGTCACTGAAAGACACTGCTCAAGAGCAGCCAACAACCAACAGAAAAGCAGAAACCTTTGGTTTTACAGAGGTTTTAATTGAAATGGATCAGTCAAACATATCTTACTGTTAGTAAAAACATCTAACAGTCAAAAGTACACTATCAAAACAAGTGCTGAGAAACAAGTGCTTTAACTATGGCAGGAGACTCTTTAAAAGCTGGATGTGAAGGATGTTTCTTTCAGGCACTTCAGAAAGTCAACACTGTGCGGATACTGCAATGAGAAGGGGAAAAAAAAGAAAGTTAGGCTAAGGATGCACGGCACTGCAGTTCAACAACAAAATACATTCACTACAGAGCCACTTCTATAAATTGAATTTCTAATGTGCACTGTTTTTCCACACCTCTTTCCAGCATGCATGAGGTCAAATCCCTCATTGATCTTCTCAAAGGGCAGTGTGTGGGTTACAAACTCATCCACCTTCAGCTTCTTACTCATGTAATCTTCCACCAGTTTAGGAACACTCTCCACACTCTTCCACCCTGAGGGTGAACAACAAAACCAGTTTTACAACTGCCAATATCAGTAAGGCATGACTGAACCATTTTACTGAAAGTGTTGAGGCAAAGCACCAATTACATAGATAAAATAGATAAATAATAGGTCTTAATACAACTAAAAGAAGCTACAAAACTTAACATGCTGAATCTATGGGTTTAAAAACAGCATATGCATTCCAGTTTTCACATTAGCCAACAACAATAAGGCTCATAAAATACCATTATAGATTGTGTTTTCATTACAAAACAATGTGTCCTATCTGACTCCACTTAATAAAAGGTTATGCTTATAAAAAATACACAAAATAAAGACGAAAGCTGCAGCCAGACAATATTAAGCACTTTAAAATAAATTCTTTAACTCAGGCCGTTACCTCCAAAGGCTGTGCCTCTCCACACGCGACCTGTCACCAGCTGGAATGGTCTGGTGGAGATCTCCTGTCCAGCTCCAGCTACACCAATGATGACACTTTCACCCCAACCTTTGTGGCATGCCTCCAGAGCAGCTCTCTGACACACACAAAAAAACCCAAACAACAATAATGTTGTTGTTTTTTTAAACTTACCTTGTACACTACTTACAAAGTTACACCACAGTGCTATAAAAATTGAATTCTAATGTGCACTGTTTTTTCACACATCTTTCTAGCATGCATGAGGGTCATGCATGCTGGTGGGCCTGAGTCTCACCATAATTTGCACATTTCCAATGCACTCAAATGAGTAGTCCACACCCCCATCAGTCATCTCCACCAGAACCTCCTGGATTGGCTTGCTGTGGTCCTTTGGGTTTACAAATTCAGTGGCTCCAAACTCCTTGGCTTTTTCAAACTTATCAGGGTTGATGTCCACACCGATGATCCTGGTTGCTCCGGCAGCCTTGCAGCCCATTATAACGGCCAAGCCCACAGCTCCAAGGCCAAACACAGCACATGTGGAACCAGGGTCAACCTGAGTGAGCATGAGGTAGAATACAAATGTGAAAGTTTAAGTGTTGTGCCTACATGATAAATAACCATATAAACAATAATCCAAGTATGAACTCTAAAATAGATTTGGCCTACCTATTGCTGTTCTTATGTTTTTTAAGTGTGTGTGTGTGTGTGTGTAAAAAACACACAATAATTGAAACATGGATCTTAACAGTTGCCTCCTTTATTATTCTTTCTGTAAATACCTGAATACATCATTTAAAATTGAAGGACCTGCTAGCACATCAAAAACTATTTGTGTGAAACTGCAAACTAAGAAAAAAGAATCTATCAACTATTTTCTTATTACTCTATAGGTGAGACTGCGACAAACATGTAAAAAGATTGTGAATATTCCAATGAAATCTAATGTTTTGCACGATGTCTTTGCTGATGAGCAGCGTCATGTCATTCCCACCTTGGCAGTATTAAGAGCAGCACCATATCCTGTAGAAATGCCACATCCGAGAAGGCACACTTTATCCAGCGGAGCCTTCTCATTCACCTTGGCCAGAGAGATGTCAGCCACTACAGTGTACTCAGAAAAGGTGCTGGTCCCCATGAAGTGATACACTTGCTTTCCCTTGCAAGTAAAGCGTGATGTCTTATCAGGAAGCAGACCCTGACCCTGGGTTACTCTGCAGGGTGAAGGGGGAAGGAAATGTGCAGATTAGCATGATGAAATGTGCAAAGAAAACATAATCTGTTCTGACTGAGCTTTTGTTGCCCTGTGGTGGGGCATCTTTCTTTAATGAAATTGTTATCACAAAAGTAGACTTCAGCACCTCAAGGTTACGGAAATAGGCCTTCATACATTACCTAATTTTCTGGCAAAGGTTAGTCTTGGGGTTTTTGCAGAATTTGCATTCACCACACTGAGGCACATACAACGGGATGACAGTATCACCTTAGAAAAAGAACAAGACAAAAACAACCCACATGCAACAAATATTTATTCCTAAGTATACCAAGAAGTAAAATATTAAAGTTTTAATGTTTTGTTTGGCAGTTGTTTACCTGGCTTGAACTTGGTAACACCTTCGCCAACACTTTCAACTGTTCCAGCACCCTCGTGTCCCAAGATGACAGGGAAAAGCCCCTCAGGGTCACTGCCACTCAGCGTGTAGGCATCTGTATGACACACGCCTGTAGCAAAGATCTGAAAGACACAGTGTCACTTAAAGTTCACGTCAGGCACGGCTGCTGGATGGAAGAGTATAATATTAGTACTACATTTAAAACATTATGTTGAATTGAACTTAAACCTTATTTATGAAAAAAAAAAAAAAAAAAAAACACTGACTAATTTAACATGTGGTTTCAAACCTTAAAAGCAAAAGCCTGGGGTTGATGGGATTGAAAGAATAAAGAGCAAAAACAAAGTGTTTATTTTTCTGCTTATCAAATAACACTTTCATAGGACTCTTCCTTGTTTATGCACAGCTCTTAAGCTCTCTTAAGGATGCGGTCTGGACTTTCAATGATTGCAACAGCTTCATTCTTTTCTTTCCACCCATTCTGAAAAGCCATGTCCAAACTTCTAGCACTGTATAAATACTTCAGACAAGCAAACTGCCAAAAAAATCTGCTTTAATAATGGAAGCTACACTTGCTGATGATCCTTTAATTAAGTGCATTTGATTAGCAGCACCCGGCTGCTACTTACCCTCTTAATTCCTATGGGAATAGTAAAGGTAGTTTTTCAAATGATTGCCTAGAGTCCTATGAAAGCTATTTATCACATGACTATAGCAACATATCTTAAAAGAATACACAAATACTGAATGAATCTAAAATGAACATAGTTTTGTTTTGTGTTTTTATTCAGTTGCAGTCAAGTCAGGCTTTAGATTTATGAACGAGTCTGATGATCTGAGTTACCTTAATGCGAACTTCATGGGCCTTAGGTGGGGCTACCTCCACCTCTTCAATAGAAAGAGGTTTCCCTGGCTCCCAGGCAACAGCTGCCTTGCACTTGATTACCTGAAGGCAAAGGACAGTATTTTTCCATGTCTACATGTGCATGTTTTTCCAAGTCAAGTGAGTAGCTGCAGCTGTGGGTTGGCTCCAGCTTTACAGTCCCTGTGGCAGATCGAGCTAGTTGCACCCAGCGTAGTTAGCCTTTGCACTCTGTCAAAGATTATGCATCTCTAAGATTCTTCCTGATGTTTGCTTTAATAGTATTCAGCCTACATAACCCCCAATAGCGCCGTCAGTCTTGATGCTTTTTAAACCATGCCATCACTATTATCACTATGGCTTTTAAGTGCTGCAGCTACTTGCAAAAAACCATTTGTCGCTGACCCACCAAAGTTCCCTGTTAAGTAATCGAACAGTGATTCTTTGTACTTCATTCAGAGCAAATTAATGCGTGCATGCTAGCTTACAGAACTTGCCAGGTTTACAATAAACTTGAACTTTAAGGCAACTTTACGACTAATGCACAAACGGAAACTTTGTTTGTTTTGTTTGTTTTTTCATATATTTCTTACACAGTCTTTGTGAACAGTACTCACTTCACCAGCTGTCTCCATGCTCGTTGTTTCTAGAGAAGAAGACGGGCCACTGAGCAGCCGTAAAGGAGTTAACCTTCGGACCAATCAGATACGAGAACGACTAGCGTACGCATGACGCATTTGGGAGCAATGAAGAAAATAGGCCAAAAAAGGGCGCTTAAGAATTTCAAATAGTTGCATGCTGCTGGTACTACTTATGTTACTACTGATAATAATTTTAAAAAAAATATTTAAAAAAATACTTGTGAATAAAACGAATTAATAAATGAAAACATGTAGGCTGCAATCTTTTATTTTTTAAACACTTTTCAGAAATAACTTCAGTCATTGTTGAATGTCATCATTGACAGTGGGGACTTTTGCTTTTTGGATGCTGGAGAATATGTTATGTTTATCTTTAAAAGTTTACTGATATATTTGTACAGTTGGAATAAGTACTAACTCTGAACTTGAACATCTTAGTACTTCGTGTTAAACTAGACAATTGTTAACGGTGCCAGTCAACATCAATAATAAATGATGTTCTTGACCAAACATGCTTCAGGTGTCTTTAAAGAGTGAGCAGGATTACAATGCAATTTGTGTTTTGAATTCTGTTTTTATATTTCATTTTCACTCACTTATGGCAGTTAAGCAGCAATTTCCTCACATACCGTACACACTTTGGTGTTTTCAGTCTGTATTCTGTGTTTAACCTCGTCATATTTTCCTAATATCAGAGTTTCCTTTTTAAAATCAGTCACTCTACTTCCAGTAGTCTTGTCCTTGTTTCTGATTGGTGAGATACTGCCAGCAGCACCTCCTTCATGTAAATAATGTTGATGATGTTAGGATAAAAAAAAAAAGCTAGATAAGGAAATTATCTTTGATATGTTGAAGCTTGTTTCAAAGTACAGCACACTCTTCCAAATCTGCTTTTAAGCCTCAATATAAATCTAAAAGTCAGAGTCACAAACCATTTGTTTCAGCACTATATGAATAATTACTTCATTGGTGTTGTTTTCAATTTAGCACCTTTATTATTCATTTTGCACCTTTTTAAAAAAAAAAAAAATAAAATAATTTATTAGAATTGCTTTTAGTCCTTATTTAGGCTCGGTTGTTTAGGTTTGATTCATCCAGAACCCAGGGTTGATTGAATGCTGTCCAGCTGTTACTCTGTTACACTGAGAAACTCACAGGGTTTAGTCTGAGACATAGATCAACACACTGTGCCCAGATACAGGAAACAAGATTCACACTGAACAAGCTGAGTTGGCTTTTGTAACATGCCAGACTCATATAAGAAAGATATAAAAATGTGAGTTTCAGTTATTGATTTTTTTACCTGCAAAAATCAGAAGGAAAGAAGAATCCTACTACAGTGTGGGAAAAAAAAACAACTAAGAAAACTTCTTTCACCAGTTAAAAAAACTGCCAGTTAAACTAGCAGTGAGGACAAAGGGCCTCCTGAACCACTCAGATCTGCAGCAGTATGCCACTGCTGCTCCTCTGCCCAGTCAGGAGGCTGTGGAGCGGGTGTCTGCTGTTGTCCATTATAGCTTTCATTTTGTTCAATGTATCCCTCACAACCACAGTCTTAAGTGTCCAGCCTCCTGCCAAGCACAGTTGGCTTGCCCACCAGCTGGCTCTGCGCCTTCGTGTAGAGCATCAGTGTTCAGTGACCAGTAGAACTTCTCATCCAGTGGGACACCCAGATATTTATAAAAGTGCACTACCTCAATGTGCTGCGCAAGTATGGACAAGCCAGATGGTCCAGCCTCAATCTCGTGAAACCGTCACCTGCATCGTTTTAAGTATATTTTTGCTTTTTAAAAGCATGCCAAACAGAAACCACAGACTAAGCCCATAACACATCAATGAATAAGACACGTTTGTTTTTGTCACTCAGTGCATTCAAAACAAGTCAAAAGAAGAACATGATATCGATCACTTCCTCTTTTGAGTTTCCCACTTCAGTCTTATAAAAAGAACTGACAAAACTGTCCCCAAGTCACAAGTCATCCAGTCCTACTCATGCAGGACAAGAGATACGTCTTCTTGCCATTACAAGGAACCCAGTATGAGCAGAAGGATTCTCTCAGCCTTAATTTAAAAGGGTTTTGAAACATAACCTCCACTGGTTTGTAACTTGAGTTAAATAGAGCATATTTTTAGGTGACTTATAAGCAAGGAGATGCCCAAAGTAAGTAAAAACATAGTTGTGCCTGGTTTTTTTTGTTTCTTTTCTTTTAATTTCTATGTGGATAAAACTGCTGAATGATAAAGAAACAGCCACACAATTACAAAGCACATTTTTTAATTGAGGCATTTGATTGCAATGGTAACTCTTTATATTACAAACTACCAATGTTTTTAGCTGAAAACACGTCTGACATCCTGCACATGAAGACATTTGGACATGGAGGTTTGTGAATACGTTCGAACGCCTGTCATTCTTCTCACAAATATACAATAATCCCCACAAATGACTCAAAAAGGTTCCAGCTACAAGAATACATTTTAAATACAAATCTTGAAGATCCAGCAATCTTCTAAAACTGGTAAAAAAAAAATTAAAATAGAACAGGAAAATCAACTCTACAAATAGAGACAATCTTCATATGAGTCCAACAGGCCAGGATCTGACACAGATCATAACCTTTTAGCTGCGAGAGTGACCATAAGGATGTGATGGTCACAATGAACCATCAGAGTCAGATCATCTCCCACCTATAAGAAAACAAAAGATCAACAAAGTTCAGACATAATAAACCATGTGTCACATCAGGGAAAATAACCAAAACATTGTAAGACGATAGAAAACCTGCCAACCTCTAAATCCACGTCCACCACCGCCACCTCCTCTTCCTCTGAAGCCTCCTCCACCACGGCCTCCTCCTCCACCACGGCCTCCTCCTCCACCACGGCCACCTCCACCTCTGCCTCCTCGAAAACCACCTGAGACAAAAAGAAAGTAAAATTAATCAAACTACTCTTGCATGCATTAGGCTTTTTCCATTTTCAATCTACAAAAGTAAATACTGAGCAAAAACTGAGCAGAATTCCTAAAGAAAAACAAAAATGTCTGTTTTGTTATATATTCTAAACACGTAGCCAGAAGATTAAATTAAAATGAGAATGCCATCTTACCTCCACGACCACCACCCCTTCCTCCACCTCTGCCTCCTCTTGGAGGCCCCTTTTCTCCTGGTGGCCTCGGGAGGAATCTCTGCAGTGGTAGTAGCTTCATCGGATCTATATAAAACTAAAAGACAACATTTTGGTTAGAAATCTAAGATATTAAATTAGTCACTAGAAAAGTTTAGTGAGACATTTTTGGTACCTTTTGTAGTTTCTTGAATGAAGATGCCTTCATATTTTCAGAAAGTTTTACTGAGAAATACTGCAAAGGTGGGTTAAGGAAGCAACAAGAACACTGACAATGTCAAACAGATCCCCTACTCAATCAAAGGTTTAGAGAAAAACAAAGACAATAGAAAGGATACAAAGTCTCTGAGTTGGCCAAATATCTCATCGACTTTTCCAATCTGCTCCTTGTTTTCCAAGTACACTGGGGCATTGAAATAGGGAACCTTGTTTTCCTCTGTTGTGCACTTGCAGACAATGTCATCTTCACATGGATGCATGAACTCTCCCACTGCTGTGAAGACAATGAAACACAGTTAAAGTTTAAGACGTGCAATACCATGACTGACACCCAATTTAAATTTCTGTCTGGTTATAATACGTCAGCATATGCTTGACTGCTCTGCAGTTCACTTTATGGGCATCCAGCACAAGGTTTCTGTAAGTCTGAAATTCTTTGGAGGCCGAGGGAATAAATGGGGGTTAAAGGAAGTGACCCAGAATATATGCTAAAACAGAGACTTTGAGGCACTAGAATATAAACATATAAAAACAAAGTTCAAATAAGTTGGAAAAAAATTGTTTTTGAACAGCCCAATGAGTAGAAACACAGATACATCTTTAACAATATTACAATGTGGACTTAAAAATATATTCCATGCACCCTAACTCCTGGTACAGCATGTCATATTCACATTTTGTGGGATGATCATTAAATATATAAAAGATTGTCTGTAATGCAGTTTGCATTTAAACACTTACATATTGCTCATATTATTATTACTATTGTTACTACTACTATCACCACTACTATTACTAATATTATATAACATCTTTTTGGTTTTCTGGTGTTTTTGGGACAACTTGGAAACATGTAGTTAAAGTTAATTAATATGAACTGGATCTTGAATGCCTCATGTAGGTGACACACGGTGTATTAATTTCATACTCTCGTCACATAGAATATCTACTGAAGTTCACCATTCACACACACCCAAAGGTCCACCGTTGTTTTAGAGTTGCCTGCTAACACTGACTGGAAACGTATGCTTCAGTGGGCAATGTACATAGCCGCAGACACTGAGAAACCCTATAATGCAACCTACCCTCATAAACTGACATGCACCTCCCCAGAAACTTAATTACATGTCACATCAACACTGCCCACTACAACCGTGAATGGCCTGTTGAATACCTTTGATTTCTCCTATGCATTTCTGGCTACTTTTTTGATGCAGTGCTAGAATTTGTCAATGACAGAATAACAATGTAAGGATCTGTTAAAGGAATAGAAACCATAATACGGACTCACAATCGGCAGCAAATTCCTGGAGGGAGATTGCCAAAACTATTGGAATGGACACTAGGGTAATGTACAAAGATGTGGAAAAACTAGAGGAACAATTATAAAAATGACAAAGCATAGAGTGGCAACCCAGAAGGGGGAAAAAAAACTTTCTGGTATTTTTGTTTGTTTCTATCGTGACTGGCACCGCATGTAAACTGCCAGGACTCTACCACAAAGTAATTAACACAGTAAATGCTGGCTTGATAATGTCATCTTACATATGTTACATGGGCTTTACATAGATTCAAGCAAGATGGTGTGCGTGGACATCTGCATGCCTGCCTGTTCTTTTTGTTTGTTTTTGTGACTGCACAGACTAGTTCCTGGTGACTTTTCAGCAAACATAGAAAAGAAGAGACAGAAGACAGGCAACAGGACAAGTCTTGTTTTCCACATCCTTGGATAGTCTCCATCTTTGATGATGACAAAATTCTCACAGCCTACTCATCCACACCATTTCTCCATAACTGTGTAATGGTAATATTACAGAGTCAGTGTTTTGGCAACATCAAGACTGTTTACTTGTATCTCAATGGCTGAGAACTCACGCGAAGCTGTGGTAAAAGTTTAGCTTCACATGTGTATAAAGAAGCACTCGGTTTGGCGTTTTGTTAGAACTGGGCTTACCAACAACATATTCAGGAGGTCCATAGTCTTGCTGTCTGTTGAAACCCCCTCTTCCACCACCCCGTCCAAATCCTCCACCACCTCTGCCTCCACCGTATCCTCCTCCACCTCGTCCAAATCCTCCACCACCTCTGCCTCCACCGTATCCTCCTCCACCTCGTCCAAATCCGCCACCACCTCGTCCTCCTCCTCCTCCTCTGAACGACATTTTCCTCAAATGCTCTGTAATAAGAAATAACGAAAACACAAAGACGACACAGCTCACGTGATTTCATGCTTGAAGCTAAACACTTATGAATGAATTAGCCTGCCCATGATTCAGGCAAACTATGCCAACTTGGAAGCTCTTTCTTATGCTAGCTGAAGTCGTTAGCTCACGTTAGCATTACTCAGTCATTCAAAGTACGAAAATTCATCTGTTTTTTCTAACATAAACCAACACGATACGTAGTCGTTTAAAAACATACACACCGAAAAAGTGCGCAACACTGTTTTTGCACAAACAAAGAAAATTACTCACAAATTTGACCGAGTGGCTAGACTTCAGACCGCCCTGCCGAAATTCCATGCGACTACAACACGTGTGACCGTAACGTGCCGTAAAGGCACCGGGCAGTCTCGGAAAGTGTCGTAAATGCGCTGACAGAGCTAAACCATTGAAGAAAAACTAGAATTAGAAGAGGGTGCAACCTGTCTGCTGTTTGACTCGGTCAGTTCAACCTTACCCACTCAAATGTTGATATAATGTAACTCGCAGCTGTTTTGGTGATAAGTGAAGATTTAATTATTCCTTTATTTAAATTATTTTGTTTAAATACAGGCTGTTTTATATGAAGACAGCATCTGTCAACAATGGCAACAGTTGGAAAGGTAAGAAAAAAGTTGTTTTTAAGCTTTTTTTTTTCTTTTTTACTGTTTGTCTTATAAACAGCTACTGCTGCTTTTTGGGGGTTCTGCTTTTCATTCGAAAGTTTTCTGTCATGGAGAGTGTTCGTTGTTTGTTTCCATCTGTAACAGCGCCCAAACACAGTCACTCATCCTTGCAAACTTGTTTGTTTTGTTTTGGGGTTTCTTCCCCTTTAGGTGATCACATGCAAGGCAGCTGTTGCGTGGGAGCCCGGGAAGCCTCTTTGTATTGAAGAAGTGGAGGTGGCACCACCTAAAGCTCATGAAGTCCGAATTAAGGTTGGGCACAGCTCAAATTTGTCAGCAATATGACAATACATATGATTTGCATATGATTAATCTAATTTCCTGTTAGTGTGACTGTTAACCACAGACACTTCCACTTCCTAAAACTGTCACATCATTTGGCTTGTACAGGTTGTTGCCACAGGTGTGTGCCACACAGACTGGGAATACCTGTTTGAGACTGGAAAAGGGATGAAATTCAGACCATTCCCTTTGGTACTTGGTCACGAGGCAGCTGGCATAGTGGAGAGCACTGGCCCAGAAGTCACCAGATTCTCCCCGGGTAAAGTGCGCCACAACCAGTCAGATGACATTTGTCTTTTTTCTCTTTTTTTTCTTCTCAGACTTACATAATTGTTTTGCTGTTTTCGCAGGGGACAAAGTTATTCCTCTTTTTCTGCCATACTGTGGGGAATGTGAACGCTGTCTAAGTCCAAAAACAAATCATTGCAAGAAAAACTGGTGATTTTATTTCCCCATTTTTGAGACAACCACGTTTACTCTATTACTTAAAATGTGTTCACGTAAATACTGTTCTTTGTGGTTTTTAGGACAAATATGCAAGCTGGAATTTTGGCTGATGGGACTAGCAGGATATCTTGCAAGGGACAGCAGGTTTACCAGTTCCTTGGAGTCAGTTCTTTCTCTCAATACACTGTGGTCCCCGACACCTCGGTTGCAAAGATAAGAAGCGATGCACCGCTAGACAAAGTCTGTCTGCTTGGATGTGGTGTCTCCACGGGTTATGGAGCTGCTATTAATGCAGGCAAGGTTAGAAAACTGAACTCTAAAGGTTCAAACTAATACTCTTAGAACAGATGTGACGAAGCAACAAATTTGAAAAGATATATTGATAAACATGACAATATATAAACAGCCAAGCATATTTTAACCAAAAAAAAGGAAAAATTTGTGATATTTGTATTTGGAAGTTTTCTGTCTTACAATATGCTGCAAGACTGTAGTCATTTAATATCAACACTAGATGGCAGAAATGGCATGAGTGCCTCTAAGTTTTCAGGATAAGGTGTACATGTCAACTACTTTAATTTGTTACTTTATACAAATTCAAATAATGCAAAGTAGTGCAATTGTTTACACATTTGTATAACATGTGAAATAAATGTTCCTGTTTTGGCTGCATGTGGAAAGAAATCTGCTTTAAAAATTGCCAAAGTCACTGAGGTGACCCTTTGTGAATAAGGGAGCAGCCAAAAGTAGGTCCACACACACATAAATAAAATGACAAAATGACAAAATCAGGACACTTTTGTACTCATTTACTAAAAAGAAACCAACTAAAAATGAGTGGAAATCCTTGCATGCGTTATTTATTTAGACATAACTTTAATCAAGATTCACAGACCTGATAATATCTCATGTATGCGTTTAAAGGAATGTACTCTAAATGTTATATTTACTGTAAAAACTATCTGTGAAAATGCTGAAATGATCTTTAAGAATTGTTAGTTGACTGGCTTCCAACTTTTGTGCGTTCAGGTTGAAAAAGATTCCTCGTGTGCCGTTTTTGGGCTTGGAGCTGTCGGGCTGGCTGCTGTCATGGGTTGCAAAGTTGCCATGGCGAGAAGGATCATCGGGGTTGACATCAACCCTGACAAGTTTGAGAAAGCCCGACAGTTTGGAGCGACAGACTGCATAAACCCAAGAGATTACAGCAAGCCTATCCAAGAGGTTGTGGTGGAGAAGACAGGTGGAGGTGTGGACTATGCGCTAGAGTGTGTTGGAAGTCCAGCTATCATGGTGGGTGCCTCATTTGAAATTTGGCGTGCAATTGTTCAATGCAAATTAAGTCTTGTGACTATAATTGGAATACACTGTACAATGTCTTCCTTGTTAACCTAGATTTGATCTCTTTTGCAAAAGTGACACAAGTGAAACAGTTCTATAATGATACAAATACAAAATGATAATTAGCTAAGCAACTGCTTCTGTCACCCTAGAATGCTGCATTTGAGTCCACAAGAGATGCCTGGGGTACTTGCGTCATTGCTGGATGGACAGAGACAGAAGTAATGAGCATTTCAGTTGAAAAGCTTCTCATGGGACGTACCTTAAAGGGCACTTATTTTGGAGGTGAAGTAAAAAAAAATTACCATACATATTAGATTATTTAACAGCATTTCATAACGCATCAACAGGTTTATGGTAACTGGTGTAATTGTGGAATTGAGTGATGAACATAAAATTGAGTGTATCATCCTGAAAAACTGTCCCTAATGTTGCCCTTCAGTGCAAAATCGAATGTTATATTGGAGTAAAAAACCTTACTATTGGATTATTAATATTTAAAATGTGTTAAAAATTATATTACAAATGCTTTGGCATTAGAATTTTATTTTGTAATTTTTTTAGGTAAAGCATTAAAAACAATCATTGCTTGTTTTCTCTGATCAACATTCCTGAACCTAAATATTATTGAAGTACAATTTAATAACCCAAAGAATAACCCCAAAAAATAGAATCTGTAAAAAGTCTTGAGTTGTGCTCAGTTAACAAATTAAACAATCGATGAATCGTCTAAATTTCTGTCAAAATACCCATCAGTTTTTGGTTCCTGAGTTCAAAACGTATATAAGAAGAAGTTCAGTGAGAACAGACAGTTAGGTATATCCTACATAAACTATATAATCACTTTTACAGTTTGTAACAACACATTTACATATGTTTCATGTACTATGAGCACATCAAACTCACATCTGATGTGCACTGAACTGGCTGTGAATGTGTCCACAGGACGGTCTTACAACAATGCAATTCATATTACATGAAAACATGTTTACAAATTGAGCTTGTTAACTTTTTCTAAAGGGTGGAAGAGTGTGAAGGATGTGCCTAAACTGGTGGATGACTACATGAATCACAAGTTGAAACTGGATGAGTTTATTACGGAGAAGCTCCCGCTGGTTCAAATCAATAAGGCCTTTGACCTTTTAAAAAGTGGTAAAAGGTGAGACCTTTCATATGTGTACATAAACAACAACGAAAAAGTCTACTTAGCCATAAATATTGGGGCTGAATTGCTATATAGGGACAAAATTGTGTATGTAAGAAAAGTATTTTCAAATCTTTAACGTCTGTCTAACATGTTCTGTTTGGTTAAACAAATCACTAGATTCAATTTGATTGATCTTTAGAAATAATTTCAGAAACTTATTTCCCAGGACATTAAAATTTAAATACTATTTGGTATAGTGTGTCCTTAATATTTCTATTGATTAAGTATTTGATTACCTTGAGACCTTAAAACATCCAAATATTCACATTGATTAAGCTAGAACAGTGACTTGTGGCTTAAAAAAATGGATAATGTTTGTAGTAATGTCCACTGGATTGATTAATTGTATAAACATTGCAATTCTATTGTAGGATGGATGTTTTGGTTCTGTTGGGAATTGAAACTTCGATATTAATTCATCTTCTTCTTTTTATTTTCTTAGCATCCGCACTGTCGTCAGCCTTCAAGATTCTTAAACAAAGGATAAACCTTTAATGTCTGCTCATAAAATGAAGTATTCTGTCACTTTTATAACATTTTGCATTGTTTTTGTCATTTTTGTGTTAGTTTGACAATTACAATATTTTCCATGCTCGGCTTTGTAGGAAATGACATGCCACCATCTGCCACTAGATGGCAGTCGTGTAAAAGCTTTGATGTTTAGGTCCACTAAAGGCATCATCTCAATAAAAACAGGTTTTCAGTGTGCAAAGAATCATTTATTCATGTGGATTTCTGAGATTATTGTTTGTGTTTATCATGATCCATCACACAAAAATGTTTACTTCTTTTTTTTTTTTTTGTAAATTGGTTGTAATTTATAAATATACAGCATCTGCAGGAACATCAGGGCAATTTTTTTTTGTCATGCTTGGAAGCTGCAACGATGGTCATTCTAATCCAGATATCAATGTACAGCAATAGTTGTAATTAAATACCCTTGTATAGAAGGTGCTCTAAAAGACACAGGAACCAAGTAGCTGAATCTGTCATAAACCATGAAGAAGCATCTGCTTCATGTGGTCAGGCTTACCAAATTTCGTCCTTGGTAATATTATATATTGATTTAAATGGGAGTCACAGAGAAGGGCTAGAATAACAGTTGTGGGCTGTCAGGACAGAAGACAAAAGGTTGTTTGGGGAATGCCTCCCAGTGAAGAGCTGAAATAGCTGCCGAAGGAATTTGTTTTATTGAAGTTCCATTCAGATCAGATGAATACCCTTGGCACTTACCTCACTTTTCCATCTTTATTTAAAATGGAAAATAAATTGGTGCTCTTCCTTCCTTTCCTTCTCCTCTGCCTGTATGCTATCAATCACAGATTATACAATTTAGGTCACCTTCTGTTACTAAAAAACCCTCAAAGTAGAGAATGTTGTCGAGAAATAGAACACATAATAATGCACATAATGCTGCAGTAGAAGGAGATAAGAGGGGAAGATCAAAAGAAATAGGAAGACAAGTTTTGACAGGTGGTTATGTGACTGGGCACTGTCATCTATAAATGTTGGACATGCTCACAGATTTATAAGGCTTTCTTGCGGACATGTGTCCAAATATCTGCCTCATCCATGGGAAAACTATCCAAAGTGACGACCGTAAGTCTCCCACCTCTTTTTTCCCCTCTTTGTTTTTGATCCTTGTAACCTCTGGAATTGTCACAGCATTGTGCACCAACACAGGGAGGACATGTTATCTGAATTACAACCTCAGCACTGTATGCATTTGAAAAGCCTTAACTGTCCATCTCGTCATATTTTTCACTCATCTGTACAGCTTTTCTGCAGATATTTCTTGGATACAACCTTTTAGCATGAAGGAGCATGGAGTTGAATAGTGATAAGAGATACCAACCCTGATATTTACATGTTTTTTCCCCCCTCTGTTGATTTTCTTTTCGTTTTCTCTTGGTATCATTACTTTCCTGAGACTTTTAGACACGATACTTGAGGTAAATGCCATGGCACAAATAAAGGTATGTCTGGAAAAAAATCAAAACATGCTGCCTTGCCTTTTCACAACATTTAGAGTGGGATCAAGGGATTTCCTCATATTTATTAAGCTATATTCCTGTGTGACAGGATGATGGCACATTATATATGCTAAGAATATAAGAATAGTAGGCAGAAAACAGTCTATGTGGGTTTAAAAAAGAATATGCTATATTGGTCTTTGTTTGTTATTTCATGTCATATGGAAAAGGTTTCTCTGAACACAAAAGAATTAGTAATGGAAATAGAAGGACGCGGTTGAATATTATTTGTCTTGTGGAGTGGCATTGACTCGATGAGATTCGCTGAAAGCAGCAGCCGATGTTTAGCTGTTTCACCCCATCATTTTCACATTCCTGCTACCTGGAATCAAGCTGTATGCATTTTTATGATTACATTTATGTATATTCAAAAAGTAAAAGACATTACTTTAAAAAAGTTTTTTTTAATTTTAATTTTTAATATTTTTCTTTCTCTGCCACATTAAGGAGAATAAATAAATAACAAAACTAAAACAATTAAAGACGAAAAAAAGGGTCAGTTTCAGCAACATGGTTACACAATACAGCAACGCAATGCATCTACTCTTAGTAATATTTATTCTTTTACTAGATATTCTGAAATAATTTAATACACATCTAATTTATATTTGGCTTTATCTGTTTTTCGTTCCCGTTTCACATTATGGCTGCTTCAGTCACACAGTGAGAATTCATATCAAACAAGAAAAGTGACAGGTTTATTTGTTTTTCACTGGCTAACAATTAAGTCTGACAAAATGTTGAGATATTTTATTCTATGACAAATACATTTTCTAGAAGTGTTTCACTTTTCCATTTTTTCATTTCTTAAGGACATTGATGATGTATTCAGTGAACATACAGAAGCAATCATTCTGTATTATATCCATTCTACACACAATATATTTTGATGTGTTTCAGTGGCAAACGCAGTGTTGCAAATATTCAGTGTTAACTACTTTTAATTAGTTTTTATATGTTCTTTTTGCAGTGCGACATTGCAGGGCTTCAGTTCTATACGATACTGATATCACTGTGTTCTCATAAACCTCTTGCACACTTGTTTCGTGTCACTGGAAAATCAAAAAAGTAAAACTAAAATTGATCAGTCAAGAAATTACAATATCCATATCTGTGAGAACTAAACCTGAGACCAAGTAGATATACTGTATAGCCTCAAGGCTATGGAAGAACGGCCCACTTAAGTCACTAAAGACTGCCAGTGTGAGGCCCCTGTTTTATCAGCAAATCCTGGCCATTATACGGCTAATGCCAGGCATTGCCTGTGACATTCCCGGTCTTTCACTGACACGGTTAGCTTTAGCTGCTGTGTTAGTGGAATATACTCAGATTCACTGGAGGACAGCACAATGTGGTACTTAGTGTAGTGGAAGGACAACTGGTTTTCTGCTGCATTAGTGAACTGTGCAGTAACATATCTGGCACGGCATTGTGTGTTGTTTTTTAAGTGAAAAGCCTACTTTATCTAGGTATTATCATTTATTTTTAGAAATTATGGCTGCCATGTGTTGAAGACTTGATAACAGTGCATTTGGCATTATAAAGTGACTGAAATGGATTCAGATACTAGTGTTGTTATAGTAATGTTTTCCATGCAACAGCACTCTAAAAGCAAAAGACATATGACATGGCTAACAAAAGTATATACAAGACTATTACATTTTTCTGTGCTCCTCGTACAATATTAAAATCTATAGTTACATTTCTCAGCGGCATTAGTGTTATACAAAACCTTTAACCCTAATAAGAACTTTATCATGCACCCCTTATTGAGCTATGCATGACCATATGTTTGTGTTTTATAACCTGTGACACTGTTTAATAGTTAAGTTGCAACAAAGAGCAGGATTAGGCAGACCACACATGGCTATTACCAAAGAGACACACAAACACACACATACAGAGATACATGCGTGACAGGTCTAAGCTTTTGTTGTGTTTTGTCTGACAGCAGCAGTAAAGTAGTAATTGAGAGATTAGCTCTAAGGTGCTATCATGGCACTCCTTTGTTTAGTCTCTCCCATAGTGGTCACCCAGCACATCACCAACAGGCATGGGAAGGAGTCATACTCTGGGGTAGTTTGAGTCTAGCTTTTTATAGCTCTTATGACCTAGTATTAAAGACTCTGAGGATACATTTTTTATTATATATTAATTAGATACCATGGCAAAAGTAGAGAATCATAATTTGTGTTCATGCTCTTACCCGTGACTCACTGTCACTTGACTTAAATGTAGTGCCCCAAAACAGTGGAATAACTTCTGACCCTGTGGGCTTGACAGGACTTATCCATGACAGACTTGAACACAGCCCTATCCCATCTGCCACTTATTCTTTGTTTTAGTATGCTAACTTTGAGTCAACAGAGTATTTTGATGTGGTTATGGCATGGAGGTAGGGGAAATATTTCTCTGAGACCCTGTGTGTTTACCCGGTAATCCCGGAGAAGTTCACAAGCATGAAGAAAGTACTTGGAGATTTACCTTTCTTCCAAACCTGCTCAGTTTACCTCTCCCCTGTTTCCCACAGCCTCATGTGGCTGAGGTAATTCCTGGGAGGGTTTGTGAACGTTTTATTTATGTGACTGTAAGAACATAATTGATATGAAATAAGTGGTTGTGTATCTACATGGAACAATTTAAAATGGTCAATATGCTGTAGTAATATGCCTTTAAAGCGAGTTACATTTTTATAACATTTTTTGCAGTTTATTTAAAAGAACTTTGTTCACCTTTTCCCAAGAATATGATGAGATAAAATATTAGGATAAAAAAAAATCACGTGAAATAAATTGACTTTAGTGGTAGACAAGCACTCGTTGTTTTTGGCCTTGAAAAATATTCTGGCTCTGATGGCTCCCAAGTTGAACATTGCTTCATAGGAGTTTCAAGGTTGTGGTAAGACAAGAAAAGTCAAGATGAGTGCGGTTGGCCATAGTTAACCTTGCTCTACCACCACGGTGAAGTACATCATTCTGTTTTTCCACTTTTCCTCACAACAACTCACCATTGTTCCAAATTGAGGCACCCGGATCACGCTTCCTTTTTTTACTGCCTGTCCACAAAAAGACTGGGCCAATCCCAAAAAACACACACAGTTGATACACTTTTCTTTGGATAGTAATTGTGGTGAACAGAAAAGAAACCTGAAATGATCCATTATAGGTGGCTGGGTTAGATTACTCATACTCAACCATCCCACAGTTTCAATTACACGTGGGCAGCAGCAATTCAACTGAGTAATGCTGAATTCACATATACGTGTATTTAAATATGTACGTACCTGGAAGTCTAAATTATAAAGACACTTTGTTTTGTGTCTTTAGGAGTCTGCATAGCTGACAAACAGATTCAGCAGTTTTAGATAAATCCATCTCACCGATGTACACAGAAATGTATGTAGTGCTAAAGCAACCGGAAACTAATGCCTCGAGACTTAAGAGAGTTTAACTTTTATTTTTTGTATTATACTTTATATTATAGCAGTAATGAAGCAGGGCACAGACAATATTTGAATAATACATTTAAGACAGTAAGAAATGGTGTTCAAAAGCAGATACAATATTATTTTATTATATTGTAAATTATATGGCCGTGTAACATTCAGATGAACGTCACGACCCAAAGCTTGCGTAATGCACTTTAGTGAGATGAACAATGTTAGTTGTATCACCTATCAATGGTTGCAGTTTAGCAGGAATAAATAGATTGATTTTTGGAGTTTTTTAATATCGAGAGTTTCTGTAAGAGTACTCTAGCATGTGGGCAACAGGAACAAAATTTATAGTGGCATGATAATAATGCTGTTCAATGAAGGGGTTAGAGACTAACAGTGTAGGTCTTGCAGCAAGTTTTTTTCTTCCTCATTAATAGGCTAGCAAGTAAAGACTTGCTACTGAAAACACAGACTTGCATGTAGACGCAGTTTTTCACTGCATATCGCTTGTAAATGTGATCTCTTCCTAGTGATCTTGAATTAAATCTTGTATGCCTCTGGGAAGTTAGTTTTTAAGAAGGTTCACATTGTAAGGTCAACTTTGCTGTCAGCAAGACACACAGATTTAAACTTAAGCAAAGGATTAACCATCAAATATGTAATCCTAACCGGGGAGGTTTGAACATGGACAGTGTTCTTACAGCCTCACACTGAGAAAGCCAACAGTTCACTGCGATCAGCTCCCTCTCTTTACCAAAAGTCTCTCAATCGGCCCTCATCTTAGCTGGAGTCTCTGTGTGCTTCATGTTTGCTTATATTTCTTAAATCTCAAAGAACAAATGGGAGCGTAGACAGATTAACTTAATATCATCCTTGGAGCTAATACACAAAATATTTAAGTCATCCATGTCCCACGGTATCGACAGCCAAGCCAGGGCTTGATATAGTACAATGGGCAACATTTCAATCTCCTACCTCTACTGCTCTACGTACAGATACATTAATGCGAAGCGTTATTGGAGACTCAAATTAAGACTAAAATGTAAAAGTTGATTTTAATCAATAATCTGGCTCCATTGTGGATGGCATGGGAGAACAGGCAAATGACTGGGAATGAGTGCTAAAGCTAATAAGCAGGCCAATGTTAATCTCTTAAACAAACCTCCTTTCTCCCTTTGTGGCTTCCTTTCTTGCATTATAAATAATGTATATTTTGCCAGCAAAACACACACACACACACACACACCACCAACAACAACCCCCACAATGTCTCTTTTGACTTCTGAGTTGCCGGTAGAGTTCAATCTGGTCTTCAAACAAATCTTATTTTCTGCCCTCCCCCAACCTTATTGGTTTACTTTAATTAGTGATATTGAAAACAGGGGCAAATGAGGAGGGGGTGGTGAAGGAGCAGGGAATTGTGGTGGCGTAAATACTGAAAACAAACAAGAGAGCTGAATGGGAGGATGGCGGCGGGTGCAGTCCCGATGCCGCTGCGCAGACGGAAGAGGACACATGGTGTAAGCAAACACTCGTAATTGCATTAGATTCCCCTGGCACATGGGTAATCTAGCCTTCCCCTGTCCCAGAACACAACAGGACACAGCTACTGCTTCTCTCAATCTCTTTGTCATACTCTCTCCTTTACAAATTATTCATGCAAAACCCACAGAACAGTCATTGATCACTCGGTGGGCATCATAGAGGACTAATTATCATTAAGGACACTGAGGTATGAAGTGTCTGCAAGTGTAAACTCAGAGATTCATTTGCTTTGTTTTTGCATGCATAACTGTGTGTGTGTGTGCGCCCGTGTGGCTGCGCGAGCATGCGTGCATCCCATTAAACAGTTGTCCTGTTTGATATTTCATTCCTCAGCTCACATGTCTTGAGTGTAAGAGCAAACACATTTGCTTGAAAGGGATGTTCTCTGAGCAAACGTGGAAAATCTGGCCTTGATATGGATATCAGTGACAGTCAGCGATTATAGGATGGGATGTTTAGATCTACATTGAAATGCCCAACATACAGAGATGTAATAAAGTGACATACATGGCCTGACATTTTCTACAAAATATGATTTAGCGGTTTTCTTTTTTCATTCATTCTATTGGCTGCCTTTTATTTGAGACAGAAATGCATCTGCTGTAGCTGTAAAAACAATAAGCTCCACTAGGTGGTGATGTGCTTATCTACAAAAACCCAGATCCACACATCCACATTATAAATACTCCAAGCTAATACTATCAAATCTTTTTAAAACATTTGTTTGCCACTGCAAATACACAGAACTTTTTAAAGAGTTAGTACAACAAAAAAAGACCAGATTGCCATGTTTACTTGAATTTAGCTTGTTAATCAAAATATTCTTTGTCTATTATTCAAGCGCTTATGTATTTCTATTTTGACAGAACGCTAGCTTTACATTGATATTTCAGAGATATTCCTCTTGTATTTCTCAGCATTAAATGTCTGCTCTTAACCAGGATACTAAAAGTAACAGCAAAACAAGCTACAAATCCTAAATTGCAAACATTACATGTAAAGCAACAAATGATAACAAGTAAAAGAATCAGCGGCACAGCGTCTCGGCAACCAATAACAAATCTCCCTGCAGAATGAACTCTATTATGTTTAACAGAAAAAGCATAGCTGATCCACTATTAGGAAATGAAACTAGTGCCAGGGAGGCCTAGTCAGGTCACCAGAAACATTAGTGAAAGGGACGGTCGAGGAAAAGTCTCAGATCTCCAATGGTATTTAGCGGATATGTGAGGCTTTGAGGTAAAGCCACAGTGCCAGTGGGTTTAAATTTGTTTGGCCCCAGGGCCAGTGTAACAGAAAATAAACAATGCTTCCCAGTTATTAGGACTTTATTAAGGCACACAAAGTCCCCAGTCAAGGTAGGGTTTATGCTTGACAGTTTGGTCGAGTAACAATTCAATTTAAAGACTTTGAATACGCACCCTAGTCAAAGGTCATTGCATTTGTACATAGAAATTATTATATTTTAACAGAAGGCGCAGAAGTAGTTTTCATACTATGTTAATTCATTAGCAATCAGCAAGGAAAGTCCTTCAGCACAATACAAAATTACTTCATCGTTTAAAAAAGCTGACTGATTATGTTTGTGTTATTAACTCTGCAGTGCACACAATTAGCTTCTATTGACTGCCCCTATAATCACTATCACTTGGATTAAGACCTACTACCCACACAAAATGCTCCATCTCTAATGACTGACAAACAAACAACCCAGAGAGGCAGGGAGATGCCAAAGGGAACACCCACCAAGTTGCTTTTAAAGTAATATCCACTAAGCCCTGGACACCCCAACAAAGTCCGTCTTGTCTAACCTGACTCCTCACCTGTTTGGAAACAGCCAAATGGCCCAGGGTAATCCCACATCCCCAGGGTACTGGAGGTAGATTTACCCACTCCAGAGCTCTGCCCTGCCCTGACAAGTTAGACTATTGCATGGGCTCTTGGAACACCCACAACCACCATAAAATGTTTGTTTTAGAACATTTAGATTAATCAAAATGATTAATTGTGCCTTCTTTAAGTTTTCAAAATGTGTTTTAAATGCCAGTATCACATAATACAGTTCAAAAAGTACAGAACACCTAAAAGACATGAACAAAGCATCCAATTTCATGGTTAATGAAGTTAACAGTCTATCTCTATGAGTCGGTATATCTCATTTCTGGGCAAATAGAACATAACTTTGTGTGAAGCATGAAAAATATGACTTTATGGAGATATGGGAAGCCAAGTGATTTTATGGCCCTTGCTCCTTCTGCGTCCTGCTCTGTTAGCACCTAAACCTCATCTCTGGACTCATAAAGAAAGGCGGTTTAATGGTTGAAGAGCACAGTGACAGAGGGATCAGCATTCTGTTTGCTAACTGGGCTGTTTTCAAAGGGAGCCCTAACCCGAGAGTGTTGCCTAATGATCAGTTACAGCATTGCTCTTTGAGATGTGCTCAATATTTGGAGATATTAAGGGAGAGATTTGTCTCTTGTGATTAATTTTTGTTGCCCAAGTTGAAACCTGTAGCTTTGCAGACATGTTCAAAGTAAATTCAACAACATCATCAAGAAATATGACTAGTCTTGCTTGTGTGAAATAAGTTGTTTACAATTTCTGTTTTCTTGTTCATTCAGCAGAGAAGGACGTCCACTAGGGGGAGCAACGTTGCAACAGTAGTTGGTTAGAGAAAAGTACATCCCCTAACTGGGAGACATCATGCAAAGGAGTTCATTGTTAACTGTAATTATAAATTTTATTATTGAAAAGGAAAACATATATTTAATAATATAATGAAAAATCTGTCTTTTGTGTGTAAGGTAGAAAAAAATGTACATATTACACATAAAACTTTATTATGAAATGTAGCACATTTAATGAAAGTTATTATATTGCTATTATACATGTTTTTTATATTGTAAATATACTAAAAGTGCACAAGACTCAGTTAAAATGGACTGTCAAGGTGCTAAAATGACAGCTGCTCCTATCTGTCAACTCTACTACATTAATCCATTAATCATGTGGCTGCAATCAAGCTTTTAAATATGGTCCAAACCTTCGTGTTCACAATTTGTATTAATGCCATGTCTCAGCTGAGATAAGAAATTAGAGAAGCATTAAATGGAGCGAGTTCAATTTGCTACAGTAGAGGTTATTTATCTTGATTAGTATGAAGAAATTGTGGGCTCCTTCATAATTTTTTATTCCTGACAAGCCATTTTGAGAGTTTGTGTGTGTGTTTGTGTTAGTTATTGCATGCCTATAAACACAGCTGAAGCAGAAAATCAGCTCACTACATCTGGACTTTATTTTGCTCATACCATGTGTAGAACTGATTTCCTTCCAAGGATTCTTCCTTTGCACTTTAGTTCATTTGGACATTTTGTTTGTTTTGATTTGAATCCCTAAAATCCCCTTTCACTCAGCTAAGAGTAAAACAACTTATTAACTTAAAAACAATAATTTCCCATGAGCATCTCTGACTGATGCTTTTTGCCAAGATATTTTCTCTCATCCACAATATTTCTTTGAGCCTTAACAGAACAAGGATTTAGTGTCCTCCAATCACATCACTCAGAGGACAAGTTTGAACCCTTACTGCTCTCCAAATAAAAACGGGTGAGTTTGAACTATGAACCAAAACATCTAAGCTTAATTAGAGCAGCCTCACTGCCAAAACTCTTTACGGTGTAACATTTCTGAAACTAAATATTGCATGCATTTGCTTGTCTGCATCAGACATGAATGTGTTTTGTCTTACATCCTTATATGGAAATGTTCTGATTCATTTTAAGTAACAATAAATTGTAATTATCTAATAAAGTTTATCTTTAGATATTTTCTTTTATTCTATCACATTTAATGGGAGTTTCATGTACATTTAGAAGTGGCTAAAAGTGGCAGTGGTTCCTTTCTAAGTTAAGACACCTAGCTAAATCTATATGTAAGCATTTTTTTTCTTTTCGATAATTATTTTTTCAAGACACTTTCATGACCTTAAGTGTGGGAAAATGTGGGGAATGTTCTTCTTCTGCATGTATAATATAAATAGTTTTAGCTAATTTTCCTTGCAACACAACATATGTCTAGATAAATAAATAAATCTAAATAAAAATCAAAAATAATAAGTCATAAGTTAAATATAACCATAACAATATAACAAAATATCCACAGAAGCTACCAAAATTATTTTCCCATTTATAATAAGTGAATTATGGAAATAAAATTAGCATATAATATATGAGTTTTAATTGACACTGACTTGCATAGTGCAGTTATGATGCGACTATCAACAATAACATTATAGTACCATAACAATGGTATACATAACATAATAATCAGTTTAAATCCGTTCTGTATGGACTATTCTATAACACTGTAGATGAGCTCTTGTGTGCGTCAGCAATTCAAATCAGGTTTAGATCAGGCTTTGAAAGGCTATGACTCAGCTATAGCCATAAGTGAATTATGTCTCTGCCTTATGGGATAGATGTGCTTAAAAAGTATTGCTGAAAATACATCATAAAATGTTATGGCATCAAAGCATGGGTATGAGGAAGACACAGTAAATCTCTGGTCTCCTTTACAGGGCTCATTCTCTTACTATATGACTCCTCTGTTAGGTGGAAGGCAGTGACCTTTGAGCCAGTGCACTGAGATACATTAAAATCTTGGGTTTATCAAAATCATGTCTAATATGAACGATTAAACACCATGTTTGTTCTCCAATAATAAAGCTTAAAACTGAGGGAGCGAGCATCTCTGAAACAGGTGTTTGTTTTTGAGATGAATTTTGTACCAGCACCGAGGAAGCAGATGGGTTGTGTGTTTCAACTTTGTTTCAAGTTAAACCAAGTAGATTACCTTTTTGTCTTTTTTCATTTACAAAAAAGGCCTAACAAAATTGCATTAAAAATCACACAATTTACTAAGCTGAAGTTGATAAGTAGATCAACAACAACTGTCAGGTGAATGAATGGATCTTGGATAAACAATACATGCACAAATTGTTTTAATTTGGTCTAGAAAACAGTAGTGGTTTTAACAAAACTACTTACAAAATGGAAAAAACATGAAGTCAGAATAATTTACAGAAAGTACAGCATGCCGAAATACTTACAATACATACCACTTGTAGATACAGCCGAATTTGTACATGTTGACACTCTTCCAGGGGTTTTCCGATGATCTTTTACTGCTACATGTGCCTACACGGAGAAGTTAATGAGGCTTAACCTTCAAAGAACTGAGTCTGTTATTGCGTATAATTAGTATAATCTGAGGGCCTAGACTTAAAATTGAGCTCTTTCAGTGTTCCTGTCATATGGAGTTGACTTTTGAGCCCACAGACAATGAAGAATTCAGTTTAATTTATCATCATTCTGAAGCTACAGTGACAAAACCAGGCAATTTAAAGATTTTATATTACTTTTTTGACACACAGTTTAAATGTTTAACCAGCAGCTGAGAAGCAGGCTTCAGGTAAATTACTGGTTACCATACATAGCAGAGTAAAGCAATGTTTGTTTCATGATGGATTCAAAGCTGATTGAAATATACCACCAGATCAAGATACATCATAAGGGGAGTTACAAATACACTGTGGACAATGTACAATGTGTATAAAATCAAGCACCTAGCTATTCACATTGCCTTCACAAACATTTGTGAAAGGATGGGTTGATCTAAAGAGCTCATTGAATTTCATGTGTGGGATTGTAGTAGGATGCCACTGTTGCAACAAGGCAGCTTGTGAAATTTCTTTCATCCTAGATATTTCAATCTTAATTGGTATTATTGCAAAGTGGAAGTGCTTAGAAACCACAGCAATTCAGGCATAAAGTGGCAGACTTCATAAAGTTACAGACAGGGTCACTGAGCTCTAAGCCGGATAGTGGCTGAAAGCGACCAGCACTCAAATAAATTATTTTTGCCCTCATAAACATGAATCAGTAAGTTTGACACTAAAAATGTTTGAGTAAAATGCGACTGAGATGTATAAAATAAAAGGTTGATTTATTTAAAATAATAACTCTAAATACTTAACAAAATATGCTCAATGAATGTATACTAATTACATACATTTTCTTTGACCAGATTACATTAAATTTAATTTTTTACATTGTACTTGTAACATAATTACATGTAACCAAAGTACTTTGGTTACATGTAAATTTTGATACCCACATTCAAACTCAGTTTGCAGGTTGATCTTGTGGTCATGTCTGCTATACTAGGTGGAACATATTTTACTGTGATGAAACACACATTCACAAAATTAACCTCTCTGATGTTGGTGGTATTCTGGACATTTTTTTCAAACTGTAATAAAACAGTTCCATTAATTTTGGAGTTTATTAAAGATGCAGTTCATAGAATATTACTTAAAAATACAACACGTCCAACTCTGCAGCTTCCTTTAACAATTAACGGTGAATGATAATGCATTTTATCGCTGCAGTTTTTGCACGTTATTGCCAAAGGATAAGTGTGGTCAACTCTGAAACTTCTTGGAGCCAAACAAATATTTGGAAATTAGTTAGATCAAATTGTCAGCACTCACAGGCTGAGGCATACCAACGTTTTTCTGCTGCTGCAGAACAAAAATCAATGCTGGCAAATTGACTATTGCAGTTTATTGAGAATATTTTATTTGTACACTTCCCAAAGTACAGGTAAAATTCTGACATAGGACAATCTAGCAGCCAGCTCATTGTTAAGGTTATTTAGACAGTACATCCTAGATCATGCTCAGCTTCACTAATTTACAAGTTGTTTGGAGATTTGATATTACATTCCTGTAGTAGTTTGTAGTTTGTATGCCTGAAGGTCTTACCACTGACTAAACATGGTGCTTCCCTGACAAATTCAACACTCAGTCAATCACTCACCAACTCCCTCATTTACTTGCTGCTATTTCAACATGTAAGAATATACAAGTATCACAGCTACAGCCAGATGTCCAAGCACTCCACTGTTGATTGAGGAATCACTATTGAAATGCGATGTTACTAATTCCAAAAGGTGCAGAGATGGAGATAAATAGCTCTGGAGCTCCTTGGCATTACAGAGGTATGTCACCCAGCAAGGAGCCTTTAGATACAAGTGGACGGAAAACAAGCCTGCTCAGGGAAAGAGGAAGAGAGTTAGTGGCAGCTTATTGACGACAGGTAGAAGACACAGCTGACACAAACTGTCAATTCCCAGGGCGCACATGGGCTACGTGCTGCCGTCTGTCATACTGGCACAGACTGTTATCCTGAGCAGCAGGAATAGGCACCATTGCAGTCGTTAGAAGGGAAATATATATGCAGTTATAAATAAGACAAGTAGATGTTAATGGCTATCAACATGTTCTTTACACTCAGTTTTTGAAGCAGTATACTTGTGGTGTGTCATACCAAAAGACGGCTAACTACTTACAAAAAACCCCAAACAAAAAACAAAAAACTGCCAGTCAATTAATTACTTCTATCTTTATGTTTAAGAATCTTTTAATGAACTGAATCACATCATTGTGTTTCACTGTGTTATCATAAACAAGACTGAACTTCAATGCTACATAAATGAAATAAGTAAAATAATTTCACACTTGGTAAGAAGTTTGTATTTAGAGCAGGTTGTCTCCTAATTATAAGGAGTAGTTTGGCACTTTGATCCATGGTCCCTTTGTGTTTTTGGGTAAGGCACCGAACCCTAAATGCTCAATGTCAGGCGAGCACTTTGGCAGCTCTGCCGCCATTGGTGTGTGAATCCACACAGTGGATAATTATCTCTGGCACTGGACCAACCATTGTTGCTGTGGACATTTTAGTATTTGTTTGGCAACAGCTCCACTCTCTCAACAGGGTACTTAATCAACTGTAGATCCCTCGAAGGAACAATAGCATTGTTGAGCTAGCTCATTTAGCCCACAGGGACCAAAGCAGACATTTGTTTTTTGACTCGAGTGACCAACGGTACATGTGCAGATGTATGACATCATATGATAGATAACGGAGGTAGACAGGTTTTTTAAGGTTCCAAACCTCCAGAGAGAACATTATAGTAATACAAAATACAATGATCAACTCTTCTTTGAGAGAGCATGCAGCAATGTAGTGCTTAAGTAAATATCCTGGGTGGGATCAAACCCCGGTGCAGCCATGTATTTAATAGAAATAACAGTGAATTACGTAATTCACGGTGAATTTTTTTAATTAAGCAAAATGGAATAAATACAGTTTAAAAAGGAAAAAAAATGCACATATAAAGGAATTAATACTGCTGAAATATGTCATCATTTTGAGAAATGTATGATTTATACCTGTATTTGATAGGTAAATGTTAAATTTGTTCTAAATGTATTATGAGGTTTGGTCAAACATTTGTACTAATCTGTAATTCTGATTTGCACTGCACACCTCTCATGTCTATTGTGCATTATACTATATAATATGACAACAATGTCATATTTAATCATATATTTAATACTGTTCAGTAATAATGTAGGAAAATATTCATGCCTAGTAGATAGTAGATATAATAGATATAGTAGATATGTATTGGGGCAGGGCAGTATCATTAAAAACATCAGTGGTCATGTGGATCTAATTTAAGGAAATGAGAGTTTAAACTTCAACCTTCCAGTTTAGAGAAAGATTCAAAATGAATCTAAACTCAATCCTAAAATACAATGAACCTTAATTGAAAGCTGCTATTTGTGTATACGTCTCTCAGATTAAAATGTTGTCCTGGATATAAAGTTTATCTTTAACATGTTATGGAGAAATGTGCTTGGCATAGTATTCTCACAGTGAAAACACGAAGTGGTAAAGTTTTTCCAGTGTGGCTGGTTAAATTTGCAAAGGGATTCCATGAAAGTCTGCTGTCTACAAACTCAAAGAATGACTGAGATTAGATGTCCCACCTGTGTGTCTGGTTATGCACATGCGCATGTTTGTGCATATATATGTCTGTCGAGGCACACATATATCCAATAATAATTGCTGGTGGATTTTAAATAATATATGGTCCGCTAATAAGAAATGATTTGCGCAAGTACACTTTGATTTATATGAATTCAATTTCAGAGGGGATTCAGAAAGTATTGAGACCCCGTTATGTAGATTGTAGTGCAACATTTTATTTTATTTTTATTTATTAAAAGACCTAAACCTGAAATCTCTCTCTCTCTGTAGAAGTGTATTTGGCACTATTTTGCAATCGGGTTAGGAAACATTATTATTCGATCATATCATGAAATTGTTCAAATCTTCAAATTAGAATAATAATTTATGTGAAATAGAGTCATGCAATTCTCTGCAATACTTTCCTAAGTGCAGGCTAAGTGTCAATCCAGTGTAAATATCTTGGGCAGGTGTACCATGAGCCAAAAATCCATCGTCAGCCCAGTGCATATAGGCCGTGTTACTCTATGCTTTTGCTCCCAACTGTGTGTCTGAAGGAGATAATGATGCTGAATCAGTCTAATCACCCACAGCAATAAATGTCCTGGCAGAAAAAAAATATTACATAAGATTTTGTTTTTTTGCATATATACTGTAGAGTCTTTGTGTATGTTTGTCTTATAGCTTATATTTTGTATATTACATGTATACAAAGTGTGCTTTAAATGCGCTTTAAACCCTGAATGTATATTGATAATGTTATATCATTTGCATTTAAATGACAGACATTATAGCTTGCAGGCAGGTCATAGAATTTAAATTGTGAAGTCTGAAAAAGGCACGGTAAACATGTTGCTTAATGGCAATGACAATGTCAATAGCATATTTCATTACCAGCTAAATAAATGTGCTTAATACAGAAGAACATAAAAACCTGTGCAGGCTTACCAAGCCAAAAGCTTAAGAGAGAATAATTAACAAATTAATATTTTATTTTTTAGAAAATAGGGTAAGAATGACCACTTTTGCAAGTTTGTATCAAAGATTTCAGGAGATTGGAGATTTTAGCACCTGAAAAAAAAGAAAGTGAGGCTAAGAAAAAAAAGAGAGAGAGAGAGAAAAGCAAAGAAACCTGAGCCTATACAGCGTGTTATTTTAGATAAACATTAAAGCCATCTCTACATAGGAGATTGCAGAACAGGGCAAGGGTCAAATGCCCACTCTCACCAAATAACAAGAAATAAACTCGAGCAGAATGTTCATGTGATATACAAGCACTCTCAAAATACCACCAGGAAAAAATGAGTGTCCACAGTTTTTATAGTCAATGTTTAGGTTGATAATCAAGGAGGAGTTAAGTGTGCAACAGTAATGAATAGTGAAGCGTGTGTTTGAGAAGTATTTGCCAGTTTAAATGAATAAATCACAATGCCAGTGCCAGACATACAACTATGGAAATATTTGGCTCATGCTCTGTGAAACAAAATGGCTTCTCCTTTTCCTCACAGTAAATACAGAAAAGAAACCTCAAAACAAAACAGTCAAGAGGATAACCATTGATCCCCATCTAAGCCATGCTCAATCACACTTAAACGGGGCGGCTCTTCCTACCAGAGGAACCAGAACAAACCTTTAAGTCGACAGCTAATGCCCGGTTTAGTCCTCTCCCTCTTTCTGACTCTCTTTTTCTTTTCCTCCTCAAAACTGCCATGCTACAACTTAATACCAGACGAGCTCACGCTGGGTGGCTGGGTGGTGCTATCAAGGCCTGACTACACACACTCAGCCTTTGCCTTTGCTTTCCATTTTGTCGTTATTCTTCATCTCACCCCCTTCAATTTCTATTTTGTGGGTCACTGAACCCTGGGACAAAGTGTGTCTGCCCCACCTCCTGATCCTTGGTCGCCAACACTGAGACCACCACGCCACACATAACGCTGGAAGATGACATTTCCTCACCCCCGAGACACCCCCCCTTCTTCGTCTCCCCTAATCCAATCAGCAAGGCCTGAGTTTTTCTAATATACTGGCAGTCTCATACTCTGACTTTATCCCTGCAGCTGTGCCGGACCGCTCATTGGCAAGATTAAGGCCTCTGCAGCTCCTCTGATCATGTATTTCAATATGAATGGGACCAATAAGGGGGTGGATTATGTCTTAGTTACTTTAGAAATCCAAGGCCCCTCTTTGATGCCCCCGGGTTTGAACGGCAATGGCAGAACCACGCCTGGTCTGCATGGCGTGGCTGCAACGCCACCTGGCAGTCAAATGTTTGCTCATATGTGCTCATTAAACAACACCACACTGGCTTGTGGGTACTGACTGCGGGCCCGATGGCGAGCTTTGGCCACAACCAGATGGCACCATCACCAGTATGCCAGGTGGGGTTCGTCGTTACCACTTGTGAGATGCCTTGTGGACGAAGGACGGGGGAGTTTTGGGAGGTGTGGGAGGAAGAGGAACGTGTTGCCAAGTAGGAACAGAGTAAACAAACACACATTTTCTGCTATCTATGTTATCACACATGCTCATTTTCCTTCTCTGTCTTGATCACTCTGTTACTTTTCTAAGTACACGGAATATGTAAAACATATACAGGTCATAGATGTAAACATGCACTTAATACTGAGTTATTACCTTTATGTTAATAACTCAGTAATAACAGTAATCACATGCATGTAGAAGGACAACTACATTTGCCTCCAAACATTGCAAACACACATACTCTACACTCCACGGTGTCTTGAGATCAAGACCCACCATGGCAAAGCCACTAAGGAGGGAGTTTCATTAGTTGTCGGGGCCTGTGTCTTCTTCTCAGCTAGCCCTCCTGCCCTTGTGCCTTGGGGCCCTTTGTGTGTGAAGTGCTAGAGGTGATTAATATTTGTTTTCCCTCCTCGGTGGGAGAGGAAAACCCAGCCAATCCACTGTGACCCCTTCCTAATCCCCGGCAGGTTGAACCAGTATCCCCGTTTTCTTCGTCTTTTGGGCTTTACCTAGAGGGTGCCTACCCCACACTACCGCTTGGGTCAGATGTGGGGATAACTCAGGACCCATACTATTTAATGCTTATGGAGAGTTCAGAGCTGAGCCACGATGACAGGTGTCTTTATGAGGGTTAGTGAGTTTTTATTTTTCCATGTCCTTGTTCTTCCTACACTAAATAATGTTGCTAATACAGACATTTTTGGTGTGCAAAATTGCGCAAAGTAAGCTCAGAAACAGGTTACTAACTTCTGACCTGGTCTCTGGAATGGTAATAAACAGCTCCCCAGGTAGTTTGGACAAGTTCGACAGGTGATGGAGGTATCTTTCTTGTAGAAAACTGGAGGATATCCTGAATGAATTTGGCCAACATGGCCAGGTTGAGGGGTTTTGAGGCTTTGTTGAGGCCTGTGGAGGGGGTGTCTTGAAGGATTGAGTGGCTTGCGGGGTCTATTGAGGACTTGATCCTGTTGACAGATATACTGCTCCCTTTGTGACCACATGGCTGTGATGGAAATGGCAGGTGCAGTATGGGTAGCTGAGGAAAAAAAAAAATCCTTTCCAGCATTGTATTTCAGCGATTGTAAAAACACAGCTGTTTTCAGCTTTCTGAAGCGGCTGCGTACTCGGTTTCCAATTCTCTCCAGCTCCTTGTTGCCTTGTTGGCGTAGTCACTAAACTCGCAAACACCGTCTTATGGTCTTAGCTCTTTATAAGAGCTTTAGTTGGAAAAATGTACACATCAGTATTAACGATCAACACTGCTGGATGAAAGCTCTGGCAACTGGCAAGTGGCAACTAGCTCAAAACCTGCCTCAGAGTAATTGATATTAATGGGAAACTGCTCGGCTATTTAGCACATACACATATTAACACAGACAACAATTCAATCATAAGAGAGAACTGCACAATTTATTAAATTAGAAGATTTACAAATTATACAGCAGATACAGTAAATACATGACAAAATAACAAAGCAACCTTAAAGTCTTGTTAGCAAACCAAAAGCAAAAAGACTGATTAGACTTAAACCTAATACTTACTTTTTATGTAGGTCAGTTGAAATAAAAACAGTCAGTCTCGTATTACATTGATTTAACTTTCTAGGTAAATTTGACAGCTGTTAAAAGAAAACAAAAATCAGACATTTTTAATCATCTAAATTACAAAGAGCAAACCTGGGGGCATTATAGTGAATTAAAATTAGCTAAATCATAACCAATTTTATATTTTTAGTCTATTTATATTTTACTTATTTTCAGCATTTAATTGTTTAACTGTGTTGTTATTGGTAACAGAAAAGCAGTTTAACTTAAAAAAAGGGTTTTTTTTATTTTGTGTCATTTCTGAATAAATATATGAAATTATAATCTTACCAAACCATCATGCCATATTCATCCATATTTATTTGCAATCGATTGTAATTTGTCAGTTTAGTTCCGTATGTTATTGTTTTCTTAAATTCTTAATGCTTCTTAAAATACTGCATATTTATGTATAGATATAAATTTTTAAGTTCCTTTTTTTGTTATTTGACAGCTCTGTTTCTGACATGGTCCATTAAGCTTTGTGTGGGAGTGTATTCAGTCCAAGAAGCAAAGCTTTTAACTCTTTATGAAGCTGTCTAATGAGTGGCGCCAAGTATCACCACTCCTCCACAAATTACTTTACTCTGCTTCCAGTCCTCCCTCCTCTGTTTTTGTGCCCCCTTTTTCTCCGTGTCAACACCTCCAGGCCCTCCTTTTTCTTTTCACAAGCCCTTTCAGTGTATTTCTATCAGATGTCATAAACTTGTCATAAAAGTTAAATTTGAACATTTAACTTTTTAAGGGCTGTAAACCATATATTTTTAAGTCTCAACATAATTCTGGAACTCGTAAACAAAACTGCTCATATATATCAAGATAGAAGTTATATTCTGTGCAGTCTTACAGAAATCTGATCTTTCTTTCCTTTCTTTTCCTTTTTTGTTCATTTGTTTAATTTATTTTCAAAACCAGCAAAGAAAATAATTGCATGGGAGTGAGTGAGGCTAAGCTATATTGTGTGTTTCAGTAAGGCTCATGATGTTCTAGTATCTACAGGCCCTTTATTAAAAAATACTGCTTTTCTTGATATGTTCAACAAATCAATCCAGTCCAACAGTTGTTGTATTTTTCTTCATTTAACATTAAGAAGATCTGAACAAAGGGATGTACTGATTTAATTTATTATTCATTTAATTTTTTTTTTATTTTTATAATTTTTTTTTTCATATTGGTCCATTTGATTGACCTTTATTATAATTATGAATTTATTTTATTTTTAAATTTTTTTTTAACTAAACTGAATTAGACCTGCAAAACCTGAAATGAATTTCATTGCCCAAGATGTGATGTTTTGAAAAGAAAGAACACAACAGCACCATCACACCAGGTAGACTTTGGTTAGATGATCGTTAATAGTCTGCCAGTGAACTGTAACAGCACATCATTCGGTAAGGATTCAATATAGTGACAAATAATCTGAGGCGATATTGACAAAACTAATGGTGAAGCCCTGATTTATGCTATCATATTCAGAACGGTCACTTTTCACTTTCCGAACATCAGGCAATCGTACCTGCTCATCGCTCTGGGGTTTAACTGATGAATGACACTGTAGTGTGCTGTGGCTCACTACGGGGCCATTTGTGGGGAGATAAGGAGACTTCCTGGATTAAGGAGGTAGTTGAGGTACATCTCCAGAGAGCCTGTTTGTTTGGGTAAGACAGCTCCTTCATTACTGCAAAACTGTGGGAGGCTGAGAAGCCAACCTGTCTCTGCGATAGCATGGAACTGCTGCAAAAATGTACTTAACCAGACTGAAAATGCAACCGAATTACCTTCAGTGCCTCTAATTTATTATCATGAACTCTGGACTGGTCAAATTGCAGTTTGCATTACTAAAATTAAGCAAATTCAAAATATCGTGACAAAATATGTACCATATCTATGGTGTGAAACTTTACACTTTTGATTTTCACTTTTTTTGTAATGAGAATTGCTTTGTGGGTGGGCCTGCATGACCTAGCAAGTGAATGAGTCTTGACATTAAAATGAATGAGCTCCTGATGCCAGTGTCACTTTGAAAAACCCAAGCTGACCATCGTGTTCCTATCCAAGCCTACAGGATTACCCTCAAAGCAGTCATGCAGGCTTACACACTTGTCTTAGAGAAAATATGAACGATATAAGAAAACATTACGATTAAAACATCGAGCTGTGCTGTGTTTGTACAACACATTATTGCCAATTTTGGTATTTTAGACAAGATGAGTCATATATGTAGTAACATTTTTTTTTTTACTTTCCTTTGTTAAATGTTTTTATTGAATATTTCATCATATTTGTGCTCAACAAAAGCGCAGCTGCACAGTTTTAAGGAAGGAACTACTACTTCGTAGCTTAAAGGCTTCTAAAATTGCAGTTAATTATCCTCATTTCAAATTTTTAAAATGCTATGCGGATTAAAAAATGGCCAGAAATGTGAAATGCATTTTCCCAAAAATGAAACAAAAATAAATGACAAAAAAAAGTTGTTTATTAAGCAATAAAACATAACTTTCCATATTGTTTAGTTATTTTAACAGCTAATTAATGTATTATTAAACGCATTGACAATTCAACAGTTTTTTTCTTCTAAAATGATGTAGCTGAACATAATCCAGGCTCGTGTTTAAAGCAATGTTGAAATCAACAGGTGAATATCTCTTATATCTGAGCCTAGCAGAAAAATTCATATTCATGCATAATGATTTATTCTGTACTAGTGTGCTGATGTACAGCAGTGTTCTGTGAGGCCTCATGCTGCCCCAGTGGCGGTGAAGGGGGAATTAGTTGTAGTGTTGTCTGAGTCCCTGTTAATCCTCAGCTGATTAGTGGAATTCTCATCAAGGCTCCTTGAGAGACAGAGTAAGCAAGAAAGAGTGCGGAAGAGAGACAAGGAGAGAAAAAAGGAGGAAAAAAAAGAAGAGTGAGAGAAAAGGGGAAAAAAAGAGACTTTAGTCAGTGAGATCCCTTTCTCATTTTCTTAGTTTTCCTTTAGCCATTCACCCCCCGACCATGAACCACAGGCTTGCATCTCCTGTGACCAATAAGATCTCAGGGCCTCAGGTCACCTGGCTCACCAGACTAATCCGGAATCGGCCTTGTAGATTAGCACTTTCCCACTCACAGCCACTCTAACCCAAGCCCCGGCAAATCCCGAGGTAAATGTCGGAGCTTCCGGTAAGTGGGTGAGCACGACGTCGTGCAGTGGATTAAAGAGAATAGGATAATATTTACAAGCCTATCGCCAGCAGTGATAAGGCTGAGGATAAACATCAATGGTTCGTCTTCTGCCTCTTTTTTGTCTTTCTCTTGCCAAGGCAAATGGTTAAATCTCTGGATTCCTGCGGGTAGTCCCTTAAACTGATGAACTAAATTAGTCAGCTGTGAAATAATAAATTGTAACAAAGTAGGCAATGACTTAGAGTGGGTTTCTCTATCAAGATGAATTTGTCTTATGAGACACTTGGACCACAGTCTTTTTTAGATCTTTGCAACATTATCATGACTGTAGGGAAATTTAAAGAGAGGCAAATTTATATTTGCTTGATGACACTAAAGTGCAGTCAGTTCAGATGATTAAAAACACAATTCTTTTACAAACTACAAATTGAACAACTACAGTAAACACAAAAAAGCTAATAAAAACCAAAGCCATCACTGACCATAATCAAAAACAAGAATGCACAATGCCATGCTTTTCTTGTTGTTTTCAGCACTTGTTTCAGATGTTTTAGTCTCTGTGTCAGTTGTAGCATTTTTGGCATTAAGCATTTTTTATTCAATATTGGACAAAAGATTAGGGTAAAGCTGTGAGAGACAGACAGAATGCAAATCTTATTCGTTGATTATGAATGATTTATTCTGTGAACTTACATAAGTGGTACAATTACATATTGTATATATTACACCATAATTTCTGAATTCTAAATCAACATTAAAGCTCATCATACAGCTCTGTATGTTCAGTTTAGTTTTATTTATTTAGCCTCAAATCACAACATCTTTTTGTGTGTGTATTTAGTTCCCAGGTTTCAGGGTTCAACATCAAATATACTTTTTGTTAGAGGTTTTTTTTTATTAAAGTGTTTTAAACTACTGACAAGTAGTTACTTTTAGTATAAATTAGTATAATTGACTGAAATTTAGTACAATTAACTTAAACTGCTACATATACAGCCACAGGCTGTCAACTTGTCCCTCTCAGCCTACAACTCATGTCTAAAGGGGAGGCCTCTCACAGTTTAAGGCTCTAAAACCTTTAAACATGTTTAAACAATTTATTTGCAATAAAGAGGCCCACTTTCCCTGAATCCAGCCTAAATTAAAATGGGTAAAATCCTTTCAGTACAGGATAGCTGATACTTCATATCTGTCCACGGTTGTTCCTTTCATGTCATCAGAGCACATGATGGACTTTTCTCTCTACTGTAGGTGGCACTGTTAACCTTGACTTATACTTGGTTGGGCTTTCAGTGTTAAGGAAGTCAAGTGGTGCTGAAGCAGTCAATGTCTGCTCTTCATTACCATTCTCAGCCCCAGGGTGAAATTAATTAAAGTGGGGAATAATAATAATAATAACAAAGATTATCTTTGTCATCACAGTTATGCTAACAACAGTATGGAATTCAGAGGGCAGCCAGCGGCCGAAATAAATACCATCAAGCTTTTATCTTGAAACTTTAGGTACGTGGCTGTTTCTTTTTTTTCTTCCACTCGTGTTTTTCAGGGAAGTGGAGTATTAGTGGTGGTGGGAGGAGGGGGTAGGACCAGAGTGAAGGCAAGTGTGTTATTGTAACAGAGCTTATGAGGGAGTCAAGAGGAGGGCAGTGTGCCGATCGCACGCTAGGCTGCATGATTCACAGAAGATCCATGATCACAAACCCTTTGGACCCCAGTCCCACCCTCTGGCCTTGCCTCCTCTGCTTCTGAAATCCCCACCGTCAGCTTGCATTATGGGACTAATACCAAAGTTATGGTGATTCACCTCACACCACCTTATATGTGGGCGATTTCCATCCATCTGAGGTTAACTGGTGGCCTGGCATGGACAATGTCAGTACAGACTAGACAGTGTTATTTATACTGTGTTTTTTTCTTTATTTTGCACCTAGACAAAATATCACGGTGACAACAGATATATAATCATTAAATAATTTAAAAAGAGAGACGTGCTGGTATTTTTCTTATAGTGCTATTTGCAGAAATAAAAAAAAAAAAATCAGAAAAAGGTAAAAAAATAATAAATAAATGAAACATCCAATCTCAGATTAGCAACTCTTTTCCTTTCAAAGTGGAACAATTTTTTTTATGTTATAATTTAAAAAAAAGGAAAATAGTTCACATGGAATGAATGACGTAACTCTCTTTTGAACATTGTTTGTGTCTGCAAATTTTAGTGCATGCATGTGATATTATCTAATTACATTAGAAATGGCCTGCAGCAGCCACCTCACCCTGTTATATTATCTGAACTGATGAACTCTTGTTGAAACAAAAGGACCCAGCCCTGTCTCGTGACCGATGCTCGAACCTCTTTCCCTGCTGCTTGTAAAAGGGGGATCGCTGACCTCATGTGCGGCTGGGATATTACTTTACGTCTTCATCAGGCTGCTTCCTCAGTGTCGGCTCGTGAATTACGCTAGACTGTCCACCACGTCACTGTATTGCTTCCTCTGTACACTGAGTCAATAGGTGGTCACTGAGCTCTAATAGAAGACAGGCGCTAGGAGGCAAGAGGCCAAAAAGCTGGTGAATTACCGATAAAAGTAACAAGATGACCTGAATTCATTGGATTTTTGAAGTTTTCTGTAATATGAAAATTTTGAATAATCTCTTGAGTGTTAAGGGTTGGAAGACTGGAGTGACAATGGTTTCTGCTACTCATCAATACTTAATTTAATCGAATGTTAATGCAAGCCAGCAAATTTGCGCAAGATATGAATTCCTGATAATTGTGAAAGACAAATGTTCTTTGTCTGATTCACTTCTTCACAATCCAATTAGGTCTCAGTGCTGAAAAAATTAGATGACTGTATGCTTTGGAACAAGATAAAGTTAGCTTAGCTGCTCATTAGCTATTTTCTCGAGCACTCTTATAATATTGTCTTATGAAAGTTAGCTTTGGTCTGAATGACTAATCAAAAGCACACATCCGGTGTTTGATGAAATTTTACCTATTCCCAAAGCATTTCCTGTGTCTGCAAAAATTCATTAGTTCTAGTTGAAAAAGGAAAATGTGGGAATAGTTCACATATGAGTTGAGGTACTTTGTCTCATTGTTTGCTCTCTTGCTCATTCCTTCATTCAAGTTTCCCATCCTCTTTGTCATGCCCTCAGTCTTGCACATGTTTCTGCTTCTTCCCAAGAAAACATCACTAAAATAGCAGCCAAAGTTATGTGTTGCCTGTTCTGTGGACACCCTGTCTGTTTTGACTGGAAAGGGACTTCAGGGGGGTAAAGGTGGGAGGAACATTTTGTACAGGCAGACACTACAAAAAAGAATTTCCTTGAAAAATATGATTCAACTATTTAACGTCAAATTCTGAATTGTCCCAGAGTGATAGGACATGATGCACAACAAACCTGGACATTTGGAGTAGGTAAAAATTAGGTAATATATTTGTTTATTCACACTAAATAGCATCTTTCATATAGTGCTTCACAATAAAAGACACAAATTACATGTGTGTATTAAAAAGCGACGCACATTATATGCAGATAGCCAGATAATAATTACATAATTCAATAAATAAACAAAACAAATCCAAGCTAATGGGTTGGAAGATGCTTAAAAAGTTTTCCACAACAGCATCTGGTGCATATGTTTTGCTATTGTGGTGTGCCTACTGGAACACGTCCTATATATCACACAAACACTGCAAAACTACACAAGCTCTTTTTGTACCATTTGGATGGAAGTTCTTTCACAACACTGCAAAGCTCATATTCCATGGCTATCTATACATATCTATCTATCTATAATCTTGTTTGTTATTATTCCTACCATGTTAATTTTGATTTATTTTAACATCTGTTGAGTGCATTACACAGTGGAGGAATCCTAACACTGCTTTCTTGGATCCAGTTATGGTTATGATAAATGATGTGATTTTCAAAACTTCAGTTGTGAGTAACTAAAATATGATCTATGGGAGAAAATGAAGAAACCGGCCTGCAAGTGAGTAGGGGTTATTCATGTTATCTCCAATTTGAATCTTTCTGGATTTATTCCAGAAGTGGTTATGAAGCGTCTAAAGGTTTAATGGAATTTCCTGAAACAAGTGAAAATGCAATAGTAAAGGAGTTGGATATTTTTTGCAGTGTAGTAACCAGAGAAAAGCCTGGTATGTACACAGTAATTACATCTCAGCACCCTGTGCAGAGTACATAGCAGAAACACAGTCAGAAGGGTCACTGCCCAGGGGATCGAGGTTTGCCCATTAAAACATCATCAGACAATACGGTTTATTTAAAGAGACATATGACTCTCCACCGCTACTGTTTACCCTTCTTGCACTTGAGAGCAAAGATAATAATGTTTGAAAATCAAAGGGAAGAAAAAAAAGGAAAGAAAAGGAAAATGAAATCTGTAATGTTCAAGGAATAAAGTCAGCGCAGGTCAGAAACTGCATGTACAGATGTAGCTAATCTATGTATTTACAATGGGGATTGGGAAAAGATGAGCAGCATATACTGTGTGATTAACTTGCTACTTTTGTTTTAGTCTCCTTTTGGAATGGTTTATGACGATCTTGGAAACTATTTCGATGTCTGGGTCTTAACTTCCTGGATTTTAAATCTGGACTGATTTTCAGGACTGTTGCTATTTTTGGAGCAAAATCTTGTCTAATTGCTTGAGTCATAATGAGCACAATAAGCAAAACAACAGCTCAGTTGTGACAGCAGGAAGTCTGATGCATCCGAATTTCACCTTTACCCTGATAAATCAGTCAACACAAACACTCCCGTGGCGCCCCGCTGGGTAACAGACCCCCACCTTCGGATCCCTGGAGAGTTCGTCACCCTGCTGCATGCCCATCCTATCTGGAATAGTTTGCTCAGATAGGAGATTAGTCCTTTCTAATTGTCCTGTCAGTAAATTAGTAACTTTGGCTCCTCCCTCACTTTACTGCTTCATGTCATCCATGCCTATGACATGCTGCCTGATGTGTACAGATGTCCACGCATCATATTTGGGTCAAAAATGATGAGAGCACAGTTGGAAAAGAAATTGGAACACAGAGTTGATATAAAAGCATTCCAAGTGGATCAATTAAATACAGCTTTGACTAAAGAAATCTGCCTCTTTCCATCTGCGAGTTATGATTTGCCATCGATTAGTCGAGTAAGCACATACCACTGCTGAATTCTTGTGTCCTGTTGTTGAAAAAAAAAGATAATGAAGCAATTAAATGCAAGAGCATACACGATAGTGTATATCTATCTATCTATCTATCTATCTATCTATCTATCTATCTATCTATCTATCTATCTATCTATCTATCTATCTATCTATCTATCTATCTATCTATATATATATATATATATATATATATATATATATATATATATATATATATATATATGTATGTAAGTATGTATATATATATAATAAAAGTTTGGCCTTTTTTCCAGTTTTACTTGTTTTTGTTTACTTTTGCCTCAAGTATTCTGTAAAGCACATTTTATGGCATTGCTTTAAACTTACCTTATCTTGACCTAACTTCTATACACACATCTCCCCCCCTCAACATCAATCAAGCGTGTGAGAGGCATAGTGGTAATTTGTTAACCTTTATCCAGTGATCTCTGCTGACCTTAGATTCACCCTCAGGCTGACTGTGTGTGTAGAAAAGCTGCACTGGATGTTTTTAGTAAAACAGACAGGAATGAAACATCTCTAATACATATTGCTGTTTAACTTGTTACATTGTTACTTGCTATATTTCCCATTAACACAGTGAAAGATTGTAATTCACTCTACTTGTTTGCTAATGTATTGCATGATACAGCGTGATCACAAATATACAGTTTGGTTAAACGAATGAAGCTAAATCTTGAAATGAAACGTAAAATGTACTTTTATCATATGAGCAAACATTAGTACAAACACAGTTATCAGTTTGCTTAATCAAAATGTAATTTGACATTAAGAATAAAAAATAAAAAATTGTTGATATTATCTTTTTTTCAATTAGGAAGCAAAGGCAAAGAAATTTCATTTCCCAGCTAGATTATTATTCAAGGCACAACACTGGCTCACTGCTAACTCTGAGAGCAAATGCTCTATGCCGATGCATATTCATATGTTTAACATACAGACATGCATTCCTAATGATGTAGGGAAGAGTGGAATACAATAAAGCTCATTAATACATTTTACCATGCCAGTCAGTCCTCATCACAAAAAGGGTGCTGCACAGCGTCAAATTGAGCTAATTCAATTCCCCAGCAAAGAGCTTCTCCAGTGTGAGATGAAAACAAAAAGAAATTAAATAAAGCCATCGTTTTTAGTGGAAATTTTGGACTTTTAAAAAATTCATATTTCGATAGTTTCTCATTTATCATCTCATTACCTCCTCAACTGCAAAGTTTGGTCTTGTCTTCTCATGAAACATTAACAATTAAAATGTCACTTTTCCTTCTTTTTTTAAATTTTGTTACATTTACCGGTATTGTGTGAAACAAGACACAATTTAATTTCCAGATGGCGCTGCTATTTAGTGTCATTGTAAGTCTTATATGACATGAAAATCTCACAAATGCTTAAAATTTCTTCTCTCCAAGGAACGCTGAATGCAATTAATAAATAAAATAATAAAGCAACAATTGGCAGAACTGTCCAGTTCAGAAACAACACTCTAAAAGTTGCCTTTGACCATATTTGACTGCATGCCAAACCCACCCATCAAATTGATCTAAATGCATTTATAATTAACTGATGAGAAAGTAAATAATGGGCTTGCTTCAAGTAGCTTTTTCTGGTTTCGTGAAAGCTACTTGGACAAAACTTTGTTCTAAGACGGCAGGTGGCAGAACCTGTCATTGTAAGCTAATGAATATTAAACTTGGAGACTGCATTGGGTAAATGTGCATCTCCCTGTCTGCTGCTCACATACTTCCTTATCAGAAACAATGATAGTATTCAAATCACAGTGGTAGCCAGTTCATCTTAGAAGCCTGTCTTGGTATGACCTTTTGTTATCTTCATACGTGCCCATGTCACTTTTGGTTTTAAGATTTAACATGAACCAGCTCCTGATGTTAGAGGTTAGACAACCAGACGTCTTGTCCAGCCAGAGTTGGAAGATGTCAGTAATGGCAGTGGACTTTGTTTATAAATTATTAATGATTTTCTTCCCTCCCTGTCATTTTGGACAGGCTGTGAAACAAGCCCACGCCTCTCCTGTTTGCGTGGCAGCCCTCTCCTCAAACAGATTGCAATTTATTCCTCTGCAGTTTGTCCATCAAGGCTAACTCTGACAACATAATCCCAAGCTAATCCGCCATGTTCAGTTTTTCTTGTTGGCTCTCATGCAAAGTGCTCTGCCAAATCCCACTACCTGTCAGCCTGGCCTTGCGATGTGGAGCCCAGACGAGCTGCCAGCCCTGCTGCAGTGGCTCCCGTAGGGGTGTGGGGTGGAGGCAGGTGGGGGGGCATTGTGCCTGGGTAGACTTAACCCCTGCCTCCCTCCCTGTAATCCACTGTAAACAGCCAGAGCCTTAGAAGGGCTAACTGCACTAATCAAGCCCCAAGCTTGCCCAGTCACTATCATACAGAGCACTCTAAGAACTAGAGATTTGAGATGCTACTGCAGTGTATGTGAAAGCGTATGAGTGTGCATGTGGAGCAGTGGGGTCCATTGACAGATTTTAATCCCCAAGGGGTGGGAAATGTGCCAATTTAAGGCAGCGATGGGTGCCCAATCAATGGCCAACTAAAGGATTTCACCAATTACTTTAAATATTGACAAATAGAGAAAGGACGCTATTGCACTAAAATGACTCTAAATATTTTTATAGCAATACCAAAGTATCCCTGTAGTACTATACAAAATTACAGTACAAAATTAAAATTTAGCAAGTGGGAAGAAAAACAACCAGTTACTTATGATTTATGGTCTTAACATGGATATAAAAGTATATACTCACATTGTTTCCTTAGGCACCAGAGGCTGGGTTGAACTCCAGTGCTCAGGACACAGCTGCGTTTCCCCAAATGGTAAACCGGCCAATCAGTATTCTCCTCTCCCTTTTACAGAGCCACATTTGAATTTCCTTCACATTCTCTTCCAGTCTCCCTGACAGTGACCCAAAATCCACAGTAAGAACATAAAAGGCTTGACAGAAGTCAAAGCCAAATGAAGTCAAACTAAGCCAACTCCCCATCAACAAAAATGAAAGTTTCAGAAAGTTGAGGTGCACACAAGCAATAAAGCTTTAAACTGTTTTTTCATTCATGCTTTGTTTTGTTTTCTTGTACCTGTTCTTCTTTTTCATTGTTCCCTATAATGAACAAATTCAGTAGGCTGCAGTAGGTGGGGATCATGGTTTGTGGCTGTCAACAGGGGATTTAGAATTCCACTTTGTCAATGTCCATCAAGTATAATCAGTAAAGTCCCTGGACACTAATCTGCGTTGCTGAATCATGAACTTGTTTCTGGTGTGGCACAAAAAAAGGAATTTTGTGAAAATTTTTTTACAGTACACATATCAAAATAATATTTTCACACCTGAAAAGATGTTATTTGTTGAAATATATGATACATTTAAGATATAATTGCTACTAAAATATAACTGCATTTAAAACAAGCTAACAGCTTGTTCACTATAACAGATTAACCATCTTACGCAAGTGTAAAATGTTTGCATTTTACCATAATAAAATTAATGAAAGGAGTGACAATTTAGATGATGTAACTACAACCATAGTATAATTATTTAATCTGAAATGGACTCTGTAAAAACAGGGGGCTCCATGTGGACATACTGACTCTTGTTCTGCTTTACTGTGCTGCTGCTTTGTCCACTTTCAAAAAGCCTAGACTGTGGGAAAGCTCTGGACAAATATGTTTGCCACTTTAGAGCTCCAGATAAAAGTGGCCTTCAAGGGTGGAGCTTAGGGAAGTGTTGAGATGACAGTGAGAGGGTTGGTGGACCTGCAGGGAAAATGTGAACATGACATGTAGCTGATAAGAGTCCTCCAGCAGGTTAACACCAGAGCTTGTAACTGGGATTGCCCCAAGAAGCCCTCTTAGGAAGGCCTGGCATCTGCAAGATAGCAAAAGCCCTGACGCTCACACAACTGAGCACACAACAGGTCTGGAAGGTGGCTAGGACAGAAGTTCCCCCCAGCACACCTCTGAAGATGATTGTTGGTAAAAAGAACAGATAGTGTACTGGTTCTTGTAAGTGTTAGACAAAGCAGGAAAACTTAAAAGCCTTTTAACTAAGAAAGAAAAACCCTCACAAAAAACGTCACAAATAAGTAAACACTACAAAACAAAATGCTTGGTTCTCCATTTAGTCACAAGGAACTAGGGATGGGAATTAAAAGGAATCTAGTGATTCTGATTATCGATATTATGATTCAGTTCATTATCGATTCTCATTGGCTCCGCTTTGAGAGAGACCACTATCACTAAAAAGCATATCAAAGACATTATATTTGTGCAAGTTAATTGCATGCTGTAGATCAAATGTTTTTGTATGTCGGAGGTATTTTCCCTGTTTGTTGTGATCAGTGTTGGAGTTGTTGCAAAAAAAAGTAATTATTACACATATTACATAGAACATTTTTCTTAAAAGTAATGCAGTACATTATTCAATTGCTCCAAGGAAAAAGTCATTCTTTATACTGCCTGTTAAATTGCCTTAATGTTACTCTGTAAAATAGCTGGAGCCCACATACCAAAAGAAATCCTTATCCTAATGAGGACACACATATTATCTTTCTCTTAGCATGAACACACTATGAACACAAAGACGAGAGCGCAAAGCAAAGATGAAAACCAGCACAAAGACTCTATGAAAGTGATTCTACTGTAGAAACATGAACAAGTAAAAATGGAGGCAGCAGCCTGACTCCTCATCAGTGTATTACCTGTTAAAGTTCAGTGTCTGGCTGTTGCCTGGGGCCAGCATTCAATCAGCTTTAACCTTCCTGCCTTCTTGGGACCTTTTTGTGCCACTGCTATGTGTTAAATGGCTGCCATTTCCACTGTGTTCAGTGGAATATAACCAAACTTGCCACAGGATAGTTTTTACCTGTCAATGTTAATATTCCAGTGTGAATTCCTTAAATCAGCCTAAAATGGCTGAGCAGCAGAAATCCCCACACCCATCACCCTGGGGACCATTTTCTGCCCATTGACTTCCATTATAAACGCTATTTTTCAACCCCAAATTATCATCATATGATTTTATTTTTTCTTCTTTTCTTGGATGTCAATGAAGACTCAGGGCCTTGAAGTTTTAATTTTTAAATTGCAAAAAAAATGCAAAAAAAATAATGGCAGGTCAAAATGTATGTTGGTGCCAATCTTTGGTCCATCTAAAGGCCTACTTATAATGACAATCACATATTACTTCAACTGGTTTTTTGTGGAAATATTTAGTTTCGTTTTTTGGTTTTTGGGGCTTATAACACAGGGCGCTCATGTAATAACACTGGGATTTGAAGGGTTAAAACAACGAAAATATAATTAAAACTTTACATGAATATTTCAGGGAGAAGTAGTTTTACAAGGTTGGCTAATTTAAAGTGGAATAAAATATGGATATATGGTCTTTTTATGGCGTGGCTGAGAATGGTCCCTAGGGTGATGGGTGTGAGTTTTTTAAAGGATGGCAGGAGGGTTAACATCACTTTGGGTTCTTCGCCAGTTTAGCATTAGTATTAGCGTTAACTGTGGCTAACTTATCGTTAGCAGTTGTCTGGCAAGCTTACTGGTAACATGCTTCTAAATAGCCAAAGTTGTGTTAGCTGCAAAATGAAGTTGAAGTCCTGAATACAGTGGTCTTGTCCTTTTGTGCAATAAAAATAAAAGTAGTGTTCATATCCATGATGTAGACTGCTCTAATATTTTCCTCTTCTGATACACAAACTGAAATTAGCTGAAGTGCAACTGGAACTGATAAGTGAGACTGATAGACAAGCTGACTAACAATTCCAAGGAACAGGAATACTGGGAACAAGACGGATTCTCGTTTCCTATCTCTACAAGGAACTCAGCAAAGGAACCTGTTTCCTAACCCGTTTGTGGTGTTTGCATTTTTGACAATCATCCAATATTAAACTCTGTGATGGTCTCACAACATTATCTGAGTTTTTAAAACATTGCAACCATAAAAATTAACAATGCCAAATAGATATTGAAATTATCTCAGTTGCAAGATATATAGATTTCTTGTATAGTTTAACTGACATGAAATACTGCTCAGCCACATCAGTCTAAGTCAGGGGTGGCCAACTCCAGGCCTCGAGAGCCGGTGTCCTGGAGGTTTTAGATGTGCCCTTGATCCATCACAGCTGATATAATGGCTAAATTACCTTCTCAACATTTCTTGAAGTTCTCCAGAAGCCTGGTAATGAACTAATCATTTGATTCAGGTGTGCTGACCCAGGGTGAGATCGAAAACCTGCAGGACACCAGCTCTCGAGGCCTGTAGTTGGCCATCCCTGGTCTAAGTGGTATTTGTTTTTTTATTTTAAATGTGATTTTTTTGTTGAAAGAAAAATCAGAAATATGTGTGTGGGTTAAAATCAGTATCTTCCACGATAAAGATAAAGAATATGGTTTTCATGAACACACTGGAAAAAAATATGCATAGTGTTTTATGGATAGAATAAATGACACAGATGGATCACAGTGATTATAATGCATGAAGGCCAACATTGTTTGTGTGTTGTGTTGACAAGAGGCATATACACTGTCTTTCTTTTTCTTGTTTGTCCACACATGTGGGTATATCTTCCACACACTACACTTCCAGAAAATAGCTTCATCTCTTGCGTGACACCCTAGAAACTGGCACCCTTGTGTGTGTATATGTAAAAGGTAATCATAGTACATTTAACATGAGGTCCAGTAAGCAGCCCTTGGTGGTACATTCATGTACACTATACCTGTAGCGAAATAAAAAGACTTTCAGTTTACCCCAAACTCTTCCAGCATACAGTTTAAAGCATGTAGGAAAGGTTGGAGCAACGAGGTCTTGGTGTCTTAGTACAGAAACTTTCTCTTTGCAGTGACATTACATAAGCAATGATGCCTATCGACATGTGGATGTTGTGACCCATGAGCAGGCTTATTACTCATTAATGTGTTTCTAAATGACTACTCAGTACTCATGGGTCAAACCACATTCATCTTCTACGTTCACCTTAATTTTGATTAATGAGGGTTGCTATTAGATAGTGGAGGCTGGGTGTCAGGGATGGTGATGGCACATTTGGCAGCAATAACCATAAAATGGTAAACAACATATTTTAATGTTAAGACATATTTGTCATGCATGGACCCATCATGTCCACAGCAGCCAATACAGATTTTTGCCTTGGAATAGAGATTGAAAATGTGACGTCATTCAGGGGTAAAACCGCAATGAATTCTGGGAACTCGTGGCAAGAGGTACTAGCGCACGCAGGCTTTCAATTGAAATCAGTTACACAGCGATAAAAAGAAACACAAAAAATGGCAAGAAGCTGTTGTATTATTAACTGCAATAGCCAGTCGCATGACAGCCACGGGAAGCCGACGGGTAAAGAGATCGGTTGTTATCGGATTACATCGTTGAAGAGAAATTGTTGGAGCCAAGTCACAAAGAGGCGACGGGTGGCCTGGATTGCAGCCATTCAAAGACAAAATATAACATCCCAGAACACTCCAGCTCACAGGTTAGTCTGCTCCAAGCATTTCCACAAAGGTCAGTTCCACCAAGGTATCTTATTTTTTTTTCTGTGACAAATAAAAATTGTTGTATTGTAAACACAATATTTTTGCTATTCTTTACCAAATCTTTTATTTGGTGTATACCAATAACCAATTATGAAAATACTTCAGGATTCAAAAGAAAAAGAAAGCAGTCACATATACCTGTAGATTTGTTGAGTGTTATACCATATCTTATAGGCTAGTCTCAATAGACCACAGAACAAATGTCACAAAACCAGAAAGGACAAGAAAAAGGCAATAAAAAGTGAGTGATGACCATTGATATTTCAGCCTGATGAAATCCTGTGTCAGGAGACTTTGCTTGGCTTTACATAAACAGGGTAATAAATAGATCGATCACACATAGCAAAGGAGATTCATGTCACATTAAGTGACAGGACACTGAACATAGGCCCAGCTATGTCTCATTACTCAGAGGACATTTCCCTCATGTGTGTGTGTGTGTGTGTGTGTGTGTGTTGTGTGTGTGTGTGTGCATGAGAACATGACTGAGAAGATAGGAGTTTGCATGTACCAAGCCGGCACAGTATAGAGGACAGCTGCTGCAGATACATCACTCTGCAGGATGAAAACCACATTCTGAGGGCTTAAGTAGCGCTGCTGGCTGTCCATTTATAGTTAAATGTTGGAGAAATTGTGTTTGCATAATGACTGTGTCTAATAGGTTCAGTGGGTGGTGAGTTTAACTTTGAAAACAAACAATTTCTGTATGATACAACATAATATATTACTGTAAATTCTCTTGATTGTTATATATATATATATATGATATATATATATATATATATATATATATATATATATATATATATATATATATATATATATATATATATTGTGTCAATTTCACTTCACCCTGCAAATGCAGTGTTATGTTCTCATTTGCATTTGTTTCATGTTGAACGTATATCACTTGTTTATAACTTAGCAGTCACCAAAATTTATGACTGCACAAACTAAAAATTTCTTTGAAAAATCTTTTCTAAATATAGAATGAACAAAAGCTCAACTAAATTCAAGGCTAACGGTTCCAAGGCTCACTATGATCTCTTGTAAACTGCACTGTTTAGATGTCAAATGCAGTGATTATTATAGAATTTTAGAAATTACAGTGTTGCCTTTTCTATGCGACTGTCAGCATCTGTATGGACGAATGGACTGCAGAGGTACAGGCTTGTCCAAAAAGGTAAGCTGAATTTTACAGCAATTAAAAAAAAAGCAATTCAATTTGGAAATGGAAATTATAAATGCACACATTGCATTGTGGTAAAAAGCAAGTACAAGTACAGTAGCACTGAACATCTGCACTAATTGAAGTAGCAAGAGGGCCTACAGTATGCAAGTCAAATTCGTGGAAATTGGCTACTCCTGATCAATGTTGGTCAAGTTACTTGAAAAAGGTAATCAGTAACTAATTACTAATTACTTTCCCTAAAAAGTAATCCCATTACTTTACTGATTACTTATTTTCAAAAGTAATTAATTACTTAGTTACTTAGTTACTTTTTAAAAACACGATTTACAACCTGAATAGGTGATAAAGTGATAGATCTTTCAGCCCATTTCTACTTTTTCTACATAATCCATCATACAAAATGTAATCAAATGGAAAAGTCTCTTTTTTTTTAAACTTGTTTTATCAGTTTTAATCTTTTAACTTTATGCATTAAGCAAAACTTAAATTATATGCAACATTCTCTGACTTGAAGAAATTAGTTTAACATTTAAACCTATTTTCTGCACATTCCAGCACATAAAATAAAATATTTTTTGTGTTTACACTCAGTCTTTCAAATAGATGCAAGTAAAACAGAGCAGAAAATAAATAAAGTCAAAGACTAGAGGTCCTTTTGCTCTATTTTCACGTGTAAAGCAGGAGTGGGGTAGGCGGAGGTGTGCTCTGGTGCAGGTGTGCCGCAGCGGTCAGTTGAATCTCTGTGAATTTCCCATCACGTCGTAGCGCACTCGGTGCCTGTTTAGGGGGGTTTTTTCGGTGTAAAAAGAAGTTTTCTTCCCACGCACAACGGACGCTAATGTTTTTGTCACTTTTTATGGAATCAAACTCAAAGTAAGGTCAGTACTTCCACGCTTTAAACGCTGCACGCTCATACTCTCTCCCGCACTCGATATATTATCCATTGTTGATCTGCACACAGCTGTTGCCACGAACGTCGCACTCGCTTACGTCACTGTCATGAGACATTCTCACAAAAAAATCACGGTTTTAGTAACGCAGTAACGCAGCGTTCCTACGGGAAAGTAACGGTAATCTAATTACCGTTTTTGCAATAGTAATCCCTTACTTTACTCGTTACTTGAAAAAAGTAATCAGATTACAGTCTGCCCATCTCTGCTCCTGATATATTTCTTTTGAACTAACACAGTTCCTCATCAGGCCATGAGGCAGCCTTTAAAGCATCAACTCACTTAAAACTTAAAACAAATTGGCTATGAGTGTACTGAACTTTTATGGTTTTCATTCAGTTTATTCATCAGCTCAGTAAGGGTTCTAATACATTTACCTATCAAGAAATTTCAAGACCATATTGCATCTTCTGTAACTGAAATTGAAATATAATTTGATACGAATACTTTCAGTGCACTTACGACAGTTCTATACTGCTCTTATTTTGTGGTTTTAGCTTTATAAAAACATTACAAATACGTTTATATTTTATCAACTGTTGACTATTCAAAAAGTAATGTGGCCCAGTGTCAATTGTAGCACTATTGTAAAGACTGACTTTTTTTGACCTCTTCTAAAATCAGAGGAGGCAGAGTTAACCATTAAAGCAAAAGAAAATATAAGATGTTCTTGCATGTTGTTTCAATCATCTAACAAATTCTTGTGACATCCTGAAACAATTCTTGGCGGTCTCTGTTATAAATAACTAGATACAAAAAAGCATAAATGCAGCAAAGAGAGAGAGAGAAAAGAGACAACAGAATAAATTAGATACAAAAATATCAAAAACGGCCAAACCGCACACATTAAGGTCTTGGAGTCAAGTAAGATAATACTTTATATTAAAACATCTTTTTGGAATGGTTTTCATACAAATGACTGAATATGAGCCATATATTCACAGTGGGATCCATCAATTTAACATTTCGTTTGACAGAGTTTGATGAGATGTTGATGGTGAGACTAGGCAAACTTTTTTACCAGAGCTCCTGCCAGGAAAGAATGGCACTTCTGTCAGTGTATATAGATGGTTATTACTTCCATCTGTTTTTTTTTTTCGTCTTTCGTCAGGTATACGCACACGCAAGCCAATGTCTCCCGTGTCTCTAGTCACTTGAATAAAAAAGTGATTTTCTTATGCATTAATATTTTTATCCATGTTATCTGAAAAGGTCAAGGAAGTGATAAAATTGAAAAAAGTTGATTTCTGGGTGACTGCATTTGTATACACTGCAAATTACAAGCTGTCCAGGTCTCAACATGCAGACAACATTACACCAGACAACATACCTATCAGAATTACTAAACAAATTGCCATCTAGCTGACATCAGGAGACAGAACATCTAAACAGCCAGAGATATGTGTATATTACAGACAGAGACATGCATTCTTTGTCAGTCTAATGACCATTAGAAAGATAAATCAGTGTGACTATATACAAGCTTTTATACGCATAAGTTAAAATGCAAAGAATTAGGCAGTTCAAACCTCTGGAAAGTAACTTCATGTAAGAAAAGTACTTTTGCTGCTTGAACCTGTGACATAAGAAATTACTCAGTTGTAATGAGTGGGAGAATGGTTCTAGCCATGGTACTTTCTTTTTCAACTGTATACATTGCACATTACTCTTGAATTAGTTTTTCATGGTTTCCTCTCCTCTCTATTTTGATGTGTATAATTTAGGTAAAAAAGCACTGGGAGCATCGCATTAGTTCACCTAAAGTTACTTAACGCTAACACATATTTGAAATGGTTTGCCTTTATGCAATGGCTTTTCCATATTTTACAACATAGATTATAATATAGAAAAATATATAATAAATACTCTCTTTTAAAATGATTAATACCCCAAACCTTTAAGGTCCCTTTCTTGTTCTTTTTACAAACTGGATCTTATATTTTTGAATGATTGAATCTTGGACTGATAATTTTCCAGAGTTATTCCAGAGCCTTAATGAAAGTGTAATGCTGGGCAATGATGACAGACATAAACTTCTGATTTAAACATTTATTATTTAGTCCAAAAGTGTCTCATAATTCTGAGGTGTGTTGGCATTTTGCATCATGATGAGCCAGAAGTCTGAGCGATGAGCTGTAGAAGCGCCAAGACTCGTCTCCGCAGAGGCAAGTAGGGCCTCATCTGTGACTGAGTGGGTGCTAGAACACCAAGCAGAGAAGTGCCGGGTCGCAGTAAAGGTTAACAAAATCAAGAAAGGGAATTTACGAGCGTCCGTGCTTCACGAGTGATGTCGCCAGCAGCAAGGGAGGGAGTGTAAAAGACAAGGGTGAATGAGAGGATTAGAAAGTGTGTGAGGGCGTGTGTGCAGATGTATGTGTGTCTGTGTGCACTGGGTATTGGGTTTTTCCTACGTTGAAAGTCATATGTTTGGACAGAATTATGAGGGACCCTTTCTGCGAGTGTGTGCTCATTCACTGATGTCTTGGTGCCCTCCATACACTAAATAAAAGCTGAAGGGTTGACCCATGCAACTTACTTTGAAAATAATCTAAAGGCACAATAATGTGACATGCTATCATGCACATGCTCAAGTTTGAATAATCACAGTCACCTGTCGTAGTATGAAAAAGGTCAAAACTCTATTGTGTTAATGAACTTCTTCATACTCAGCAACACCAACAAAGAACAGAAACTGTGGGTTCTTTAAAAGTGCATTACAACCTGCAACACCTGCATGCTATTTGTATTAAATATGTTTGAAAAGTAATTTAAAATAGAATCAGATGTTCTTGATTTTTAGAAATTTGTTGGGATGTTGTTAAAATGAATGAATTCCAGAGTGGACACTGGCGCCACCGGGCCCTCTGACCACCACCAGTAGGCAACGGGTGCCCAAGGACACAACGACCAAGACTGTCGGAGCCAGGGCTCGAACCGGCAACCTTCCGATTACAAGACGAACTGCCAACTCTTGAGCCACAATCGCCCCACACCTTAAAGGCCGGTCTGTGAAAGTAACTCCAAACTGTAAAACTGTATACACTAGTTTGATACATGCACTCGGTACGAATAAAAAAATTCCATTTCTACTGCTGAAGGTTTCCTACTGCACATCTAAAGATATACCAGTGATAGTAGTCACAACAGCAAAAGGTAGGCACATCCACCATTGCTACTGGAAGAAAATTTGCCTTTCAATACAAAGCAAGATGTATAATTAGGATTTTCAAACACAGACACTAAGTATCTTCTGTCTGGTTTGCTTTTCCCATCTGTGTAGGTTCACTGTAGCTCTTTGCTCTGTAACAGAGTCTGCTTGAAACAGCTTTAATAGATCTTTCAGCTTTGGCAGATTGTGATAATTATCAAAACGTTTTTCTTTCCCCCCTTTTTGGGATTGCTGAAAATAAATTGAATCTTTGTGCTCATATTGAAACTTTCACACATTAAAATCAGACTTTGATCATATCAAACCATTTAAGGATTTCCCATTATTCAGCTAAAAACAACATCCAAGTGTATTCATACTGACATCTATTAATGAAAACAATACACACACAGATCACCAACACAGAGACACTTAAACTGTACAGATAAGATGCCTCGCCTGTGCTTTCTGACTGTCTATAAGTGGAGTAGAGACCATAGATTTTGGGAGACAACCTTGTGATAGGACACTTCATCACAGTGGTTTGTGGAAGGTTCTCAGCTCTCTCCCCCACTGATAGCTCCAGTTTGTCTGGAAGAAGTTATGCTTTGTGATAGTCTGGCAGAATCATGGAGTTGTCTCCTCGAACCAGTTGAAACCCATACATTGTATCAAGTTCTGAAACATGTGGTTTTAATTTGATCCCTCACAAAACTGCTTTCATTTTTCTTGATAAATGTCGTACAGTGCTAATGCTATTATTCTACACATTATCAAAGTAACAACAGATGATATAAGTGGTGGATTTCCAACCGAGCATACTGCTGTGAATTGAACATATATGTAATGCTGCATCACATTTTGGCTTCCTGACCAGCTCCTTGCTGGCCTCTTTTGGTCCTCACCACATGTGAGGATATTCATCATTTTCACATATAATAACACAGAGCATTGAATTTCCCTTTTCTTATTTTTACGCCGCTACCACTGAGCTTAGTGCACAGTGGGCATCAGTCAGCCTGACCATCCAACCAACTGTGGTGCTGATAGCTGATCTAAGTCAAGCAACATTTTGAGTTTTCAAAAAACTGTTGGGGAGAATCTGTGGCTGACAGCTCCACCCCGAGTTGAACACCATCCATCTCTCCAACAGCCGTTGCCTGCTGCCTCTCTGAGATTCAGTCGGAGAGCATATTTGCCGGATGACAGTGAGCTCTGTGTACCATCCATTAAGGCTAAGGTAGATACAGTGTCATCAGGACCCTCTCATGCTGGCATAAATCCATGGACAACAATAAGTCTAGGTCAAGTGATTTATACACAAGGGCACGTATGGACATGCTCTGAGTCCTGTGTTCTGCAGACATATACATAGAGGCATGTTCAAGCACACATATGCCATGCAACTGCCCAGCGCAAACTGTGGAAACCTGTTACTGTACTCAAGAGGACTGTAATGGGAGTCTTGTTTAAAGTACAGAGGAATCTGGACAAAGTCTGGCGGAGGTCAATGCTTGAGGAAATGCAGAGCTTGAGGGAGTGAGTGCTAGCAGGTCTCCTCCTTCCTGCTCCTCCTCAAAGAGCAGGAGGAGGTGGTACATTGTGGATCACACAGATACTCATGCATTTCACACATGTATGCATTTTGAAAGCACAGGGTTGTGCACAGACAGCAGAAGTTGAAGTGCTAAGTGGGTTCACGGCACTTGACCATAATCTTTGAAGGAGTATCGAGTGTGTCTTGGAGGCTCACGTGTAACATCTCTGACCAGCCCCTGGTATTACTTCTGTTTTCCACAAAGGAATATCTTACTTGGGTAAACCAAAGTGTTCCCATGGCTACAGCAGAGATAAATTACCACATGACAAAGGTTAAATTGATACAATCTTTTGTCAATAAGAGGGTGTACATGCTTTGCAATAACTCACTCAAATGGATTTTATCAACTAAATGTGTTGTTCTGGCCTAAATCTGGATTTCAGAAAGTTATAAGTGAAAGAAAGAAACAAAAAACACACAGATCCACACACAATAGGGTCATTTCTATTGTAACAAAAGCATAGTTCCCATCATAGGACTATTGGGGATCTGCCAAAGAGGGACTGATCCTTGTGATATTCCCCACTATCCACTGTTTGTTAAAAAAAAAAATACAACTGACAGTTCCTTGTCTTAGCCATAGTCCTCATGACCCCTTGTTGTACATCATCAGACTTCAACAATATTGACTTCTGTAGAAGAGATTAGCTGTCAAGCTTTTATTTTGTTAAGGGATCAAGGTCCTTCATGTTCTTACCTAAATATAACTTTACTCCATTGCAGGTTTGAAATTGCTGGTGCAGGTGGTATTTCATTTATGGGAGCACTCAAGACCTAGAATGCTTTGGCTTGACCACTGGGCTTTGGAGGGATTATCTTATGAATTCATGTTTTACAGCAGCTGTTAGTGAGAAGTCACCAGGGGTCTAAAAGTGGATGTGAATGCCCTCACCAATTGTGCCATATGGTCACTTTCTTTTTTCCCTTGTCTGAAAACCTCATCTATTTTCAAACGCTGGTTTGCCTGTTCAGTACACACCGTTATTTAGAATATCTTACAGGTTTTAATTGTGAGGGAATGGAAAAAGCATGATATTAGAAGATCGCTGTTATGAGGGCTGTATCAAACTACACCCAAATTTAAACGTCCTTAACCCTGTCTCTAGCAGCATCAAGTTAATCTTGTGCATGTCTACATTGATAAGGATCTCCTGCAAGAAAACTATGCAGCACCTCTTAGGTCATTGGAAATTTTGATTTATGAGGCAGGAGGAGCCACGATTGACGAACTGCTAATGCTCACTTGGATGCTTGGATTGCCATTGCCATTCACAAGAGGCCAGTAGACCAGGACTAAATGAGACTGGGAGAAAATGTCACCTGCATGCACAACCTTTTACACCACGGAGCCCTTCTCAGAACTGTAAACTATCTCACACGCCGCTGGCCACTTCCATTGATGGCTCATGTCAGAATCCAACTAGCGATACCAGCTTTCTCCCACTTCGCTGTAAATCAAATTGCTATCTAAAGAGCAGGACTCAGTCTTACACTGCATGACAGTGACATATGGGAAATCCCCACTCCTGCAATATACCACTGGAAGTCTAACAAGATCAAAAAGGTCACAGGCTAGACTTAGCACACTGGATTTGGATTTTTGTTACATGGTGTGCAAGCAAAGAAGAAGCCAATTACTAGACCTCCTGCAGCAAGAGACACCTTGTTGACAGACTTTAAATAACTGAAAAACTGTAGAGTGTCTAGTGGAACATTTAGTTAAACAAAGTTGATACATTTAGATTTTAAAAAATCTAAAGTTGGTTTTGTCAGTGAGTATATCCTTGAAGACACCCAATTTAAAATGCCAAACTTCACAGGAGAAGTACAAATGTTTATAGTCATGTTATGACAAACACAATTTAGCTTCTTTAGCTAATATTGCCAGTGTATGTGAATTTAAATTTTCTACATAAGACTTTCTACACAATTAAAGACATTTTAACAGCCTTTACCTCCTTGATGAGCTTCACCCCGTTAATTAGAGTGATTCATGAAATTCTTAGCAATCATTTCATTAACTTTGTCTGTACAATCCACCTGTAGCAATCTCAAACGTTACTACAGTATAGTTTAGCAATGGTTGCTATGTCCAACTTTTAAATACAGTCTATTATTCATGTGTCTGCATCACTTTAGATTATAACTGATAAAGTCAATCTTATTTAAAGTGCGGTACACTCTTCAGTAGTTTAATCTATTATCATCGTCATCCTCTGTTTGCTATATTATATAATAAATATCTGATTACATGAATATCTAGAAAGACAAACTTTGAAATAAGACTATATTCAGTGAATTAAATATTGTAATAGAAATGTAGTTGCTAAAAGCAGCAAACTGGAAGTGTTAAAAAATGTAATTAAATTAATCTCATTACCTTTTCTTATTAAGATCATGGGGAAGTGACTTTTTTTGGCTTCAAAGCCAAAAAAAGTTTTGGTAACGGACAGATATATTTTTTCTTCGCAAAACTTCATTGCTTGATCGCACATGCCTAGTTTCATTCAACTGATCAAAACTTTAAAGCAGGGACCAGACTGAATCTATATATAAGTTTGCTTTCCTTGAGCTTGAGGATTTACTTTTGGTTTGTCAACCTCTGGGCACCATGGAGACGGGGTCATGACCACCCAACTGCAATCCTTAATCAGTCCTTACAAAGCAAAGCTGCTGCTCATCTCACTAGGGGGCTTCCTTTACCTTCTGATAGCATGTTTTTATGAGGTTCACATGGAGGGGTCACTACCCTCTCTCATGGAGTCATAGACCCCTGCCATGTTGGCCCTTGTGTCTGTTTGCTGCAGTGGTAATCCACTTGTGCTTGCTTTCCACTGAGCAACAAGTCTGCGACTTAGTGACTTGGCTGTTTGTAGGGGGAGCTTCAGTGATCACTGCAGTAATTGGTTCATCCGAGTCCCTATATCTCACCCTTTTAAGGTTTTTGATTGGCCAAGTTTGCCAAGAAGAAGAGGAGGAGACAAGTAAGGGATTATCGGATGAGAAATTACCCAGGAGAAAAAAGCAGCATGAGTTCAGCAGCTTCACAGCTGATAGAAAATCCTCCTGAATTTTTCAAGAAAATAGAAAACTTTTGCAGCACTGAGCTCACTGTCATTTGTTTTGACCTTTTGTTCTCGAAGTTTGGCTTCATGCTTTGTGGTTGTAACCATTTTGTCTCCTATTGTGTAAAGCACAAATGCACAAACGCAGATTTTAACATGTTACAATTTTACAGATTTTGAGTTTATCCTTCTATTAACCAAAAATATCTGCAATTTGAAAATCCATCCCTTGTATTATTGGGTGAGAGGCAGGGTACAACCTGGACAGTCCATCACAGGACTACCACAGAGATAGACAACCATGCACGCCCATATTCATGCCCATGGGCAATTTAGAATTAACCTCAAACTTCCAACTATATCAGTAATCCTTTGAATCCTTCATAAAAATGCTACTTTTTGCCTACAGTGCATTGGGAAGGTAATTGTGCTTCATATTTAAGCAAATTATTCATATTCAAGGTCATAACCTAAACTCAATTACAATCTAAATTTATGTCTAGCACTGGAATGTGTTAAACACATTTTTAAACCTCAGGTTTCTTTGCAGAATAACAGAATGGGGTCTTAAGCTCCTTTAGCTACTGTACTGGTGGATAAACAGTCACTATTATCAGTGTGGGATATAAATCTATAGAAATATTAGAAGAAAGGGAGGTAAAGGGATAAAAAGGGTAAACATATCTTAAATCACTACCTCCACAACAGTCAGAATATTTAGTATCTAGTATCTGGACCTCGGCTTTAAATCTGCCAACCGGTGCGAAGTAGAACAAGAAAAATGTCTTTCAGACAAAGACGTTTGCTTTTCTTTTGGAGGTTGGTGAGCTCCTTTACAACTGATAAGACGACTGCATTCCTGGTGAGCTCGCAGGCTGGCCCCTTAGCTGACCCCACCTGACAATGTCCAGTCATGAGAGGCTCCCCTGCCCGTGCACAACACAGCCAAGACCCCTCTCATCTCCCTCCCCATCTCCTGCTGCCAAACACTCACCCACACTAAAGAGTGCAGAGATAACAAGCAGAAAGCAGGGTGTTCTTTGACTGTACTCTACACGCACATGGGGCCTGCGATAACAGCATTTTTGGAGATGCTTTGGGAAACGACAGACACTTTGTGTGGATTCATTTTTGCTTGAATACACATAAAGAGCTTTTACTATGGCAATTAATTAATCAATATTCTTATCATTTTTAATTTGATTGACGCTTTAAATTCAGATTTTGGAAAAGGGACATATAGTAAGGTTAATTGTAATCATATCTATGAGCTGATACATGCAACTGGATAGCTGAACTGAAAGCTAAATGATTCTTGAACCACTTTTATTGGGACTCTAGTGTTGCAGCAGCTCAAAGATCGTTTGCTGGGTAAATAGAAGCAGCGGGTAATCCCCTGTTAATATTAAATTGTAACATTTCTTTCACTGAAAAATAGGCATCAATTGACATGGTCATTTTTAGTTTGTTTATCTCTTAGAGGCTAATCCTGCCATGTGCATGACATTGCGTAGACAGTCGCTGATAAGTCGAGTCTCCCACAGCAACAAACACGATATGGATTGAATCTGAAGATTCCTGATGACAAGTTTTCATCGGCTTCAAACTCCTTGTCAGGCCTTCCAAATCGACAACACACACCAGTATTGTTTGCAAAAGGGATAGATCACAAGTGTGACATGGATCTGAGTTTAAAATTTACTTTTTATTTTCTGTCATTTTTATTATACTTGGTTGGGAAACTGTGAAACATTTTATTGCTGCATAAATCTGAATGGCTTTGCAGTCAAGGGCAATAAACTACACATCAAACTAAGTGTAAGAAAAAAAACCCTCACAGCTTCGTTCTATTAGTGAAAAACATTTGCTAACGTATTTATTCACTGTTCTGTTGCCACATATCTATAGACAACAACTTTCTTTATTTTTCAGTTGCTAATTTCTCCTTTATTACTTATAAGTTTTTGTTTTGCAAACGCAAACAATGCTAAATCTATATACAGAGCAGGACTGATCCTGCACAAATGGATAAGTTGCTCGTTGTCCCCTTAGAAAACTGCTGAATTCAAACGCAACATGCTGAGAACATGCATTTTTACTTTTATGAATGCAGGAAATGAATCAAAGTTGGTGGACATGAAGGCCTTTTTCTGTGTATGCGCTCGTGTGTGTTTGTGTGACTTGCACTGGGTCTTCAGAACAGTAACAACAAAAGCCCTTCAGCTATGAGTCCAGTTGGCTATCGCAGCAATTGCAGGTTAACAGAGGATAGAAATCAAGTTACTTAGTCCCGTTGTAAACCCCAGATTAACATGATCTTATTCAGCATGAATTGGCTCGCACATGCTGGGGCGGTGGAGCTAAGAATGACTTAGTGAGGCTTACACTAGCTCGTTCAGTGTCTGGGATGGGATGGAAAGTCTCCTGTGGGAAGAAAGAGAACAGCAGAACAATGTTTAAGCCGGCAATTTCAGGAAGCCATGGGATCAAAGAAATTAAGAGTCTCAATTCCTTCAGTTATACAATCTCAAGAACAATGATACCTCCCTTGTGAAAGTGTTTATATCAGACACGAACAGCAGTATAGGGGTGCGGGAAATAGACACATCTGGGCATTTTTTAAAGCATTTGCTTAAATCAAGAGTGAGGAGATAACCATAATTACTATGGGACAATAAGTCAACATAGGTTCACTTTGGAAGTTTATAAGTGGCTCGTAAATTTTAAAGAAGCAATTTCTACCTTCTTATTGAAATGCTCCCATCCTAATCAGCAAGTACTCATAACCAAACTGAGAGAAATCCCACGCACTTACAAATAAAGTAATTCAACTTAAATTGGTAATTAACAGTCTTTCACATAACTCACTTAATTTTGTGTGCAAGGCCTTTGAACATATTATTTCTCTGGCTTCTCTCAGGATTGCACCACAATCAGTGAATCCACCACGCTCACTGAATCTGTTGCTGTATTCTCACTGTCAAATCAAAGCTGACGAGTACTGCCTTTACTTAATTCCCCTGATTAGCAAGAAGATGCATTTTTAGTGTAAATGACATCTGAATGTCAGAGTTGTTGTTGGTATCACACTTTTGTTTCACACCCTAGTTAATTTTTATCTCTCAAACTTTTTTTGGGCACATCTGGAGAATTGGGTGTGGAGTAGTGTGTCAGAATTCCAGTTACCAAATGTGACCTCTGGATGAAGGTTAAATCAGTTGAAAAGGATCCAGGTCCAAAGTTAATCTTTATCAACTATTAATAAAAAGTTTATAATTAGAAAAAAAAGGATTGAATCTGCAGTAAATGCTTTTAAAATGTTAACAGAATGTGCTTTGCTAACACTTTAACTGGCAACTTGACTGATATTATAGCTTTCTACAACAAATGCATTTTTACAACAAATAATAAAAGAAATGTGTAAAAATGTTCAGCACATTTAGTGTACGTTTGTAATAAAAACAGCTTGTAATTGCATTGACACTGCCCTTTGTTAAGTTGCAACAAGTGGATTTACAGAAGCTGACAAGCTTGTCCAGGTTTGTCAATAAATAAAGTGGAACTGTGATGAATTTGTTCGATTAAAAACACACTGCACCCTGGTCACATATTCCCTGTTGGTTCAAAATACCAAACTAACTATGGCTAAACGTCAATGTATAACATATGCATAGTATTAGATTAATAAAAGATGGTACTATTATGCATGAATAAACAATGTAAACAACAACAGTAAAGTACAGGTGAAAAAGCTCAGTGTGGTGTTACTTTTTCACTACATCCATTTGACTTCTTTATGAAGTCTTCATTTTAAGTTATACTTAAAGTTAACTTAGCTTCTTTAGTGGATGCAGTTCAGTCTCTAGTGGTCTACCAGACACATCACACTTGGCCCCTGGTTTTTCCAGAGTTCATAGACACCCACTGCTGTACTAAATAAAAATCTTGAATGTCATACCGTGTCATTTTTCTACGCTCTGAGAGCCTATTTATACAGATCCAATGACAAATGTTGATCCAATTATGCAGTATTACTTTGAATATAAATAAGCACTCTTTGATTCAGTTTTCCAGTAAAATACATCCTGTAACAAACGAGCAAAGAAAATCCTGTTTTTGTGTTGGTTTGTGTGCTTTTAGTTTCACTTCCTGTAGTAACAGCAAAACATCAGTGTTTCAGCACTGAATAAGTGTGTTATGCAACACAAACATTTATCTCTTATGTATTTTTTTAAAAAAAAATCCCAACTTTCACTTTATTATCAGAATAATAACTTAGATAATAACTAATATTTTAAAACCACTGAAACTGCTCTAGTGGGATTTCTTTGTGTCACGGTCGCCATCTGCTGGCTACATATGGTAACTATAAAGAAAGGAACCCTGGATTTACAGTATAAACGCTGTCAAAGACAGAAACATGCTGAAGCCTCCTAATTTACCACTGGAGATAGATCATGACCTTTGGAGCAGTCTGGGACATAGACCTGGCTGAATAAGCCTGCAGGTGCTCCAACCAGTTTCCTAAACTCCAAATCTGGTCCCAGCTGTGGTTTCCATCCAAGCTCAACTTCTCACAGCCAAGAGCTGCTTTTTTCACCACTCCTACACACTTTGTGGCAAGCAGCCATTTTGTACATGGAGATTTGCCTATTTGCAGCCTGCGTCTGCCTCAGCTAACTTCAAAGTTTTGCAGAAATGGGTGAGGCCACCAGTGAAGCCTGTGAAGGTTGCTTCACAACAGCTTGTTGAAGGATGGGATTTCTACCTCTGACTCAGCGAGACACAGTCCGGCGCCACTTTCAAAGCTTGTCAGAGCACAGGGCCCCGAGGCAAAGCTTATTGTCCACAAATAGATCCTGCCCCCTTGGTTTTGTTTATTTAAATGAGACTCTTAGACCCTCGGGTGTTTGTCGAGGAAAAGTCAGAAATACCAAATATCTTTTTTTTCATCTTCTTCCTCTTTAGTCTTTCCTTTCTTCTTTTCTCTCGTAGCCCTTCAGCTTGGTGAGCCAAAAATCCTTGGTAAACATCCAGGCCCGGCAGCTTTGTAGCACTGAGCTGGTCTACCTCTCAGAGTACCCCCTTTGCACTGGGAGCTTTGGTTTCCAGCACAGTTTTACTGTCCTAATACTAATTCCTAGTAATGATCTTTCACTTTATTTCATGAACTTGCATTTCCTATCACATTTGATGTCTAGCTTCCTTTAATTATATACATTTTAATCCTCTTGGAAAGAATGACTACAGAACAATAACTCAGTTATTATTTTCCATAAGATTGTTGATGACTGTAAAACTAAGCATTAAGTTTTGGGTTGTCTAGACCAAAATACTAAATTTTGCTCTACAAGGGCCTGATATCCACTTACGAGGACATTATACTACCACTGTTCCATCAAATTTTAAAACGAATGTCCTCATACGTGGCTCTCATTTTTCTTAGGAACAAAAATCGGGTCAAAAAAAAAAATCTGGTGTTTCTTTGTTTTTACATTGATCGGGTCCCAATCAGCCCAAATATCAAAGAGAAATTAAAAATGCAAGCTGTGGAAGAGTTCAGGTCTTAGGAGGTTAAAACAGGTGCTATGGGTGTACACTTTAAAAATTCACTGATTCACTGTAAGTGCACATGCCAGGTACAGAGCCACTAGAAAAAATAAATGTTGAACCTATCATCATCATCAGGTCACAGTGCTGCTTGGAACGTCTCCATGATTTACGGTAATCTACATGGATAAGTCTTTTGGTTAATACAAACACTGCATGATAGTCTGGGCCTTTTAAAACACCTTAGGATTTGTAGCAAGTGTAAAACAAAAAAAAGCTCATAAAGCAGTATTTGCTTTCAGCTTTTTTTCTTTGTCTATTGGAATATTAAAATAAGATAAGATAAGATAAGATAAGATAAGATAAGATAAGATAAGATAGAACTTTATTAATCCCTCGGGTGGGTTCCTCTGGGAAATTCGACTTCCAAAAAAAGCACAGCAACGACCGAAGTTACAGTTACAGAACTGTTATATATATATATATATACACACACACACACACACACACACACACACACACACACACACACACACACACACACACACACACACATACAAATACAGAGACAAATATAAATAAAATATATTTATTTATAATACTGCAAGGCTTTAAAAACATATTGTCGACATGAAAAAAAGGAGACCAAAAGGCCCTAGAAGTCTGTAAAGAGTCCGCACATAGACTTTAGGCCTCATTTCATAGTCGCTAAATCACTGAGCCAAATAGGCTGAGGGTCTCTTAAGATGAGGTACTTCAAAACAGAGAACTAAAAGTTCAGCCACAAATTATTCTGTACAAGTTCCCAGTGCTTTAATGTATCTTATGCTATGGTAACCGACCTTACATTGTGCACTGCAAACTTACCAGTCACAACTTGTCAAGAATCCACAGGGATATCTGCTGTCACACTCTGTCACAGGTGCTTTAGTGCTGTTACTACAGAGTGAATTTACGTGTGGAGGAAGAAACGGTTCATCCCTCATGCCAAAATCCAATCCAGTCAGAGGTCATGTCCTCTCTCTTGTTCTTTATACAGCGAAATACTCAGGGAGTAAGAATAATAACGAAACCTCATATCCTCCTGTTATATCAATTCACTTCCCCTCTCTCTATTTATACAAGCAGTGTCAACTAATATCATTAGCGTACAATGTCATTACTGTGAACCTGCAGCAGGAAATGTGTCACCAGCTCATTTTCCTTCTTCAATAACACACTCATCAACATGAGTCCTTACACTCCACCACCCTCCCCACTCCAGAAGAGACGCTCTGCCTATTAATTGGAAGGTATAAATTACAAGTAATCACTATCAGGTTTTTCACTGCCTAGACAATCGGCATTTACTCATCCGTCTTCCTGTTTAAACTATCTGCTGGAGAATTGCAAAGCCCTGCTGCTTATTTTGCAACGATTAGCTGTACATCAGCATTACCACCTCAAATCCAGCAGTTTCACATCCAGCATTAAATAGGATGAATATTGATCTGCTAAAGAGGATTTATTTATTTCATGCTCTATCCAAAGATCAACTGCTACCAGCTTTGGACGGATCTGCGAAGGTCTTACCGAATAAAGCTACTGCATACATGACTTTGGACTTGACATTTTAGGCCTGGAAGAAGACCAAACAGTAAATTCACTGCAATAATCCCAGATAAATGGGATGATCACTACGAAAGCTTAGATAGTTAAGTGGCCTACACTTAAGTCCAGAAACGATAAAAACACAACTCAAAGGAGATCCTCCATGTCGGGGGCGTGGTCTGTACAATCCGAACTAAGGAAGACACCCACCTGAGATGTGCCATCTGTGCTGCTCGCAAGAGGCAGAGTCATCTTACAGCACAGGGTCATCGAAAATGGCATCTGTAAAAATAACCTACAAATGGTTCTATGCACCTGCACACTGGACATATTTTTCTTCTGGTGTATTTTTTTCCGAACAATCATTTTTCTTTGTTTGGAACAGATCAGACACACTAGGGTTTTAGACAAACATCTACCATTGAGGCATTCATTATTAGACTGTTGTTAGCTCGTTTCTTCCGATTGCTTCCTGCCATTAGCAGTTGGAAAGATCTTGAAGAAATTTTTATGTTTTCAAGTTTCAATTATGTCCCACATTGGTTTGAGTACTTTTTGAAAGCAATTTTGCTCATAAAAGATTTCAATGGCATTTTTCTGGCATGAAAATTTTAACACATTTTAAACATTACTGTATTAAATGTCATGAGACATCCACATTTTTTATGAAGTCTGTATTGGAATTTGTCTCACTGATCTTTAACTCCTTGTGAAAACACATGCAAACCTACACCCGTGCAAATGCATACACATGCCTTAACCCTTTGCACACTGAACTGCATTCAGCCTGAGCTAGTCTTAAAATTTTGGCGCTGGTTGGTGAGACTTGGTGAGCTGTCAGAGGAATAGGTCCCATGCCACTCAGCAACCGGCTCAGCTGGGTGGAGCTGCGACAGGGAGACAAGAAGAGAGGCAAACAGAAAGACAGACAAAAAAAGTGGCCATCTGGATAGACAGGCCGCAGGGTCACATGGTGGAGTCACAGACAGGATGGTGCTCAGCTGCTCCGTGTCTGTGCTGTCAGCCTCAAAAACTTATGAGTCTACACTGAAACGGCTGGGGATTGAGCCCCGAGAATTGTTCTGATTTTGGCCTGTTTTGGAAAAAAACCCATTCAAATTATTTAGCATCTTAACTTATCAATAAATATACCTATATGTACAAGTATTTTTGCAAAGGTTTTTACATGTACCACATCATCTAAGTGTTCCATCCTTTGCAAGTGTCCCTTTTTACCTTATAGTCCTGCTTTTATTTTGATAAGTTTAAGCAGACATTTAGGTATTTAGTACTTACCGTTTTAAGGCAATAATCTCTGCAAGGATGTGTGTGAACAGTATGCTGTTGAAAGTAGCTTGAGCTGCCAGTAGATGGCATCTGATGCCTGCTTTAGATGTGTGCACTGTCCCACTGTCGCCGTCAGCTTCCCTGCAAAACTAAAGATGCAGTTAGATTGCTGGAGAGAAATACTTCAATGAAATATAAACATGTGAAAGATAACTTTGTAGTAAAGTTCATTACAGTCAGAGCAAAATGAAATGTTGATATGCTGTTTTCCTGAAAACACTTATTTGCACTGTTATATTATTTAGAATTTCAAAGAATCTCCTCTACTGAAAATGAATTTTAAAAAACACAATTAACACGACTCCTAGCTCCAATACAAAATGTGCAAAAAGTCTTAAAATTCTCCAATATTGCAGTTTGGCATGTCCATTAGATCACAGCAAATATTACTGGGAGAAACTTTTAATTGAGATGTATTTGATTTTTGCTTCAAGGATGGCCCCATCTCCCTTCCTTAACATATGGGCTTGTGAGTGTTGTTCAACCATAAATTTTCAGTGCTGCAGGACATTGTCTTTTTTATGCCTTGTGATCCATCCCACATACATGCCAGAAAAGTGTCAAGGCCTTCTGGGAGTGACAAGAAAACGTGCCGTGGCAGTGAGCATTCAGCTGGCAGACTGCGAGGATCCACAGCCGGCTCTGTGGGTAAGGAATGCCTTATGGTTGCGCTGGTCTGCAGATCACGCACACTTCAAAAGATATTGAAGGCTCATTCTACTATTTAAGGATTACACAAAAAGCTATTGCCACTGTCTCACAATGACACTTAATTAAACTGGAGCCTTCACTACAGTTTAATTTAGATAATATGTATTTTTAAATGTGTCTCTGATTAAAAGTGTCATATGTCAAAATGGCATATGAACAACTGAAATATTTCGCCTTCCAGCATTTGTTACACTTTAATGTGATATCCTGAGATTGTACAGATTTTTGTGAATTATCCTTAACAATAAAAATCTACTGATTACAGAACAGACAGGAGTTCAAACCCACAAGAAATGTAAATAGAGGGGTAAATTGATAAACCTAGCACATTATTTATATCATGTGTATTTTGTCTTTGGGTTATGTGGACAAACTTTTTAAAATGACACTTTATTTCTTTTTTTGAAAGATGTGCATAAGTGAAAATCTGAGAAACAAATAAACACTTTTAGAGAATCTGACCAAAAATGAAGACCACACAAGTAGACAGCTGTTCAAAGCAACGCAATCAGCTTAACAGCAGGACAACAAAAGAGCAGCCACGCCTTAGATAAAGATGCTTAACCTCCAAGCATGCTAAGTGCCCCTCGCTCCATTACCACTTAATAGGCCTAATCAGTTTGGCCAAGATTAGATTTTGAATCTATTGCCACCAAAGCACAGTGGAATATTAAATTACTGACTTCATTAGACAGTGCAGAGTCATGTTGTTTAGCTGGTGTCCGTTAGAATAGGTATTATCCGCGGTGGTCAAAGTCCCTGAGCTATATCACAACTATGCTACTTTACAGAAGGATAATGTGTGGAAGATTGTGTTAAACTGATGGGATTTGGATATTCAGCGTTTTCCTTTCCCCCCTATTATTATGATCCTACAAAAATGCCTCAGATTAATTTACTTTTGAATAAAACTGTTATGAAAAAAAAATGCTGATTCCAATTTGTGGAAAAAAAGCATAATGAAAATGTGGGTGAAATGTTTTTTAATCATCCGAAAATATTGCAACCTATGAATTACTGCAAAGAAGCTCAAACAGCAGAATGCCTGTTAAATGTTTTCTATTACCGAGCCTCGTATGTAATAATTGTTCTTGCAAACTGCTCATAATTTTTTTGATGTTTATTCAAGCTTGAGATCAAATGTAGCATAGTGGTTTTTCAGAATCGGAATCACGGCCAAGCCAACTTCACATCTGACAGATTAAGGTCTAAAACTTCCCACATAATCTTATTTCAAAATAAATTAAAGTCAAAAAGAGTTGAGCTCCAAGTTGCAGCTGGAATGACTGACTTACTAACTGACCGATGTTACAGCGCTTGAGTTTTTAGATGGATAGATTTCTTCTACTGCCTCATATTTTCCACAGAAATTAAATATACTGAGAGGCATACCCTGCCACACTTGGATTTGGATTCGGCAGATTGCTTTTATCCAACGCATTTCACTCATCAGACAAAGCAGTTCTGAACACACACACACACACACACACACACACACACACACACACACACACACACACACACACACACACACACACACACACATATATATATATTTATACATCTATAGATTGATAGATGTAACCCATCTGTGAACAATTCGTAATAAATGCAACCTCGCAATTCTTTGTTTTCACTATTATTGGTTGTTTTTCACAATTCCAGTAGCTACTGCTAACATTATCAAACTGTTTAAGGGCTCAACTACATTATTTAATTATTAGCATTCATTTTACCTTCCTGATTCACGTTGTTTTTGCTCTTTACAAATTAAAAAAGTAGCATTTTATATGAAGTTACAGATAAATTGTTGTTTTACAGAAACATATACACAACCACTCCAAAAGCTTCAGAAGGACGAACAAAGCAGCAGACAGATAATCAGACAGACAGGGAGTACTGACATGGCTGAGCAGTGCATGAATGTTTTCTTGACAAATAAAAACACCAGTGAAATGCACTGCAAGGACCAATTTCAGGCCTCCTGCACTAACTTGAGGAATCAATATGAGGCAATGGAGCAGGTTGGGGCTTGGATCGATATCTGATGATACAATCATATCTTACTTCTTGACACTGAGCAGCAGACCACACTAGGGAGGATGAGCTGTGGGTGGTTAAATGAAAACAAGCAGGAAAATAACGATTTGATGGTTGAAGTGTATTTTTTTTTATTTTAAAAATACAATAAAATAATCTTTCTTGAGGATTTAGTCTGGGTTTAGTAGTGTAGTTGTGCTTTTGGTCACAGATATAAAGTTTTTGCACTTACTGTCGATGCTTTTTTTTTTCTTTGCTTGTTTTATTTATTTATTTATTTATTTGGAAGAGCCACTTCTGCTCAAATAAAGCATTGTTTCATTTGAACCAGATCCTTTAAATGTATGCAAAACATAAGACAATCACTTGGATGTATCAGCACAGTAAAAGTTAAATTTATCTGAAGGTGAAATCATTATTTTGACTTCCAATATACAATTGCTGATATTTATATATTTTTTATAGAATTTACTTAGATAATATTTAAGTGTAGTTTTCAGTACATGCTGTTTCTTACTCATTTCTTCTCACCTTGTTCTCAGCACAAAGCAAAAATATTGCATTTCAGACAGTCTCAGTCACTGCTGATGACAGATTAATCAAAGGGATTTAATCCCGGCCTACTGGATGGTTTAGCAGATGCAGCAAAAGCACGCAGCGATGTCAGGTTGGTGATGATACAAATGTGCACTCAAGCATACTTGGGCACACACAGATGAGTGGGGGAAGACCTCGGTGAGGTACTAGTCACTTATTTAAGGGAATGTAATATGATATTGGATGATACTTGGAAACATATAGAGCAACATGAACTGTATGCTAAAAATGGCACATTTCACACCTGTCTGTCCGATGATCGCTCATAGTCTGTAATGAGCATACATCGAGCTAGTTTCAATGGCATTTGGAGGGTTAATGGTGCTTATATGTGAAGCCTTGAAAACAATAAACCTCCCATGTGATTTAACAGTATATCCTAGGATTTAAAACTTGGGCTCTTTAAAGTTGTATGTGAAAGCCCTTAAACCTCACCACACCCTAGAGAGGGAAGCTGCTTTCTTTATAGTCTTGCATTGACTTCCATGGACTCCCAATCATGAGTCACCCTGTGTATGCTGCCATCCTCCCCCCCTACCCCCAACCCACCAAACCCTCCGCATCCCTTTTCAGTCTACCCCCTCACCCACCAAAACAGAGTGCCTTAGCTTTTAATGGGCCAACAGGGCTTGGCTTACTTCAGTGGCACAGCATAGCCAACGCAAACCAAATTATTGCTGAAAGAAAACAGCAGAAGGCAATTAAATCCCAGTTAGGCTGATCATTCCAGCCTTGATTAATAGGGTCAACGGGTGGAGTATTCTTCTTTTTGTGTCCGTTGTGTCATATTATCCCTCCGGAATAACAATAATGAAAAGTGTGCAACTCACAGTCTCTTATGATCTGTCAGTGGATGTTTACCGGTAGAAAGTCTATGAGCTAATTTGCGTGTGTGCGTCTGTGTGTGTGTTTGTGTGTGGTTTTGCAGGTACGTAGAACAGTGTGCACTTATGATGGTTTTACTGGCACATCTTTACGCTGGCATGATAGCATCAACAATTAAAATGGCTGCCTGAAAGTTTACATTGAAAGACAGTCAGCGAGTTTTGGCAGGAGTGATGTTGCATAGAGTGCCAACATGATGGCAATTTTGAATCAAAATAATCCCATTTGTTCTAGCAGTGTCAGATGTTCTGGTAGGCAGACTATGTACCTAATGAAGTAAGCATGCACAACTTGTACCATAGTTCCATTGCACTAATGCTGGCGTCCCTTCTGGCCAAAACTTTGCATGGTTTTGATTATCACGTATCATTTAAACTCAGCAACTCTTTCCCAGCATTTGCCAACATGCTTTCAATTCAGTCTGTCTGCCTGTCTGCAAAGGAATATCCTCTGCCACTGCAATTTTACGATCAGCGATAATTCTGAAAAATGATGTCTACATTGTCGTATCTGAAAGGCCCAGGGCAAAATCCCACAGCTGCACAATCAACAAAGCTCATTTTACATCATTATGATGTTATTCGGGATAAAACCATGAATTATCACGTGGTGAATGTGTAACTAGAAGATTAAGCACAGAATCTGCTTTTCCGCTTCAGCCCTCTTGAACTGCTAACATCCAAACTGGAGCACATAACAACACAAACACAGAGCAAAAGAGAGCTGAGCAGTGATCCGCTGTTTGCTGACCAAATGATTGTCACCCTTTGGGAAGGGGAGGAGGTAGGAAGGAGCATGGTGGCGTAGCGTTCTCCACTGCTATTTGTTACTAAACTGTTGTCACTCAAGTCATAAGTCAGTGTTTGAGGCTAATCACAGCAAACTCCTCAGAACCTTGCCATCCCTCACCACAAGCCTCATACCCCCTCATCTCATTCCCACATTCCTCAAGGCCTCGTTTTTTTTACCACTCCCACATCCACCCTCCACAGCCCCATCCAAGCCCACCCTCACCTTCTCAATCCACTCTTGGATCATTTCAATTTGCATCCCAACTGGCCCTGGGATTCCCTAGCCCTGTTAAAAGGCAGGCTATTTGTTGTGCTCTGCGGTTAATGCCGCGCAGAGCTTTAAATACCCATATCAAATCTTGGAGGCTCAACAGATTCAGTTTTGCAAACCTGTATCGAACAGAGGTTCAATCCGTCAGCTTAGAAGTGTACACTCCTTAAGTTGTGTGATAAGGTAAAACCAATCACTGGATTAGGCTCTCTCTGTCAGTGATGGTGTATTTTCAGTGCACAGTGTTGCTTTGCTGAAACAAGATAAGCTGATGGAGTAACATTATGGTGCTTGAGATTTCTTTTTCAATAGGAATATACTATTAATGGATTCTGAAGCCAGTGTATGATGCTGCTCTTGCAGTTGTGGATAATGCATTAGCATTAGCTGTGAAAAGCAGTTGGTGCCGGATACCATGAGCAATCATCTCTCGAAACCACAAATTTGATTGTTTTTATCATGCAAATCCAGCCTACTACCCGATAAAATTGATTGAGGTCTTAAAGTAGGATTGCAGTGTTTATTCTTATAGAGCTTCTCACAAACAAAACTCAGCCTTTAGATTCACAAGTATAATTTTGCACAGCATATGGTGAATTCATAACTCACGAAAGGAGGAATCTCTTGAGTCTGCTGCTTTTTGCGGTTACTCTGCCTTGTTCCATCTGGTTTTGGGGGAGATGTGGGAGGTTTTGGTACATGGCAAGCTTGAGAGAAAATTCATGGCAGGTACATAAATAATCACCCAGCTAAAATATAGGCTACAACTTCTGTTCCTGGTTGAAGTGTTGCGAGACTGTCTTGGATGACATTTGAGATGAACACAAAGCCATCCACAAGCTGCAAAGTACAAACCAAACCTCCTCTCCCTTTCCCCTCACATGAAGCTGGGTTTCCACTTTGTCCTGCCAACAAGCGTTCCCTGGAAGCTCGCTGTCAGACATTTTATGCTTGGTCGAACTCACACTTCAAACCTTGAGGCATCGTTTGTGGACAGCTATGATCCAACTGTCATTTTCTTTTTTTCTGTTGGTTTTTGTGTGAATGCAAAGAGATCAGTGTGGTGATTGGTGATGAAAACCTTTCAAGCACTTTTGACGACTCAAGTGAGAAAGTTTAGGAGGCTGCTTATTTTAGTTTTATGCACTGTGGAGTGCCAGATCACAGCAGAGTTTGACCACAATTTCTTGAGTCCAGTTGTCCTAACACTTTGGTATGAAATGTGTAATTAGTGTAATCACAGATATACTGACTGTCTTTGTTTTTTATCGAAAAACCAAGACACATAATGATATATGTGAACATATGCAAAGAATGTCACTCGTTTTTTTCTTTATCTCTGGGATCCCGTGGTTAGGCTAATTGTGTTAAATTAGCCTGTTAAGTGGGCCTAAATATTTTTGAGCACATAAGACAAACTAACTGCAATCAACAGCGTTGCATGAGAAATGTAAACACATTTAAAAGAAACCATCTGGAAAATATATAAATCAGGCAATGCATACCCAGAAAAGCCAAATGAATGTGAATTAAAAGCATTGGTGTAAGCTAGCCATGACATAATAGAACATTCCATGTATTTTTAATGTCCGAACAACCACCTCTTACCAAATGAAGGCAAAGTGAGCATTTTTATATAAGAAAGTTTTATAATTTCCTCAATTTTCAGAAATTAAAAAAAATCACATTTTATCCGAAAAAAGAAATCAATCAAGAAAAAAAATATTTCATGGTCATCCTATTTTAGTGATCCCATTGCCCTTTTTTGAAAGAAAAGATTATATAATTCAAGTAATAATTCATGCATATGTTGTCTGGTTGCTGTAGTTATGACACAATGCATTAGCATATTCTCATTTCCAGTACATTACCATGTACAGTAATACTGCCATTTTGTCAAAGCCTGTGGTATCACATGTTGGACTGGAGATATACACACTTCATTTAGCACTGGTCCCATGACACACCTGTTTAAGACAGGTCACACTCCTAACCTGTCACATAAAGTTCTGGGTGGGATGGTGATCCTGTGGTTGGCAGTGCTGCCTCACAGCAAGAAGGTTTTTCCAGGTTTTTCCAGGTTTCAAAGCCTTCTGGGTTGTGCATGTTCTGTCATACCAGTCAAATGCTAGCAGCTAGCTTGGTAAAGCAAAAGGTAGCTACAAAATAATTTATCGTTCAAATGTATTGCATATTATTTTGAGAAATAGAAACGTTTGAGTAATTTTCTTACACAAAGTCAAACTATTGCTTTACCTCTTTGTAGTGTTTATGCTAAGCTTTAGCTAAGTAGATGCTTGCCCCAATTTAAATTTACCATACCGACAGGCAGTGATACTAATCTTCTAACTTTTGCCAAGAAATCAAAAAGCAAATTTCTACATTTCTTTAAATGTTTGCCTAGTTTTGGATCCCACTGCAGTAAACAATACCACTGTGTATACGAGAAACAAGTCACAGCTTGAAGATGTTGCCTACCTCCTCCATTAAAGCCTCCAGCAGCTGGTGGTCTAAGTCCTTCCTTGGCCTAACCAGTCCACACATCATGTTGCCTCAGGTTAAGGGGGCACAAAAACTGAAAGGAGAATGTCCATTCCTGGCCATTAGCTGGCTTCATGCTAATCCAGGGATTACATTATCTACATTTACCCTACTTAAGGTTTCCCAGAATTCACAGAGTAGAAGGGCTAACAACAAAACAGCTCCCAGTCTTCTCTATCTCACGCATGAATCTTTAATGTGCCTGGGGTGAGAACACACATGATGTCCAGTCACGAGTGATCACTGTAGTAGCTGATTTCTGTTGTAAAAGTCAAAATAAACCAGATGCCTTTGAGACTGGTCTCTCTAATCTGAGTAGAGCACTTTATTGTCTGTATTTCTGAATATGAGTCAGACATGTGTGGACCTGCTCTAATCTGTTTTAATTAAACTTAAGATGAAGACTGATACTTACAGTGCATGCACCTTTTTCCTTGCTGATATCTAGCTTGTTACATTAAACATTTCAAGATGAGTGTGTTTAATGTAACTAGTTACAAGTGGCTGTTGGAGGTTGCTTACCAGTCACACCTGTCTAGACACTGATCAGTGATCCCCGATTAACCCTCGTTTGCTATGAAAAAAAATGTGTTTTCCCCAAACAATTGGGGAGTAGTTGCAGGAGGTTGCTTACTTTAAGTAAAGAGTTATGTGGTGCTGAAGTGAAAACGTACTTGACTGTCTTGGCTGCCAGCAGATTGCAGTGGTCACCCATTTGTATTAAATACCCATTTGTCTGCTCTCACTCACTACTTCCTAAGTAGTTGTGAAACTGTGACGAGTGAGATGCAAACTGGAAACATTTTCTGTTCAAAGTGAAACTTAGAGCTTTTAAAATGATCTGCTTTCTACTACTTTTTCTTATTTACTATTTTTTTTCCAAAATTTTGTTGCTGTAAATCCTGATGATGGTAAAAAAGAACAAAAAAACAAACAAAAAAAACCTAATATTGGTAGATTTTCAAAACTTTGTCCTTGTTTTTTTTTCATGTAGCCAATATATTTTGATCCATGAGCACACATCGAATTTAATTTTTTAGCAACAAGAGTCAATAGTGCTCTTATATAGGTTAGCATGTGTTTATATAGTTTAAGCCACATCACTTAGGACAAAAACTGGGGAAATATTCATGGGGTGATTTCACACGGGGAAATCACCAAAGTATGATTGTTCTGGCCTCAGGCCTGTTATCAGGTACTTACAAAGCAATGTTTTCAACTAGAAAACGACAATGAAACAGACTGTACTGAAGAGACCTCCACACCCTTGAGCCACTCAAACACCTGGTGAGGTGTAGAGGAAAACAGGTTAATACTTAAGCCAGGAACTGTGGCTCCAGGCTAAGGATGAGGCTCTGCAAAAAGAAAAAAAATATTAGGTTCAGCTGGGTAGACAATTCTCTGGAGATCTTTATTTTATTTTATTTTTATCTATGTTTATGTTTCACATTTGTTTTTAGGCACAGTACAATTTAAGGAGAAATTAGGGACCAATTTCGTATCAATAATTATATGTAATTAATAGATTTCCCTTTTATATGTAATATTTTCAAATCAATGTTTTACGCTGAGAAAACTATAAAATAACATATACACAAATGGTGAGATGGTCTCATTGATCCACTGACCTCACCAGCTAAGAGCTAATGTTGACCCAGGGCAGGAGATCTATATGGACAGTGCTTATGTTAGTGTGGCAAAAAGGATGGGCAGTTAAATCTAAATATTTGCTTTTAGGTTTGACCAACAAAGAATAACCCAGAAACAGCCAATACAGAGGGCACAACTGAATGCTACAATGCTGGATACTGGTGTTCCAAGCAAGGTGTGTCTGTGTTTTCAAGCTTTCCAAACAGAAACACAATGTCATACTAATAAACTGGCCACGGATAATAGTGTCACACATACCCAGAGCAGATTTCATACAGTGAAGGTTTTGAGGTTGCGCCAGTCTTGTGGTAATTACATTTTGTGTGATCATGGAGCTCTTGTGTACTTCTAAATATGAAAAAGGATGGGAAACGCCTGCATTTCACTAGAAAGATTGTTCTGAGAAAATGTAAAAAATGAGTAAAATTCTTGTCTTGAATTATTCTGGCAGCCAACAAACTAAACTAAAATTTAATATAAATCTAATTAAGATTAAATATGAGAAGTTGCTTTCAAAGAGAATAAATGTGAGTGGAGTCTGGTAACTAAAGGAACAACCTGATGATTACCAGAGACTATCTCAAGGTGTACAATACATTGGACGGACAGCATATTTGGCTCAGAATTGTAAATCCTTAGCCAACTGGATGTCCATTCATGTTGACTTTATTTTTTAAAAATAGAGACATGCCTGTGCAAATGGATTCATGGATCAAATACTATAGTTAAAGCAGGACCAGGTAAGCCAGCTGCCAGCAAGCTAAGGTCATTGTCCTCCTTTGTTATGCTAATTGGTGACAAAGTATAGGCAAAAATAGCTGCACTTGGCTGTCATTGCCATGTTCAATACCTGAAATTAAATTGTTATGTGTGTTTCATGTGCACGAATGTGTGTGTTTGTGTGTATGTATGCAGTTATGCATCATGATGCTCACATATTCATGCATGCATGCACAGGGCTGCCACCGACTATGAACATACATGATCCCCTGGAGGAAGACAATAATATTGGCATTAAACGCCTCAAGATTTGGCTGGTTTTTAATATATCTTAAATTATGTCAGGAAAAACATTGGAACATCACACAAAAGCCAAAGCCAGTGTATAATGCTATCTCATAAAGCTACAGATCTCTTCCACAATATTGACTTAGGGAGCAGACAAACATATGTCAGCCCCTATAACATATGAAATACTTAACGTAACCAATTTCCACCTGTCAATCAACCTGGGAATAATGACAGGCGACTGGGAATCAATACGCCACAATTGAATTTTTCAACTCCCAAACATGCCTCATTCTGCACCATAAAAGACTGTCAAATGTCACGGTACCTTGAGCTGCGGGTGGAGACTAAAGATTTATTTTATTTCCACTGCTGCAGTCTATTAGCAACAACGTTTCGCCCCAGGATGATGCCATGGGTATGTATGTGTGTGTGTGTGTGTGTGTGTGTGTGTGTGTGTACTAACCAATGAGTATGCACACAATTCAATTCACTTCAATTCACTTCAAAGTCTCTTGTGATGCATATGTATAACTGACAATGAAGGCAGGTTCATTAATCAGTAATATTATCACATAAAAAAATGTAATTTTTGGATAAAGCTTCATATTTTCCAAGCACATCAGTGCATTTTCTGAACAACATGGTCTTTTATTACCTCCTTATAGAACTGAATATTCCCATGACCTCTTTCTTGAATAACACATTGAGATTTTCTTTACTGTTAACCGCTACTGTAGGGGAAAATTACAGAGGGTGAAGCTACTGAGCATTGCGGTCTTTGTCTACCACCTCATTTACAATACAGTGCCCTCTGCCTCACATAATCAATTAAAAGACAGCAGGGCTGAAGAGGCACCCTACCAGTTACAGAAGTTTACATCAAAAGGGAGAGATGCTTTTGAAGACTTGCTTCATCCTTGAGAGCCTTCCTGGAGAATGCAAGGACAGATTTAGTCACTGATAGATGTGGTTCTGGCCTTCTTCAAGGTCTCATCTAAAACATATCAGATTGCACCGTTTGGCTATTTCACTGCTGAATATAACACTTGCCAGAAAAGCGCACACTTTAAAGAACACACCATTTAACTGAATTTTGAGAAGAATTACTTTACTATATTATTATACATAGAATGTGGCATAATACGCCACTTACCTCAGCCATACAGTCATACTTGCTGTGCATAGGTGGCTTAATGCAGTCATATTGCTCAATGATACATTGGAGAAATGAAAATGAAAACCAGAGTCATCCTCAGCAAATGTTGGCCTTAACATTGTCATCATTAGCTTATCTAAGTGAGCTAACGCTAATGTCTTACAACAGACCAAAGCTAACTGACGGGGAGGAAGGGGATGTCTTCAAATTAAGGGCCGTTTTACAGTGTGACAGCTGTGCCGGTAGTATTGATTACGAGACACTGTGAATGGGCCTGAATATCTTTTATGAAGTGAGGAATTCTGGCTTTGTGTGGCTGGCGCCAAATAGGAGTGACTACAAGCCGGTCTATGTGGCTGACTTGCTGCTGGGGAGATATTGGAGTGTCATGCTCACATCGGTGTGCCAACAGACGCCATTATTTGATATGCAGTCAGCAATAAAATGGTCCATTTTGACTGCAACCAGATATATTGTTAATGGCCGGCTCTTTAAATGTCAACATGTGCTGAGAGTTTTCACAGGAGTTTGTTAGAGTTCTTTATGTCGGGAAATTAATAACTCAGTAAAATGAAAGGGACTTGACACATTAATGCTGTAAATCATACATCTGGGCAGCTGCAAGAGTGAAGCTGAAAAATGATGATTTAAGAGGAGGCGCACTGGAAAAAGTGTTCATATTCAGCAGTCAGTCTGTCTCTGTACTCAAATCTGTAAGAGATGCATATAAAAAGTCAATATCAAGGATTTTTTAAAATAAAATTTTGGTAAGTAGCTGTTATTTTTCCAGTTTGATTCTATTAGTGCATCAGAGTGGCTGATGATTTTGATGTTGAAAACTGGAAAAACAGCAAATGTCTATAATTGTCCCATACCGCTTTTCCTGCACCTCAAATCGTTTTTTCATTACGACATTAATTATTTCTGACTGTTAGATAATCTTTCTATTTGAATAACAGCGGCATCACGCTGACGCCACATTTCCATATCTCAGCAATTAACTTTGTGAATGCAGCCTCATTATCATTTATGTCTTAAATTTATATATCTTACAAAACATTGGAAATAAGAATAGAATGTAAGTTCTATTTAAGAGTAGTTTTTGACTTATAATCTTGATGGTCAGAGGGTTACGGGTTATTTCTTGCAGTGGATAATCTCTGTTCCCAGAGACCCTTACAGTCATTTTAACAGGTGGCCAGAAGCTGATTTTGGAGAGATGACAAAAATTGAGAGCTTGGGAGCACAGGTGTAGAAGTAATCTAATCCATACAGAATATGAGATATTTTTTATAAGACAGTATTAGGGTGAAAACATGTCCAGCACTCGTTTACAATGTATGAGAAAGTATGTTTTAGCAGTAATAAATCAACCGCATCTTTTTGAGTTACTCAGTATGTGTGTGTGTGAGCTGATGGGCGGATGTGTTTACTAGTGTCTCAGTGTGTGTGCGCCAGTGTTGATGACACAATAGCATGGCTGGCGTCTGGCTCAAGCGGAGTTATGCAGAAGTTGTTGGTTGTTTTGCTGATCCCTCTCTGTCAGTGTCACAAGAAGCGTCATCAATCATCAGACACTGGGGGACCAGACCACCCTTCAGTCTCTGTGTTGGCTCAAAAGACTTAACGAGCCCCGATCAGTATGGGAGGATTATTATACACAATTCAAATGATGTCAGTCCTAAAAAAAAACAACCAAAGATGAGAACCACTACCTCATAACAGAAGAAATAGTACTGGGATAGCATTAATGCCATGTTTGTACGAGACATTCAGTTTATATGTGCTGGAATATTTGCATTTTTTTTTCTTTTTGGGGTTTGTTTATTTTTTGTAAGTAATTCAACTCACAGTCAAACTAACAGCTTATAGTGACACATTTAGAGGATGTTTTAGTTGAGCATATTAGCTTGCTGAGCTTTGCTAATCACCATAACTCCATCCAAGACTGAAATTAATATTCTCAGTTATGCAAAATGGAGGAAAAATATTTTCATCATTTTGGTCTAATGGTGGCATTAAATGAAAAGTTGTGGTTCAACAAAAAAGAAAAAAAAAACATATAATTTGTCAGCTCTTGATGTTTGCTTATTTGAAAATCATTGCTATTGCAATGATTTAACCATTTACAGTAAACATCTGTTTTGTGTTATGACACAGTGATGAAACCACACTGAATGCTCGCTGTTTAATCAATAGTTGGGGTTGCAAAAAAAAAAAAAAAAAAAATCTACTGGGGAAGTGTGGGGAGAGTCAAACTATTCACATGACCTGAGCCTGTCACCCTGTCTGTACTGTACCAGGTGTACTGACAGCTATTGGCTTTGACATTTGTTATCTGTTAAAAAAACATCTGCTTTCAATATTCACTCTTAGAAGTAGACTCATAGTTGGGGGTAGAGAGAGGTCGAGGGGTAGAATTTGGTTTACCCGACAGACTCTTTTACCAATTCAGATAAAGCAACTCTTTTTTGGAATGGCTTATGTCATAATTTTGTCTTCACCGCAAGTGTCTTCCTCCCAAAAAGCATTTTTCATAGCCATGTTTACAGAGAAACCACACCAGTGCATTGCTGTGAAATGAGTCGTCACATCAGCCATGCCTGACGGGGAAGCTCTCCTCCCCTCGGCACACGAGGAGCGGAGTTCTCTTTGGTCTCTGCCACTGTAGTGGAGACTGTTGACAGAAGTAGAGACAGGCAAACATATGTTCCCTCCAAAATACAGGAGGGGACGGCTATTATCTCTGCAGTGTATCGCCACCCCTTGCTGTTGTTTGAGGAGGAGTTTTTTCGTGGTCTCCTCCGGGTCCCAGCTGAAACTGTCACAGACAATTGAAACCACGTTCCTCTGGTGCATACACGCATTTGCACAGGACACACACACATTTTTACACATGCTATACACGTAGAAAGACAGCAACGAGTTACGTGTCAGATAATTAGTCTAAGTGACTTAACCGGTGCACCGGAATGAAGGTTATTTGAAATTCATATTATTTCAAAATCAAGTGAAAGTGTCATATACACGTTGTATTATCTAAATGGTAAGCACTATTAATCCCCAAAAATGGTTTCCATAATGAAACAGGTAAATTCATCTGTAATCTGTAAAGGTAATCTGCAGATGTTCACCCACCCCCCTTGAAGCTATTCCACAAATTCTCACTGCAATGAATGATGCACACATGAACGCAGAGGGGCCTGTTACCACAAAATGACAAACTAAATATTTGGGGATGGTGATATCATTCTGCTAGGCCTCATTACCATAGACTGAAGCACAAATGTAGTTTCAAAGACTCCAAATCCCATCTCATTTGATCTGCCAATATGCAGAGTCTGTCCTCCAACTGCCACAGCCATGCCAAAGCAATTTGTTTCTTATATTGCTTTTGGAAGCCAATATGTTTTAATTAGGCGAATACATAAGCGAAAACAACACCATAAATAATCATCTTTCTTCACCCATGACAATGGAATCTCATCAGATCTTTGTTTTCAGTCAAGGCATACATACTTTATTAAAAAAAAGCAAGGGGGTAAAATATAGTTTTTTTCATATAGAGTGCAAAATGTCTCCTCAAGCTGTTATGGCATGAGAATTGTATAATATAAACTGGTCGGATGCAATAGAAAATGTAAGTGAATATACATAGAGACTAAAAGTACAAATACTTTGAACTTTTTATGTTAAAATTTCCTGTTTATTGCTGTTACCATGAAACTGTTTTCCCATACAAACAGTGTAGACACACTCCCACACAGGTTAGATGTTGTTTTTATGGCGTGTTATTAATGCCAGCTATCCTTGTCTGCGATCCTACAGATTAAGTGAACTTGTAATGTATTTGTCCATGGATTATCTGGTGCCATTGTTTCAGGGAGAGTTTAACAGGATGTGGAGCAGTAGTACTGTAATTCTAGAAATGTACATTTTAAATAGGCAACAAGAAAGTATGGCCACATTTAACAGATATGTGATATCAGTGTAAAATTTATAACAGATATGATCATTTTTTAGAGAAGCCATGGTGCTAAAGTGAAGGCCCAAACCCATCCAGTCATTGCTTAGGAGGTTTAGCAGTGCCTCTGACTGAAGTGAAAAGACTAAACCTGCGTACCCAAGTGCAGAAAATGCATATGGGGATGAGCAAAGCATGACAAAATTCACTGATGAACCTTATGAAACTATCATAGGCCTAGTTAATAAAATATGAGGGTGCTCACTGACATATACTGACTATATTAACATACACTTATTGGCAGCTGTATTTTGCTTGTACTGGGTTGGGCCAGTTGATGCCCTTAAAACTGCCTTTATTCCACATGGTCAGGGGTGTAATTTCCAGGGGGGGTTTAGGGGGTTATGCCCCCCCCCCCAATAATCAGTACCAGCCAATATAACCCCCCCCCCCCCCCCCCCCCCCCCAACCTATTTATGAGTTATCTTGCATAAATAGGCTGTTGATTTTCTTTAGTCATTTCAGTTCGTTTAATCATCTGGGAATTTATCAGATGATTAAAAATGACACACAACATAAAGTTACGCCCATGCACATGGTATAGATTCAATAAGGTATTTGAAACATTCCTCTTGAAGCTTTGGTGCACTGACATGATAGCAGCAGCTGCTAATTTTGTCAGCTGTACCTCCATGAATCTCCCATTTCACTACATCCCAAAGGTGCTCTGTTAGACTGTGATCTGGTGACTGTGGAGGCCATTTGAGTACTGTGAACAAGTCATGTTCAAGAAACCAGAAACCAGCATGTTATCCTGGTCGAAGAACTCATTGGAAGATGGGTACACAGTGGTCAAAAAGGAATGGACATGATCAGGAGCAATACTCGAGTAGGCTGTGATGATTAAAGGATAGTCTCTTGATACAAAGGGGCCTAAAATGAGGCAACATCCCCCAAACCATTTCATTCTTTCATGTTATTCAAAATTCTGACCCTAACATCCGATTGTCACGGCAGAAAAGTAATCCATGTCTCTTGATGAACATCAAGCCAGGTGTATCCAGGTAAGTAAAAATTACATTTCAAGCCTAATGACAGCTAGTCTTACTCAATATGCTAAACAAAAAGTCAAGCCGTCCACCTCCTATGACTCCACTATATACTAAGAGCAGAACTTTGAAACATTTTCTTTGCTGGCTTCTTGTAACTAGTTTCTTTGTTGTCACTAACTCAGACAAGTTGGGAGCCCTACAGATTTCTGACTGATTTCCCCCCCCCCCCCCACTAGATGACTAGGCCTCCACATTTCCATACATAGAGTGCAGTTTCATCGTGAATTCACTTTGAAAGCTAAAACAAGTATTTCTTTTTTGGTTATGAGTCAGCTTGGGTAAATGGATTTTCCATCTTACTCTTCATAAAGAGGGAGTATCTTTCCTCCACTCCCTGTGATGTCAAAGTACAGTCAGTCATAGAGAGTGAGAGCTCTGTTGGCACCCACTGAACAGACAGTGTCGCCCCAAACCCAAAGGGATTACATGTGTGTGTCCTCTTTGTTCAGAGACATCCAGCGGCATCTGGCAATAGTCAGTCCCCCTTGTGCTCCTTTATGGAGACAAGTGTGTTGTACGATCAGGTTTCTCAAGCTTCATTTATTAAATTAAGTAATGCATCACTGTTATTTGACAAGAAGTTTTTTCTTTTCTTTCTTTTTTTGAGCTCAGGCTGGGAAGACATGAAACTTTTCATATTTTGAGAAAGCGAAAAGGGAGGGAGAAAGATGTAGGGGTGTGAGAGAGGCAGAGAAAGAAGGAACTGAGAGAGAGGGATGTGGAGAAAAAGGGAGATAATGATGGAGTGAGAGGAAAAAGAGGGAAAGAGACAGAGACAGGAAAAGGGAGGGGACTGAAGGGCCTCTTGCTCTTCTTCTCCTCCCTCAGTATCACCTCAGAGGGAGAAAACAACCTTTTGCCAGGTCGTTTCTCATCATTTGTTCGATTTGTGATCCCACTTTATTTTCATTAAAAAATAACATGTAGGACGTTTTCCAGGTTTTACAATACCTGCCCTCGCCTTTTCTGTTGTGGAGCATGAATTTTCATTAAAGCTGCAGTATCAAAGTTTCTTCTTGAAAAAAAGAAAGATAGATACATTACATTAAAAGGTGGTTACAGACACAGAATCTGTGTTTCTAAGAAGAAGAGATCTTGCTCTTCTCATCCATAAGTTGTTTTTAAATTTAAGCTTTTATAAAACAGTTTTAAATAATTAGATGACAATTTTATGCCAGTTGTTACTGGTTGAAGTCTCTTGCTTAGTTTATATCATGGCTTTGGCTGCTAATGTGTGATTATGAGTCTCATCAAAACCACACAGAATATTTGTTGTTCTTTCTAAGAATTTATTTATAAATGATATATTTATCATTTACTAGTTCTATTTATTTTTATTACTTTTAGCATGAAGAGGAAGCATAAATGAAAACCACACTGTCTGGGAATAAACAGCCACAGTGATCTTTTGTTCCCGATGCAAGAAACTTTGTTATAAACCACAACCCTCTTTTTTTCCCACTATACTGCCTAACACTGTCAAACCTATTTTCGACCCCAGGAATCATACGTGTGATGTCTCTGTCCAATACACGTTGTATAAGGTGAATGTTTCAATGAACTAAGGTTATGGGGAAACATAATAAGACAACATTCGAGTAGTCTGATGGTACTTCTGGCAAAATGGTACAAGCACCTTAAACAAACAGAAATTAAAGGAGAAATGCAGAATAACAGAAAACAGCAAAGGCGATCTAATGAAAACAAGAGCTGATCACATTACGGGCATGAAGGCTGCTAAGTCTCTCTAGTCTCAGTTCCCACAGTCTGTCCTCAAGACAAATCTGTGTAGTTGTGGTTGCAGTCTGCACATGCAGTGCTGTGCAAAACTTTTGAACTATCCCCAATTTATTAATATTTTGCTAGCAAGAAGCTAAATTGTTTTTCTTTTTCTTTCTTTTTTTTGTTAAGTGGTATAGGACAACAGTTATGCCAGCTTTCTAAAGTTTTTCTTTGGACATTGGCTGGTTTATCAGTAATTTTCAGTCCACTCTGACCGTTTTCAGACTTATTTTGTGTGTTTGTTAAGCCAGTTAATACTGACCTGTTGGATGAATCATACAAGTTCAAAGAATTCACCCGAAGACATGTATATGACCCCCTCATCAGAAATGGTCTCTTAATGAAAGGTGGCTCTCACAGAGAATTTATTAACTGAGGAAACAGAGAGAAAAGACTGATGTAAACTGAATTGCACAAAAACTGGACTGAAAATCAGTGGAAAGTTCTTATTGTCTAAAAAACAAATTGCACTTTTTTTCAAGTCTTTGTCAGACAGAGGAGAGAAGTAAAAAAAGTGAGTGTCTACAACCATCTATAAAACATGGAGGGGCTTCTGTCGTTGTTTAAGGCTGCATTTCAAGCAAAGGATGTACTATAAGTCACAGAACAAAAAAATATTATTATTAATTATTAATTAATATTCTTGACAGGAGACAAAGCAAAAGGCAGCCAAGAGCCAAAGAAGATCTTTGAAGTTTCTTCAGAAAGCCTGGAAAACTATTCCTGAAGACTACTCAAATGTTAATGACTACTTGAAGGTTAAATGTAAGATCAAAACCCATTAACACAGTTGTGTGTGGTGTCCCACTGATCTGTGTCAGCTCTGTACAGCCCTTGGACATGTCCAGTAATATATAGTAGTGTTGGCATTCACTCAAGGGAAGTGAAAAAATTCTGCTGTCCTATCTTTTCAGAATTAAATATGACTTGTATGTCAAATATATCCCGCACATTCTGCAGGTGTAAACTCATCATACAGATTTGCTTCACAAGTTTGTCAAGCAAAAAAGAATTTAAATTTAGAAACTTTTAGTGATGTTTGCCGACACGTAAATGTAAACTAGCTCAGTCTCTGGAGTTAGTGCTAATCACACGATGTAAAGGAAGCACATGTGTTCTTACATCATTGTTATTTACCTACATAGGTCCTCTCTTTGCTTATATAAAGGAACAAAGAGCAGTCTCATATTTTCCAGCAGGCTGCTTCTGCGGTGGCTGCCGCAGCAACATCCCATTAGTTTGCCTTTATTCTTATTCCCATCAGGTCTTTTGACTGCGGATGAGTATAAGAGGGAGGCCAAAAGGTCACTGGTGACTAATTTTCTGAGCACTCACAGATTGTGTAAGTAATGGAGCACTTATTGCATTCGCTCCCCCATCACTGCAAACAAGCCCCAAAAAATCCATACAAATTCCCACACGCAAGCTAGTGCCTGGGGAAAGGAGAAGTGGCCCATCTTTAAAATATAGTGAGAGGCATGGAATAGGCCTAATGTGCAATTTAAAATCAATATCTTTAAAAAAAATGCCCATCCTACCTACGACAGCATCATCTAAATATCAATAGGGCCTCTTGTTGCTTCACACAGAGCTGGGTGTGAGAAGAGACAGGTGCTCTGACCAAGGATTTTACACTGTCTATTCAGAGGAATCAGGTTCTCACTGCCTCTCTTTCAATTTTAATACGGTTCCATACTTTGTGCATGAGGTTTAATAAAGTAGCAGAGTGTCTGTCAAGCCAGGTGTATCTTCAATCCTTTCATATTCCAAGTAAATCCCAAAGAAAGGTGTTGAGGATACCAGCAGAAGGCAGACACTAAGAGAGGGAACTAGGGGGGTTGATCATATTTTTTCCCCTCTCATATGGCCACAATGGTATATTCTTTTCCCCCCTTGCGTTACTGTGAATTTCAAACAAGAATAGTGTAGTTTCTGTGCTTTTTAAGCTGTGTTTTCTGATGATCTATGACTTAGTTTTCTCTTTCAAATCCATGTTTTCCCAAATATATCAACTATATTATTACTCGGAAATTAAATTGACAGTGTCTTTGACTGGAGTCAGATTACCTAAATGTATTTATCATCATATTTATTTAATATCATTTACAACAACTAAAAGACATTTATGATGTCACCATTTATCCTTTTATATGCGCTTATTACACCTAGACCTGCCTCATTCAGAGACAGAGGAATAATAAAGCATCACTTTAAAAATAGCAACATTTTTTTTACCCAAGAGTGTATGGGTGAGATGAGTGAATATTTCCATTTCCACTTCATTTAGTTAAGTATTGGAAAATGTGCTATTTCTAAAAGGTAATGAATGTCTCTATCTCTGCCATATCTTGTGTTTGCTCATCTCTTCCCATCTGGATTCTATTATGGATGGGATTCCTATGATAAGGCCAGCAGGAGTGGAGAGCGAGAGAGAGGAAGAAAAGGAGAGTCAGGAATGAGTTGGCGCACACTGATGCATGATGGGATGGGGGTCAGGATACAACATTTCATTTCATGGAAGTAAATTATACACAAAAGACAAAAAGGCATTGTTTTTCATACATAAACAAGTGCATCTGCAACTTTAGGCTGAATCACACTGCTGATATGGAGTTTCCTGCTGGATACTGTAGAGACATCAGTGCTCATTAGAGGTAGATGGTTTTTGCCAACCATGGGACAACCAGTGAGAAGTGAGAGGTCTGGTTGTTACTTATTTTGCTTTGTTTGTTTGTTTTTGTTTACTTGTTGTCAGCAAACTTTCATTGTTTTTTAAAAAAAGGTTGATTTTTTTCATGATGTCAGATGTTTCAAATTCTCTCTGTGCAACATCAGATGAAGGCAAAAATATCTACTTAATATTATATAAATCTTTTTTATGTGAATATGTGAAACATTTACTCAGATTTGCATATTTTCTTTTTTGACTAAAAGCAAATAATTAATGAATAATCACCTTTGATTTGATTTCATGATGTGACGAAGGCTGAAGAGTGCCAGATAATTATCTCTTCACAGGTCAGTAGAACTTTTTTACCTTGATCCATCCCGTGGGATCATCAAACATGCATCAGACGTAAAGCTGTCTCATTTATAAAGCATTAAGTTCAGAGGAAGCTGTAATAGTGACCCCTGGATGACCCAGGCCACACCGGTCAAGTGCAAACATGGATTAGCGTTCTGGTTTTAACAGGGAAGTGAAATGTAGAACGAGAGCAGATCTCACTTCTGAAAGCGGAAAGTGGTATTAATGATAATGATTTTCATGTCTGTTCTTGATTTTTATACCAACAGTGCAAGAAATAGAATAAAATGGAATACAACAGGATGTTTTATTTACATTTACATCTCCATGCACTCAATTACTTTTAATATTTTACACATTCTCAGTCATTTAGATCGGAGCACAATATCGCTGTGTGTTCTTCCCCTCTTAGCGTGACAATGTTTGGCCCCTGGCCACCAAAATGTTTTATTTAATAATGTGGGAATTTTCTACTGTTTTGCTTTCATTACAGTGTAGGAGGCTAAAGCCGAAAACAGAAACAGAAAGCCAGTTGCTTTAAAGCCTGAACTTTACCGCTCAACAACTGTCAAATGCAATATGAGCATCTGCATTCAAAGGGGAGGTTTTTTTATTTTATTTTAACAGGATGTCTCCTTAATGCAGCAGTATTCTTTTTTTGCTCTATTAAAAAGTGTATTCTTTGAAAGTCTCCAACTCTACTGGTGAACATCCACTGAAACCAGGGCCAGTGCTAGCTCAGGGTCTGGGGATTTAGGCCATAAGGAGTTGCAGCCAAAGGCTGCAGGGGAGTATTTTCAAGGTTGGGATGAAAAGTACATCTTCAGCTTGGGAGTCACGGGGACACATGGAAAGGAAGAGGGAGGGAGGGGTTGTGAGGGGAAATTTATTCCTGTTCTCTTGCTTCTGGGCCAGTCCACAGGCCCATGTATCAAAAAGACCACCGCGTTTGAGGTGAGGCATGTGGGCCAATCCATGGTAGAATACGCAACACGGGTTTGCCAATATGACAAATATGAAGGCAAGTTTAAAAAGGTAACAAAACAGAATTTCATAAAATGCTAAATGTCTCTAAATGCTGTAACTGATTTAGTGCCTTAACATTGGGACACTAAAACAGTAATGGACATTTTGGAGGCAGTGTGTATTTCACAGTGTTTTTCCACTAATTTCACTTTTGACATGCAGTCAACATATAAAATTGGTGAAGTGGAAATCCACATCATTTGTTTTTTCCAAAATATTATTCACCGATACTTAAAATAGGGTTCATTTTAAAAACGAATTTTGTAAGACTTCCACAATCAAAATCATTTCTGTCTTATTAACAAATACACCAATCGGTTATTAATGCCTGGCAAGTTTTCTATGAAAGCATTAAACAGCAACCAGTAAATCAAGAAAGCACAAAGGACACTAACTGGCACATGATGCGTTCTGGGTGGGGCCACTGCCAGCCACGCTGCTGTTTTTGCTTCAGTGACGAAAGATCAACATTTGTCTCACGGTAGCAGATCACTGAGAAATTGAGTCTGTTTCATCTGGGAGTCAAATTTCGCTGTCTTTCTCTTCCTTGCTCAGAGCCTGGATCCTGGAGCAGATGTGCCTCTGAGGCATGGGCCATCAGGTTGAAGGGTGCAAGCCAAGCTGACTTGGTGTTAGGGTTAAATTTAGAGGTTGAAGGTCAGATGAAGGTCAGGGTTATGGCCAGGTTGGGGTCACGGTGAGGTCAAAGTATGCTACTCCCTTAGGGTAGCATTTAAGTGGTCAGGGTTTACCTCTGTGTCCAGTTAGAGATATAATCTAACACACAGCTACTAGAAATAAGGTTTTGCGCTCCTGAAACACAAGAATACATTTATATACTTTTTTAAAACTGCTATTTTTTAAAATAATAATAATGATAATATCTTATACCAGTTGTTTCTGATGTTTCCTACTCTGGTTACTCCATACATGTTTGCAGGAGCTACAGATTGCTGGGTAACCTTACACCGCTGAAAGATGGAAAAATGAGGGACATGGGATGTGTCTGTGCACATGTGTCATGCTGGGGGGCATAGACAGTGCATCATATCAGAAAGCTTCCCTGCCATGTACCCCTACCACAGGATAGTAGTGGCTCCCAAAACCAAAATTGTACTTCCCAGAGATGAGGCAAAGACAGCTAAGACTTGTGCAGTCAGAATGAGGAACAGTCCAAAACACTGTTGGGCATGTGAGAATGGCTGTGACACTAAGTAGTGTTTATCATGTTTCATGTGTACCTGTGCCAGACAAATCCATTTAGTTCTTTCCCGAGCAGAAAGACTGCCAACAATATGTGACAGATCATAGCAAAAGTAAAATTTTTGATGAATTTTAAGTAGAATCTAAGATATATAATAAAGTGAGAAAATCTGAGTTTGTTGCTATGATTACTGCAGGTAACACTAAAAGGAAGCTGCTGTTTATTGAAATGCAAAATGGCTTGTAAAAGGTTAAGGAAAGGCCTCAACTGCAGTTTCAAAGGATGCAAAGAAACAAAGGACAAAAATATTCCACCAATTCATTATCTGCGTTTCATACCATCTCTCTGTTGTATTAGGAAATCCAACCAGGGGCGTTCTCAGGCTTTGGAAGGCTTAAGATCTCATAAAATGAACTGTCACCTGCTTAGTTATTGGGTGCTTACAAATAACCAAGATGCATAACTTGAGGAAGTACTAGTCCCCTAAACCCTTTCCAGCAGGAAGAATATAAGCTCCTTTCAATGCATTATTAATATTTTGCCTAAACTCAGTCTGGACTGAACAGCAAGCTGGATTAGCCAAAGGAATTTAATATAAAATTCATGCTTTCTCTCTTTTTCTCCCTCACAGATATATGCAGTCTGTTGTTAGTTAGAAAGCCGCGGCATTCCTCCGCGCACTGACAGACTCAACATATGAAAGTGAGGGTGGGAGCAGAAAGTGTGTGGCCCTGCTGACTGCCATGTGTTGTCATTTAAAACGATATTTTCTGAAGTTAATGACTTACACAGGCTTATAGGCATAAATGGACAGTCTCTGGTGTTAATTTAATTGGATGAGTGGGTCCCATATAAAGGTCATTATGTCTGGTTTGTGTTTAACTTGTGTTTAATTCAAGGCAGCGAGTGAAGAGAAGCGGTATTGATTAAATGACAGCTTAACAACTAGTTGTTTAATAAATATGCCTCGTCTATTGGACTAGAGGAGCCAAAAAAAAAAAGGAAAAAAAAAGATGGTTTGAACTAAGTGTCTGGGCTGACAATCTGTGGAGATAAAGGAGTCGAGTGGGACAAAATGGATGCTGCAAAACTCCCACCCCACCTTGTGCCTCACTGTCTGACAAATTTATGTTAACAAGCGAATTAGCCACAGCGGGGCAGCGAGGACCAATCAATAGCCACAATAAAAAAGTTGGTGCTGACCATGTACAGTCTGCAGAGTAAACTGCCCGGCCCCTTGGTCCCTAAGGCCAGGCCAACAATAACCTACAACTGAGCGAGACACAAAAGGTATCGACACACAGAGCGCTTCAATTTCCCCAGACAGTGGGGCCCTGTCACATCAAACTGGCTATTAGTCACAAATTCTGCCTGCCACCGATCCATCCCCCATTCTCCAGGGGGACCTTGTCAACTTGAAAGTTGTGCCGCTGGCAAAAGGACATCTGGTTCCACTGTAGTGTGTGTTGAATACAAGAGGCCAGGAGCTGCCTGCCTGATAAAGGAGAACAAACAGGGCCACTTTAGACTTGTCAAGCCTTGTTAGAGGGAGCAAATGACAAAAGAAGGAAATACATAAAGAGCAACACACTGTTTTTATGCTTTGTTATTATAGCAAATTGAGGTCTTGTGGTTTTACACACACACATATATATATATATATATATATATATATATATATATATATATTTTTTTTTTTTTTTTTTTCCCCTGTACAATTGTATTTCCTGTATTTCCTGTACAATCAAAACTACATTTCACTGTATTCTATTCACTCACCTGGATTTTTACATTTTTGTGTCACTTTTGTCTGGCCACTCTCTGCATTGCTAGTAAATTATTTCTGTGCTTCTCGAGTACTCAACAGCCCTTCCCATGCCTGTAGGTCTTAGCACAAAGCATTCTTTACTTGTGACACTTCTGGCCCACCTCAAAGTGTCCAATCTGACATGGCTGTCAGTGGCGTGCGTGTAGCCTTGTAAATTTCAATCAGCGTCCCACAGCGGGGTGCCAAGGTTTGACTTCATTTCCCTCCACACTAAACAGGTGGTAACAGCCCGGTCATCGCTCAGCTTTGTCTGAGCGATGTGTCCCCCCCACCCCACCATTACTGCTCTATTAATTGCCCCCAGTGTTCATGACAAGCTGAGGCTGGGCCTCCCCTGTTAATGTTTAATGTGGCGACTCCTCAAATCAATGCGTGTTTAAACACGACACACCATGCCAGCAAAAGACTGCTGGATTGTGCTACTGAATAGTTAAATTAAGAAGTGCCACATCACTCTTGCTGTGAAGTGGCAATTGGAGAAGGTGGGAAATATCATTTGGTTAATTGACTCAGACAGGGGAGTAAATTTGAAGCCTTTCAGCTGAGCTATTTAAACTATCATTAATGTTAATTGTAGGAGAAAGAGAGCAGATGCTTAGTCTTTACTTGACCCTTAAAATCCCTTGATTACTGTAAAGAGACAAGCTAAACAAAAACAAATCTTTTTTTTTAAACATACATTGAAATTTTGCCTCTTTTTAACACTTGAAACCTACATTTATAAGCAGCATTTATAAGCAGCAAAAATAAGCCTTTGAGGAAACTATTAAAGGAGGCTTATTTAATTAAATTCTGACAACCCATAGAACATGCACATGTTCTAAAGCAGGATATTTTAAAGGAGATTTATGATTCTATTGCATTTGCCTCTTGATCGAGGTGGTATCATCTGGGAATGGATCTGGAATACAGATGAGATCGGGCAATGGCTCAAAAAAAGAGGAGAGATCAATTTTAGAGGCAAGGGTTTGGCACATTTAATGAATTCATGCTCCCTCAACCCTCCCTCTGCTTCTCCCTCACCCTTTTCTCTGTAAGGATGAAAAAGATGAAAAGAAAAACCCTCACATAGTGACCGTTAGGGAGGTGCTCTGCAGGCAATCAATCACCAATCAGTCGCTGAAAGTGCTTGTCCTGCCATTGGAGGATGTTCTTCATTACTTACAGACTTTCAGTGTGGCAATGGATGTGAGGATGAAGGCAAGTCTGTGTGTGTGTGTGTGGTAATTATTCATGGCCTTCAGCTCTCACTTTTGCAGCTTTTTAGAAACAAGTTAAAACCGGAGATATTGTTGTTAGTGTCCACAGATGATCAGAATATCATCAGATTTCTATTTCTGTTCTTTTCAAATGCATCTACGCGCACACATGCACACACACACACTTATCATCTTCATGAATTTGGAGTCTTCTGTGGACCCAGTGGGCTTTGGATGATCCCAGAGGTTGATATTAGCTCCCATGATAGGCATCAAAGAATAACCCAGCTTAGAATGTGTTCAGATTCACCAACCTTAACTCTTTTAAAAGCCACAGAAAGCACACTGGACTGGACTGGAGTTTTTTTAAAACTAAAAATATGCTCACAGCGTGATATTGCTTCAGAAACACAGCTGGAGTAGAGTATGAGCTAATTTTTGGAGGCCATGAATTAAAACTGCAAAGAAGTAACCTTTTTAATGAAAATAAGTGAAATTACAGTGAATATATTAAAAATATGCAGTCCATACAAAGTAACAGCCACCAGATGACAAATTCCCACTGCAACAACTGCAGATAGAGAGAATAGAAATATTCAGCCCTATCCCACAGCAGATATCCCACAACTTATTAGATGCGTTGCTGGAATACCCTATTAGGAATGAAGAAGGGAGGTAGAAGGGAAAGGGGGCTTTACTTTAAATTGAGGAAGTGCCAACGCACATTTATTGGCTCTAATGTGGTACAGGCGACCCCCGTCACAATACCGGAGCTCCGTGGGCTGGTGCTGCCACGGTGAGGGAACATAATAACCTTTTTAAGTGTGCAGCATCCTGCCGACTCACAGAATAAAGACTTCACAGTCAGCGCCTGGCGAGAAAACGGAGGGCCTCGCCCCAGATGAACATAATCTTTTGTTATTATGCTGTTAATACGTTTTCGTTCCACACACTGATCTCAAACAAACCCACCCCCAGTGCCCCACAACCACCGCCTGAAAAAAGGGATTTATTTCTATGTTCCTCTAACCTTGTGAACAGAGCTGCAAAGACCCTAATATATAAGGGAGAAAAAATTGTTAATTATTTCCACATACAGTAATTAAAAATGTACATGGCAGATCCATTTTTTCATCTCCGCTATTTACAGATGTTAAAGCTGCAGAATTTAATAATTGTGTGTCTTACTGTGGAAAACACAGTCACTGGCCATTATAATCAATGAGCCACATCCTCAAATCAGCCTCCCACAATCCCTTTCACCCAGGGTGCTGACACCAAATGTTTTTGTAGTTTTGTGTTGCTGCTCTGCGTGGCAGCCAATCGACCAGGCCATTGATTAACAGATTGGAATTATTAACTGGGGGATCATCCATCCCACATCGCCCATGTCATTTCCATTACTGCATTTCCATTATGCCTCATTTCAGAGACAAGGCACGGAAGAGCGAAGAAAACCTCCTCCTCATTAGCATTCTAATTAAGAGGCCATCAGATAATGATCAATCAAAGCAATCAGCAGGCAGACAAGCAGCAGCATACAGATGGAAAAGAGATGCATCTCAGTAAGAACAAGCACTGAAATACAAAACTTATACATTATGTTGTGATTCAAGTATTGACTTGCAAAAAAATCCTCTAAGTGGAAGTTTTTTGTGTTTTGTTGGCAGTGCTCACACAAACCCGATGCAAAGCCTCAAGCAGCAAAACAACATGCACTCTATGCAGATAATTATCTTTGGTCCAACAGGAGCAGTGTGATGTACCCCAACCTCCATGCAAGCAGCAGCAGTTATAAATAAATCTGCACTCTACTTGGCAACATGTCAGTGCTGTAATGTTTTATGAAGCTGTGTTTTATACCGTCATTCACATTAACTCCATAAAGCCATGGAGCCACCACTCGCGACCCAACACACGGCCACTGCTGCTGCACAATTATGCAGAATCCCATTGGCTTTGATTTAGGAACTATCAGCGGGCCGAGCTGCTGAGCTGAGAGTCGAGGTGGGGAAAAGAGGCGTCATTGATTGAATTTTATGTCGCTGTTGTCGAAGATCTTAACATGCCAGAATTTATTACCCACAGAATAATAATGTCATATAAAAACTGACAGAGCCAAATAGGGCCCCCCAATTCATCTAAGCCTCAGCCCACCACCACTGGGATGGCCCTGTCACAGCCATTCTCCATTTGAAATGTATTCGCTCTATCTCTCCTTTTTATCTTAGAAAATGAAATATTTGTGTTTGACATTGAAGAAAAAAATCAATATGAATTTATAAACCATACACATTGCACACTTCATTATTGTGTGAGAAATCTTTTTGTCCATATATATATATATATATATATATATATTTATATATGAAACAACAACATAAACTGAACCATTATAAACAACATTTATTCTGCATTAAACTATCTTTTAAACAATTTTATTTTACACTGGGCTAATTACAAACTACTTACAATTAAAACATGCATATTACAAAATAAAATTCAAGGTTCTTTCAAATCAGTTATCAGTTTTGTTTTGTTCATAGGTTCTGAGACAGAAGAATCATAGGCTTTTTTTATTATTTAGAGAATATTTCTCCTTTATCCTTTAAAATTATCCTTCTTTATACTGCAAGTTACCTAAGCAGTTAATGTGTTTTTTTTATCATTCCAAAACAATTTTATTTTTCATCACATCAAACTGACCAACACCTTGCAGAAGTGTTGTTTTTGTTGATAAAGTGAAAATAAACCAGGTTTCTAATACTGGACAACTGCTCTTGTTTTTTTTGTTTGTTTGTTTTTCTATTACATCATTGTTATGATTTTATCAGGTTCATAAGGCCCTGGTATCAGACAGACAGGTGCCTCAAGGTGACATCCAAACTATAGTGTCACTTGGGAACTTTCAAGCCACCATCGCACTCAAACTCACACACACAGCCCCATCTAGACATCATGTTAGTGCAGTGTAATTACACTCGGCATCTCCCAAAAAATGACAAGATCTTGACTGAGCCGCATTATTGAATTTTCATCGGTTGCCTTAGGACATGTCAGGACTGTTCAATTTTAGCCTGAGGAGGACACGCCATTAAAGGAGATGAGTCAAGAAAGTGTCCTGCTTCTGATTGCCCCAAGAAACCATTACTGCTCAACAGCAGCAGGATGGTGCCGGTGAAGACTGGACACATGCTCCAACTCATACACACACGGAAGCAGGCATGTATTCACAAATGCATACGCACATACAACACTGGAAATCCACATATTCCCATCCTTACACCACCCACCCCCCTCCTGCAAAAAGCAGACACAATTTACATGAGCTGAAGGGCGGTGACAGGTAGCAATCAGCCTGGGGAATAGGGTTAGAGGCTGACGCCTGGTTGCGTATTACCGCTTGCCAACCAAAGCCTAAAGATTGCTTATACCAGGCCACGACCTCCGACCCTGCCACATATCAACCAATTGCCCTTTAGTATAATTATTTGGAATAATCTTTCGGCGTTTCATTTTAAGGCGATAGGGAAGGAGGGCCACCTCTAATTTATTTTTTTGAGGGACTGGGGAGGGGGTGGCTTGTTAATAAACACTTTTTGGCATGGGGACCGTCTGGCAGCTATAAGTGAAATACCCTTAGTACTAGAGGTCAGATTTATTTATTTTCCTTGTGCGTCTGTCAGTCAGTCCAGCTCGACGGTAACGCGGGACTGGCTGCAGGTAAAGATCGTGGGCAATGTCATTATCCCCGTGATGATGTTTTATTGATATCATTGTAACACTGGAAGTGGCCCTCGCAGATCTGTCAAAAATCATTGCATTGTTTAGATTGTATTAACATTTTATGAAGTGCAGCAGCACCCCATGCTGCTAACAACCCGATGTTGTTAGCCCAGCCTAGAAGTGACATTTTTCATCTTTCTCTGTGGTACATTTCCAAGAGACACGCACTGTTACTCTGTCATCACTGGATTCTAGTAAATCACAATGTGAAATAAAATAAATTTTTATTTTTAGTATGTACTACAGATACTGAAGGCTTATTTGGAAATATAAAATTGAATATAGGTACTCAGATATCTGGCTTATACTGCTTAGCGCTTAAATAAAAATACCTCTTAAATAACGAATTTTTTAAATACCTTTGGTATTACTTTTTTTCTGGCATCAACTTATAAACTTAGGTCAAGGCTTTATTTACAAAGGCCCAAATCAGACTTTAATCTTTAGTATATATGGAACCCTTTATGATTTTCAAAACATGAACCATTCAGTAAACAGTAGAAACAGGGTTGTTATTCCAGTTTTGCAGTTTGGACACACTATGTTAAATGTAAAGACCAATCAGAAATACCAGTAACATTGCTGCACTGTGTGAAAGGAAAACAGCAACATGAGGTAAGATAAAGTGCTATCGACTGTGAAGAACAGAACCGGGCAGATCTTGAAACTTCCAAACACTTGCAATGAAACTGGATCTTTTTTTTTTACACTATTTGACACTATTTCTTTTCTAATCTGTTTTCTTTTATGGAGTATGATCTTAACCTTGGCCCATTAGAAAAAAAATAATGAACCCAGCCCTTAAGAGTTTGGTATCCATCTCAGCGCTACACACAGTCACATTAGTAGCTAGGTCTGACCTTAATCATACAGTCCCATCAGAAACTGGCTGACCTTAACCTCCCAGGAGAACTCTCCTCATTCACACTCTCACTGGGACCTTCGGCTGCCCATTTAGTTCTTTAATTGTGGGAGGGGCCCGCTCAGCCACCCATTTCATTGTGTCCTCCCCTAAAACCACACGCACACAGTGAACAAATACATAGACAGGAGATGCACAGGAACACGAACCTATGAGCACGATGCATACGCACACATATACAAAGGTTTACATCCACAAAAACAGATATTGCACCAGTCTTTGCACCACAGGGTGCTAACATCAACATATGTCCAAGTAACACAGCCAAAGGTGAATGATGTAAGGTTGCATATGCACAAACGTGAGTATATGTATGCAAAATATCAAATATCCAGATTTTTCTTTAATTTTCTGTTTGTTTATTTTTCAAAAGTTGTCAGGGTTTTATGCCTAAGACTTTTGACAGACATTCTCAGCTTTATCTGAGGTGTGTGACACTGCTCCCATCCACTCTGCAATTTGAGCAGTCTGTAAAGGGCAAAAAAGAAATCAATTCTACCCTGACAAATGTAAATAAGGTCTTATCGGGGCAGCAGCGATGCATCGACAGCATCAAGCAAGCAAATGTTCCACTCGCTTGCCTGTCATTTAACTACATCACTGGATCACTCTCCCATATTTTGCCCCGAGGACAAGCAATTCTCCATCACATATGAGCTCTGGTTCACATGTGTGGGTATGCGTGTGCATGTATAATAACGTGTGTGTGGCTCTATGTTTGCTTGTGGACAGTATCACTTTACATTTATTGAAATGAGCAGCTCTCCCTGGGGCACTTGTGCGAAAGCTGAGGCCTGCAGCCATGCTAGCATCTATCGACTCCCCAGGATTAGGGCTTCGCTGAGGCAGTCTCTCCCTCGTGGCCCCGCCGAGGTGACCCACACTGGGACAAAGTTCAGGAGGGGAGAAGCAGGGTGAGCTCTCCTGGGCACAGATTAGGGGGCCTTGACTTTCCCAGTGGACACATGAAAGTGCAAAATGATATGATGTGTCTTTGTACACACACAAACAGTCACATCAAACGGTTCAGATTTGTTAAAACAAAACTCCAATTAGGGGAATGTGTCACATGTGACAGGTAGATAGTAGTGTACTGATATTATGAAGAAAAACAGAAAAAACACAAAAAGGTAAGTGACATTTTCATATTAACACAATAATATGGGAATAAATGAATCAGGGGATAAATGAAATAATTGCAGTTCTTTGGTTTATTTAGTAGATTAAATTATTTTCTGCATGAACACTGATCTTAATTTTGTCACGTTTTTCTTTTCTGATCTACTACTTAGTTAATGTTCATATATACATTATCACTGCTTTGTATCAGCCATGCGCACTTTTCACTCAGTCTCGTTGCCCGGATTTATGCTAACTTTATGCTAACAAATCTTAAAGATACATATTAAGCTAGCTTAATTAATTAGCCTAATTTCTCCACCGCAAAGCAGAGTTCACATCAGAAAAACTACTCAATCAGCTAAGAGCATGAAAAATATTGCAAAGGCAGGTTAACCAGAGTGAGTAGTTTTTACTTTTTCTGTAGCTAAACTGAGAAGAAATGGCACCGTTTAAGTCCTGGAGAAGGTTAATAAAAAAGTGCACAAATGATGAACTACAGCAAAATAAATTCTTGTAAAAAACTGTTTTTGTTTTTGTTTTTTATTCCAGGATTGTTGCAAGAAAAATCAGTAGATCAGTGACTGTTTAGCAAATAAATCTATTCAATAATAAATGGCACAAAAATGTCTTATTATACAACTTTAATGCATGTGTGAAAAAATTGTCAGGCAGTCAGAATGAAAGACAGATGTGGATCTGATCTCAACGAGAGAATATGTGTAATTAGTGCTTTGAAGCAGAGTTTGAGGCTACTCCTTAAGTAAGACATTTCTTTAAAAAAATTAAAAAACACCTACATTTGTTTAAGATGGTTCTTTGAGAGCAGGGTTCACTGATCTCTTCCTAGGGCTACTAATTGCATGCAAAAACTCAGTGTTCAAACAAGGCCATCTATTACACTGAGACTGAGACCAGGATATAGCAGTCTGTTTTTAGATGTTAAAGAAGTAATTAAGGTTTCAGAAATTTTAATTGGTTCTTTTGTTTCAAATAAGCCCCTTTGCCTTTGAAGCAACAATTAACAGAGCTACCACTTTTACTCATCTCAAGAATTTCCCACCAGCAACATTAGAGCCACAAAAAATATATACAATTTGGGGTTTTCTTTTCTTGTGTGCTTGCATATGTGCCAGTGTGTTTTCTGAAGCAGTGACAATCACATTTGCACTTCATCAAAAGAAATATCACAGTTTCTGTTAAAAGGCAAGGGGTTACATATGGGAATTGGCTAATCTGGGGAAGGAAAAGGGGAAAGCAAGGTACAAGAATGAACTCTTAAGTCGTGAAGTGGCTGTCTTGCCTCTGAGTGGTATCATCATCATCATCATCACCACACAAACCCCTCTCTTCTTCGGGAGTGGAGAGGCAAAATAATTGGATTCTTTCCCACAAATAACGCCTTCACCCCTGAGCTTAATTAACTAGACAGACTGCAGGGCCAGGGTCCATTCTCCTCCACTCTTGCCGGGCTCTTGGAGAAAAAGAGGAAAACCCAGCTGTTATTGCCCACTGGCCTTTATTACCATGGCTGAGTGATAATATAGGTTTTTAGGGCAAGATGTTGTAAGGAATTGTATTTTTTTCATGAGCCCATATAATACCAATGTGCAGTAAAACTGGCCTATCTATCTATCTATCTATCTATCTATCTATCTATCTATCTATCTATCTATCTATCTATCTATCTATCTATCTATCTATCTATCTATCTATCTATCTATCTATCTATCTATCTATCTATCTATCTATCTATCTATCTATCTATCTATCTATCTAATTGTGAAAATCAGTTTGTATAATGTGTTTTATACGATACAAAATGACTCACAAACAAGTAGTCTCACGGTACAATAGCAATTATCCTGAGAGTAGTTTAGTCCCTCCACACAATCCTTTGGGGTGTCATTTGTCTTTCTGGGAAACATGAATGACACACCACTCAATATTCTTACAAATACAAGCTTTGACAAGTACTACAACAAACACAATGCCTCAACAATCCATCACAGGTCAGCCAAAGCTACAACACCATTGGTCAATAACAGTAAAAAAACAAAAAAACAAACCCCCCACACACACACCAAGTATGAACAATTTAAGGGAATAGTTTGGTGCTGTGTGTGGCTTTAAGGGGTTTACTTTATTACCGTGGGTGTTGTTTTATGGCAAAGTGCAGTGTGTGCACTACGCCCACAAGGCCCTTCTAGATGCCACCGTTCATATTATTACTCTTCCTAAGGTCCTTAGGGCCACTTTGTATGGAGGAGTTGCCATTTTGCTGTCACCGGTCCCTCCACAGTTCCCTTCATCTCCAAAGCTCCATGTTTGTTGTTCCATTCCCCTCTATATCTCCCAGAGGAGCACACTCATTTTAATATAAATAGAACGGTTCATCATGCAGTGGCACAAACTTCCCCATGTTGCATTGCTCCAGTGGCATTAGTAGCAGCAGCAGATAGGAGGACATGCTGAGAGGAAAGAGCACCAGTAAAATACAGATAAAAAGCAAATATGTTTTGCTATAGTTTCAAACGGCCAGTCTAGTTTGTTTTGTCTGTGAGGCAAGAACAATTGCAATAAAAACACGATGCTGAATAGCAACAAGAAGTAGTACTTTGACGGCCAAAGAAGCTTTATTTCCAAGTGACTTGATACAAAGTACAAATTCAGCTTCTCTTAAACATAAGCTAGAGCAGCAATCAGTTCTCTCTTGTCAGTATGCCAGTGGGCTTGCACAGACATGAGGGATTTAATAGCTGACTGATAGGCAAACTGCAACTCTATTGAGAATTTTTCCTTTTTTATGTGTCAGATGAGAAAGCCGCCAAGATCTAAGAGAAAGCACTTCTTAGCCAAACTGGACCATGCGCGACTAGCACTAATCAGATGTGCACAGCTGTATCTGAAATGCCAGAGGGATCATTTCACGATACCAGCAGCCCCTCTCAGCTTGGGATTTATGTTCTCTCCTCTGTAGTGTTAAAGAGGCCTGAAAAGGCCAGCAGGGCTAGGACACAGCCCGGGGCACTAACTGCCAATGAGAAGCACTGACTTTTGCCTTGTGATTGGTGGACACTTAAAGCCACCACCACTGACTAATTGTGCTTCATCTGGGTGCAGGATCCATCGTGGCTAACAAGAAAGCACTAGAGGTCTTCATTTAGCTATCAAACCTGCTCTCTCCAGGGATGGTTGTGAGTGCAGCTGCTGTCCTCAGTTCTCTTCCAATCAGCACATCAAACGCCAGCCCCAATTCATTTTTCTCCCTCCCTCGCTGTCCTTTCCCCTCTGCCTCGCACCCCCTCCCTTGCTCCATCTCCTGCGAGAGAGACAAAAAGGAGTAAAGTTCCAGGATGGTGGAACCAAAGAGCAAATAGAGACACAGTGGTGAATACTGAGCGGCAGCTTTAGCCCGGCCCTGCAAGCACTCTGGATTTAGCAGGATATTTATTCTTTTATATCCAGACAAAAGAGATTGCACATGCCCTCCTGTGCTTACTGGAGTCACCTGGTAAATCAGCAAAAGTAGCCCAAATATAATTAGATCCATTATGAAGACTGTTTAAAAAAAGCTTGAGATTAATCTTTTGCAATAAACAATGTGCAAGTGCCTGCCTAACCTTTGCATATTTTCAGCATCTGACATTTTATTTAACTGTCAGAGTTTCCATCTAAAGGATTTGATAACTGCTTATCCTAATAAAAAAAAAAACTTTTTTTTTGTTTTCAGTCACAATTATTATTGAAAGTTATTTCCAGGTAGCTTAATTTTTACATCTTGGTTGGACTTTTATTCACAAGCTATTTTCACAGATTTTAAACATACCTCCTCTAGCACAAACTGCTGGACTGATTACAGTAGAACTGCAAGGTTCATCTTACACCTTCATCTTCATCTTGATCTTCTTGCCCTTTTTTAATACATGCAGGAATCCAATAACATTTAGCTCCCTGTCCTCTGTCAGCAACAGCTCATGTGTTTATTAAAAGCGTGGTTTAGCATATGCTTTGATTAGATTCTTAATTACAGGAAATTACCATGGTGGCACAAAAACTATATCTACGTCCTCCAGGAAATAAGAAGATATTGAGGGACTTAATTCCTTGATTATGATCACTTGGGCATAGGCTGCAAACACAAGTTGTGTGCAGTCTTGTACTTCCAAATGTTTGCAACAGTGCATGTGGTTTTGTGAAATGGTGGCATTTATCCATTTTATCATCAGATGTCATCCAATGAACAGAAAGGCATTGATGCTTGAATCACATGGGTACTTTATCAGCTACAAAACTCCTCATTCAGTGATTAACCTTTTGCTACAAACTTAGAATTATATAGCTAATGTATTTATGCTTTGTCATATAGTAGATTTTTATTGTTATTCTTTAATTATTTACGATCATTGCTTGAATTACATATCAATGCTTGCTGTTGTAGTTTTGACAACAAAAAAAAAAGAATTAAAGATGAGCAGTTTTTAAATGCTCTAAACAAACAGCAATATTAATATATGTCGAATTGAATTTCTACCTTGTCAATTAATTAAATTAATATAGATCTTTATATAAAGAATAATGATATTTGAGATACCATTGACTGGGAGTGAAACTATTTTCCTCTTTTTAAAAAGAAAGATTTAAGTTCTTGTAGTCAAAACTTTTCTTTCTTTGTTGCTTTCATATTCCAATTACATGACATACATGGCAATTATGAGGTTTTCACATTGCTTTAGCTCTAAGTATTTTACAGTCCACATAGCAATACAAGGTAAATTATTTTGGAAGTAACTGCGTTGATGAGATTCAGATCCCTGGTATAAGAAAATGACTTATATGTGTAGCCTGCATATGTCTTATTGCAGGCTACACATTCAGTATGGCGTGACAGCAATAACAAGCAGGAGGAAATGAGAAGTCATATTAATAAATATAAATATGGTGCTTAAGTTAGCAAATTCATCTGCTTGTGAATATCAATCTCACAATGACGCATCTCCATCACCAATAATCAATAGCTACTAACTACTAGTTCAGTTTGGAGACAACAAAATAAATATTTGTGTGTTGTTGATGTGTGACAGTCATGAGTAGTAAAACAAAATGGCATTTCAACTGTCACGTTGTTAAAACACATCAAAGGAGATAATGAAGCTCTTGTAGGCAACTGGATGTCAAGTTATTACAGTTTCAATCAATGGACACGGTTTTAAAAAAGTCAATAAACATATGCGTAAATTGATTCTATCTGCTTATTATCATATAAAACAACCTGGTAAATATGCAACTAATTACCGGTGACACTTCAGTTTCAAATAACCTGTAAAATTGATGTTTAGTTTGCCAAATTCACTGCATTCATAGATTTTTTAAAAATTGTAAATATGGGAAAACTGTTTGTCTTTATTAGTTTTTTCTGTTCTCTTTAGTTTTTCTTTTAATGTTTAAACCAAACTCATTTCTATAATTAAAAAGACTCCAAAATATTCACGGGTTTATGTAGAATATCTGTGGTAATATTGAATATTGTTGCTTTGGTTTCTTATTCCAAAATAAAAGAAATTATTTTACAAAATATGTGTTCCCCTAAAGGATTTATTAATATATCATGTAACTTAAAAATCTAAAAAGAAATCTAAAAATCTTAAGACTGTAGGTGTCACTATATGCAGATCACTGCCCTATTTGGCATGTGCATCAGCAGGAATCCACACTAACTCATTCAGCAATTTGAAGATGCCAACCGCACAACATGCCATCCTGCCATCTTTTCCAACCCTAATTCATGAAGCCACACAGATTTTCTCATCTAATCCCCCCTTTGCTCACGTCCCCATCCCGCTGGAGTTTGGTAATACGATCTGGAGAGATGACTGAATTCTCAATCAGTCCAATATCACCAGGTCGCTAGTCTCTTGCGTCTCTGGCTCTAACAAGATGAGCTGTCTTCCATTTGGGCTGTTAATGCCACTCTGGGCTTCATTTTGCAGATCTCTGATGTGCCACGGTGATATCATAGCCCTGGACTCAAACCTGCTTGTTGATCTTGAGATTACTGGTCGACAACAGGTTTCCCCTCTAAGCCCTGTCCATCCTAGATGGGGAAACCCAAGCGTGGGATGATATTGAGATGTCTTCCTCTGTCTCTTTCTCCCTCTGTATTTCTTTCTCTTCTCCAAGGCTGTCCACAAGTGCTCACAGCTGCTGGCGCCACCGTGCCGCTAAGCAGGTTTTAAGATGGGTCCCAGTCGAGCCTTCTCTCCCCCAACCAGGAGGCAGAGCCCTGGATCCAGACCTTTTTAAGTGATCATCCTTGTATCATAACAGATTAAGGGCTGCTGCTGCTCTGGATTAGACCTAATCTAACCTTTATCCGCTCCCATCTTCACCTGAAACTTACAGCGACCAGGAAGTCAATCGCCAGGCCCCCATGATATACAGTGACACTGATCTTTCTTTTCGTGCTCTAATTATCAGGATTAGGAAAAACACTTTTGAGTAATTATTTTCACATCGGATAAACATTAGGCTTCCACGGATTTAGCTGAGCTTTCGCCCAACAAGATGCAGAGATCTGAGCAGGCTTACAAGCTCCAGACAGGCAGATGGAGATCCTTTCTAATCAGGAATAACCAACAAACAGGCAATGGAAGAAAAGGCAAAGAGATGAATGTCCTTTTTTTTATTTAAAAGAAGTGGATTTACACATCCAAGGAAAAACTGTACAAATAAAGGCTTGTCATAAGTATATTTACATTTCAGATAAAAGAGATGAAATTTACAGTAATTGTATGTTGTGTCTTTTGTAGTACAGCAAGACATCATACTCCTTTGTATGTCTTGGATTCCTGGAGTTGCTTCCTTAAAAAAATAAATAAATCTGGTTGCAAATGGATTTGCCAGACAAGTCACACATTTGGAGAATTTGTCTCAAGAGCTGAGAAAATGTGGGACCATGGGAAAAATATGACCTTCAGAGCTTGTTTGATATTATATATTATTTCAATCATACACAATTACAAACTGAAATCACATCATAGCACCAAACCGAGTCCCAGATAACCTTTTAAAGGGACAATTCCCTCAGAGAGGCGACCCCTGACCCCAGGCCTGCCAGCAATCTTCCACAGGATGACTTGGCCATGGTTGCAGGGGTTATATGCATCAGCCTATAACCTCACACGCACACATACATACAAAAAAACACACACACACTTTCTTGCTTTCTCTCTTTTTAACCTAAGTGTTTCCTGTCTCTCCCTCTCCCTTTTTCCATTCTCACCGTCAATACAGATGAATACAAAAACACACTTTATTAGTGTATTTATGTTACGTTTTGAAGCCATAGATGCTTATATTTAAATGAGCGTTAACATTTTAGCTGACAACATGATCAGGTGGCAAACATGTTCATTTTATATTTAAGATGAGCATTTTAACATGAAGTCTTTAGGGATCGATTCTCTTTTTTAGTGAGCCTCAAGTGGCCAATGAGGGAACTGCAGTTTTTGGCATTACCTCATTGCCTTTAATTTTCAGTCCGGAGGTTTATCACTCTTGAAAAGTACTATTCTTTGACTTTATTTAAGCATCAAATTTCTCACATCATATTTGGGTTATTATATACATTCACTGGTCTCTTTGTTAGGTACACCTGCTCAGCTGCTTGTTAATGCAAATGATTAATCAGCCAATCACAACAAGTTCATGCATTCCCACGCAGATATATCTAGGGTTCGAAGAGAATGGCTTGAAAAAGAGACTAGTGTGTGTCAGTTCTCTGGGTGAAAATGCCTTGTTGAGGTCACAGGAGAATGACCAGATTGTATCAAGTTCATAATAACCCAAATTACCACTCGTTACAACCAAGGTAAGCAGAGAAGCATCTGTGACTGCACAGCACATCAAACCTTGTAGCAGTTGGGTCGCAGCAGAAGATAAGACAAAGTACCACTCTTGTCAGCTAAGAACAGGAAACTGAGGCTAGAATTTACACTGGCTCTCCAAAATAGGATTATAGAAGATTTAAAAAAAACCATTTCCTGGTGTCATGACTCTACCATTCACAAGGTATGGTCAGTTTTTTAAATAAACAACAAAAAAGCATGGATCCATCCTGCCAGGTGATGATGGTGCGGGGGATATTTTCCTGGTACACTTTGGGCTCAGTAGTACTAACTGACTGTCTATTAAACATTATTATTGGTGACCTTGTCTATCCCTTTTTGACCACAACATGTCCATGTTTTGATGGCTACTGCCACCAGGATAACATGCCATGTCATAAAGCTTAAATCATCTTCAAATGGTTTCTTGAATGTCAGGATGAATTTACTGTACTGTAGCAATCACACGGCAGACTTGTCCACAGTTTCATGCTTTTCATCATAATCTTTATTCACACTTTTGTTTCTTACTCGGTTGCTGTACACACGGTCGGCTGCAGCTGTGCAGGCGTCAGCCGCACACACCAACAACAACAACCACTCTCAGGACTCTCGGTACAGATTTCAAAGCCGGCAAGGCATGATTGCAGATGCCGTGCAAGGATGTGGGATGTGGTGGAACAAATCAACAGCAACTGCTTGATGTTATCATGTCAATACGGAAATGAGAAATATTTTTAGCATGTTGTTAATTCAATGCCATGATGGTATATATAAATACCTTTTAAAGTTCCTAAAACCACAAAAGCATTTTTGCGTTTTACTGGTTTTTAACTGACATCAGCATGATGGATGTTGATCATGGTGGGTTTGTATCACCTGTAATGGTGATACAAACCCACCATGATCTTTATTTAAACTGGAGTGGGCCCTGGTGCTGTATAATGCAGCTGTCACATGGTTGTAGTTACCTTAAACAGTATGTACCAAAAAAAAAAAAAAAAACAGAACAAGATACCTAAAACTACGACGATTTATTGTCCAGCTAATTCTCTAACACTCAACAGGAAATGACAATCCTGTTCTCCTCAACTCTGATTAATTCCACTGAAGTGTGGTGAAAATTTCTGTGTCGCTATTAAACCCTCGCTATCCTCTGACATCCCCCTGCTGCTAAAATGAAGACCTCTCGTGTCCACCTGCCCTCTGCCTTTACTTAGAACCAGATGTGCCGAGGCTTTGATGTGGACAAAACGTTTCGGGTCAGGGAGAGATGAAAACCCAAAGCTAGCGCACATGAAGCCACAACACACACAATACTCTTAGCCCATAGCACAAGTATCATGTAAAATTATGAAAAATGTGGCTTCTTTAACTTTTCAGGAACTCTGTGATCACTCATCTTCTGAGCAGTCAGATGTCCTTTTTTGTTAGATTCTGCTCTGGGTTTCATTTAAGCAGTGAAACCCTTAGAGGCACTCTATAACAGTGTAAAAGTATGAGTTATAGCCATTATTGTATAATTTAGATATGTTTCTCATTCAAAAAAGCACTGGAGCGGATTTATTCAGAATGAAGCATAACCTGAACTTACATGAGAGCATCCAAGAAGCTATCAGTAACACGCTGTCTGTGCATGTAGATAGAGCTTTAAGTGGTGAATACATTTTTTTTCAGTGTGCATGTGTGTGTGTTTGAGTTTTACACTAAGAAAACATCAAAATTAGTTTCCATTATCCCAAAATTTTTTTTATCAAGAATTACCTTTAGATACTGAATTTGATATATCATTCACTACACAGATGACGTTTATGGTTGCACTGCCTGCAACCTTTCGCCACCTTCTCCTTTCCTGGTTTGCTTGTACACACTTTTTTTTCAAATAGTAATAAAATCTACCTAAAATGAGAACCCTCAGACTGTTGCTCAAGGCGAAGGCAGCATGAGAAGGTGAGTTTAGTGTTTTCCCAAAGCTCTGTTGGAGGTAAAAGCAGCTAGACATGCCACTGGGCAATGCAAGAAGGGAATTAAAAAATAATGCATTACTCAGTCAGGAAAGAAAAATCTTTTTGCTCCTTTGTTGGGCTTGGTGAGTACGTCTGTGAATACAAAGCTTGAATTCCTCTAACCTACATGTATATTTTGTGCCTTCACCTAGGTTACTGTCCCATAATTACCTGTAGTATATATGAAGGGTGGGTACGTTTGGTATGCTTATGCTGCACAACAAGTGACAAAGGAGTGAAAAAGGTTTAGGTTTAGCACAGAACCAGTTTATTTCAACATGTATCAAATACGCAGAGAAGTACTGCTGTACTGATAGTAGGAACTGACCCCTAGAACATCCAACATGAAGCTTTAATAGCAGATAAAAAAAATTTTTTTAAAAATCTAAAATGTCCACAGCGGCTTGTGGCTTTGTGTGATTTTACCTTACAGAAGAACTCACTATTAGTGTATAAGAGGCAGACACTGTTGGGGAATCTGTTGTGAGTCTTTTCCAAAGTTCAAGAGTGAGAGGACAAATTGCAAACAGACTGTCTTATTTAGCTGCTGGTTTGGTTGCTGGAATGTGTCCTTTTTGGTGAACTACAGAGGTAACCTCTCACAAGTCACAAGTCACAAGCTGAAATTAAAGGCAGTTTGTTTTCTATGACTGGGCTTGATTAGCAAAGGCAACATTCGGTGCACATGCAACATTTATAAACTTTCTTAAGAGCATAAGTGCAGTTTACTTAGTCTCTTGTCGCAGAGGCAAAAGGTCAGCAAGAGGCTGATGTTTGGAGAAGCACATTAAAAGTTGGTTTACCCCTCAAAGTTATTTTTGAGACTTTATTGACCACAGCTGGTTTCTTCATGATCAACACTATATAAGACAAGGAGATTAAACCAGCTTTGGCAAATTATCACAGTCAACAGACCTGTGGCACCTACATGAACATACAGTACACTGTGACAAATGTGCTGATATTTTTTTGCTCTGCAGCAACACAACAGTGAGCATTTATAACAAAAGAAGCGACATTAATCTATGAAACAACGAACAAGTATACTTCATCGACTTAGTATTGTACTACCATTGAGTGAGGAGAGAATCACAGTTGGCAGGTATTCTCAATTTTTTTTCTGTCCTGGATTTCTGATATTAAAGCTGCATTGCTATTTGTGTTAACCCTTAAGTGATAATCATATGGATGCAGTACCTTTTATGGTTAAAATAAAACTTTGTGATGCTTCCTCATACAACCCATTGTAAAACTCCTTTTGCATATTATGTAAGTGTTTATTCTCTGGTTCTTAGAAATTTAAGGTTAACTGATTCGAGAAAAAACAATGTAAATGTAGCTGTCTGTATGTTTGTTCACTGCATCTTACCCACAGTCTATTGGCATAGAAATCAGACAAAAATGAATGAAAATTAAGAATCACAGTTGGTATTCTGAATTTTTTTTTCCGGTCCTGGTATTTAGAATTTATATTCATAATTAATATAGTCACAATTCAGTCAAACAACTAGATAAAATCGATTTTTAAAAAAAGATCCAAAAGATGCTTCTCAAGAAAAATTTGCAAAAATCTAGGGAATTTCATCATCTACAGTATACAATATCATCTGGACGAATAGTTGCATGCAAGGACAAGATCAAATTGGATGGAACTGTGAATAAGTTTATTGGATAATCCATTGCTTTCTGGTATCACTGCATGAAAAACAGTGAGGATATTGCAGGGAATATTACTGCACAGACTCTTAAAACTCTTTATAACTATTGTCATTGGACACAGTTTATTGCTTGATGCAATTAAAAGCTGTAGCATGCAAAGAATGAGAGGGACCATTTACCACACACTTAAAAATCCATCATCTCTGATAGTACAACTGCGCATAAGTGGACACTGCAAGAATATCTTCATCGCTTCCTCTACTGTGCTTCTTAGGAACAACACAACTCCCCAAGCAACCAAAGGAAAATAATATATTAATAATATATTTTATCTCTGTTAATTACCTAATTCGTGTGTGTATATCAGCTCAGTCTGTGTTTGCCTCTTGCTGTTATTCACAACTGCACTTGTCTTGTTCAGCTTCCAGTCTGGTCGTAGTGCAAATTGTCTCCTGCTAACGGCAGGGAATCTACTGCTGGACAGAGCAGTGCTGATAAAGCTGCAGTTGGACCTGCCAAACAAGCAAATGACAAATATAGGGTAGAAAAGGATATGTAAAGCTGGATACATGTTGTCATCAGTGATGTGGGGTGGTGCTTCAGGCTGATATCAATATTCTTTCCGTCTGATTTTGTTGGGTTTACTTAACACATTCTAGCACAACAGAACAAAAGTGATTTTAACATAAAAACAAAAAAATAATTAATAAATAATTAATGAATAATTCCTCAAACCAGGAAGTGTTTCAATCCTGAGTAACAGAAAATTCTTTCCACCTTTAACACTGAATATAAAGGTAGAACAAAGAACAAACATTTAATCACAAAGTTAAAGATGTTAAAGAATTACAATCCACATTTTCTCACATCCAAATCCATCTGTCACATCTACCACAGCTTGATCCACTCATCATCAACAGTAATTTGATTTTTCAATTGACGATGACAATGATGGAGATGACGATAATCCTCACTATGCATTCACAATGGAATATTTCCCAGTAGCCTATATTGATCGGTACTGTTATTTGCCAAGAGGATCAGTCTAATAATTAAAATCTAAACACATTTAGCATCTGACTTTGAAGCTTTTATTACCTCTGATGGTTCAGCAGGAAAAAGAAAAGGTCAGGTTGAGGAAGAGAGGAACGGATGGCCATTGAGTTTGACAGCTCAGTTTGTTTTGGATATGATAGACTGATTAATTATATAAAAACAGATTAGCTGGTGATGATCTTTTTATTGCTGGTGTATTCCTGAAATTACAAAAGGTTATAAATGGGTAGTTGGCTATGCAAGGCCAAGAAGTTGTGTTTTATATACTGACACAATTGCAATTAAAAACGAAAATAATGAAATGTAACTGTTGTTGGAGTAGAAACAATGTAATAATTTTGCTATGTTCAGTCAATTTGCAATGAATGCAAAACAGCAAACAAAGATACAAACACAGCAAATGCAACCAATAAATAACATTTGTCCCTCAAACACGTCTAAGATCATAACATTAACACATCAGAAGTTTAATACATCCCATATGACAGCTTGTTGCCAAACTGAAAGCATATGCTGCAAAAACTGCCCACGCCTTTATAAATTTTCAAGTTAGACATAAATAAAAGGTTAAATTTGTCATATTCTGTCCCTGCGAAAGCAATCAAATTTTTACAGGACTGCCTTATTTTCAATCAACGCCTTTCTTTCCTTTTCCAAGCTGTACAGAGGCTGTTTGGGTCTGCTCTGCTAAAGATGAGCAGGCCAAGATAAATGGCTTCTCCTGCTGCTATTTGGCAACTGAGAGCACCAATGGCTCCCTGAAGATGTAACACTTATGAACTACAATGAGGTGGCAGGGCTTTTCAGAAGCCTAACATGAATGTAATAAAAGTCCATCCTGAAAAAGCAGCTGTCTAACTCTTGTTGAAGGGAATGCAACAAACTTCCAGTAGCTGCCAGAGGTCAAGGCATGATGCGGAGGGACATCAGTGAGTATCACGACAATACTTTTGCTCACAAAAACAAATAAAGCTAGCAGTTTATCACCTATCAACATAACACAAGTTGCTGAAAACGCTTTAAACAAAGCAATTTATTTTTGCTGTCATATGATAGACATTTATTATATCTTAAAAGAAAAATGCTTAAAAATGTGTTATTTAGGATGTTTTATATATCAACACTAGTAGTGAATGTGATATATTTAACAGAATCCTACATCAGGTGAGAGAAAGGCTTTGTGCTGTTTATTTTAAAAGATAAAATATATTAAATAGACTGCAGTACTTGGGATAACAAGTGCTGTGTTTTAAAAAAGATGTCAAATTTTATAAAAGATAGTTGTGTTTAAAAATTTTGCAGGGATACACTTTACAGGGATGATCTTTTTACAGTTTTTCTCAGTCGCTTTGGTGCGTTTCTCAGATCAGAATTGAAATTCTCATAACTATTAGTTCAACCTCCACAACACTCAGTCATTTGTGCACATCATAGTAGCAATTTCTCCTCTCTCTGAACAAACTGCAAATGATTTTGGACATGAATCAGTTGCTTCCATACATTTCCCTGCTGCTTTCTGACATTTCCATTTGCTTATGTCATGTCAGTCAAAAGTAATCATACCTATGGATGCTGAATAGTCATTCCCAATAAAACTAATAGTCATACATCCATTGCTTAAGTCATCACACACAAAATTGTTGAACTAGTTATCACATGCCAAATATTGGCCATCTGTCAAGCAAATCCTATACCTTTCTGTATCATTGTTCTTGGAAATGTCTCCGAAATTGAACAATTGATCTCAGGTGAATTACAGCTGTCACTCATGAGGAGGCTCTACCAAATTGGTGATTTTATGTTTACATGTATTCTACAGTGAACAAGTGACTGTAGCATATTTTTCTTTTGCACAATTCTGTAGGATTACAAACACTTCTACACAATGGAAATGTGAAACGTACGTATTCAGTGTCTTAGTTACTCCCAAGACTCCCATAACATCTACAGTGACTTTACTGCACATTTCAGATGGCTGTACAGGTAGGCCATAGTGCTGTTGTCAGCATTTTCAGGTGTCACCAATTGTTTTTGCAATGGGAAACACTGAAATTATAAACTGTCATAGTGGAAACATGACAATGCCATTTGACTATCTTGTTCATAAAGATGGTGTCAAGACTTTTCATTTTGATGGCACTGACAGTTTCATTGACATGGATACTTGCTTTTGAGGTATGGATAATCAATTCTGTGCATGTGACGTGCTTTTGCAGGCTATCCACTAGGTTTTGCAGTTTGCACTAATTGTTTTGGGAAATGCACTAACTGCTGTGCAAATGTTAATGGTGTTCTGAGAAACGCACCAAAGCGACTGAGAAAAACTGTAAAGAGTAATTCAGTACTTTGAAAGATGTTCACATTGTGACAGATTGATACAGCTGTTCTTTCTACTCACTGTGCAAGAGTAACAGATTAACACAGCACAAGGCTAATTACTTTTGGATGTAGCTTAACACTTTCAGTACACAAAATGAAAAGAGTGGCACAAATGTTCTTATTTAATTCTCAACTACAAAATAAAGGAAATTATTTCTGAAAATATTTCATTTAAAACTGGACTTTCCATTTCATCACAGAGCGCCGTAAGAGCATACAGTGTGCTGCAGACAAATCAAGAAAACATTTCAGCGCTCTTATAAATTAACAGCATGGCCATGCACTTACTAGCAAACACAAGCACTCCCCTGGGGTAGGCAATTTGAAGGGGGAGAGAGGGCGACAGTGCATCAGGCCACTGCTTGGACAGATCAAATCGACCTTAAGGACAGTCTAGTGTGAGATGCAGTAGAAATTGATGGCCACGTGTCAATGAGATAGAGACAATGAGGGCGAAAGGTAAATGTCCCAGGGTAGATGTTTGTGCACTTACATCGCTGTAGTTTACACTGGACCGCTTACTGTCTATGTGTAAATCATGAATATTTCACACACTGCCACTGTTTAAGACCCCTCTGGAGTGATTCTACCTATTTTATTAAGCAATTACAATTTGTACATTTCATTGGATATGAATATATGACGTGACACTGGAATGGATCCTTTCACATGTGATCGAACCCAATGATGGATGTAGCATTACTAATCAGATTCATTGTGACAGTCACTGGGGAATTTAACCTGGGTGTAGATAGATGTGTAGATAGATAGATGTGTAGATAGATAGATAGATAGATAGATAGATAGATAGATAGATAGATAGATAGATAGATAGATAGATAGATAGATAGATAGATAGATAGATAGATAGATAGATAGATAGATAGATAGATAGATAGATAGATAGATAGATAGATAGATTTTTAACTGCACATTGGTATTATATGGGAAATGAAAAAAATACAATTCCTTACAACATCTTGCCCTAATAACCTATATTATCACTCAGCCATGGTAATAAAGGCCAGCCGCCCTTTTGTGTTTTGACCAAAATATAAGCGCACCCTGTCATAATAAACTTCATTTGACCAGCTAGATGAAGGAAGAAATCAACCTGATTCCCAGATGTGTCAGACCCCCACCACAACCCTCCTCCCAGTTATTCCTGTAACCTCAAGACTATAAGGAAATGAAAAAGGATTAGTGGAACTCTGAATCAACGAAATGACTTTAAATGACTTCTTTGGGTAGCCACAGGTCAGGCACGCTGCATGTTTAAGTTGACATTTCAATTGTACAAGTAATTTGCATTCTATTTGACTCTAAATGACATCTCCATATTGAGGATTCCAGCTGATTTCTTCAGTTCAAAGATGAGCCAGAAACATGGTTTAATCAAGGTGTACAGGACTTCTGTGAATTTCTATCTCTCTCTCACACACACACACATGCACACAAAAGCGTCTAACAAGGCGAGGTCTTAACTTCAATCAAATTCTTAATGGACACATTAAGAATTTGATTGAATCACTACACCACGCATGTACATTCAGCCAGTGCACCATACTTGTACTAGTAATATAGCTATCTGGTGGAAATTAGGAAAAAGAATAGGTAGGGAATGGCTGCTTTGAAGTTATCGTATTAAGCCAGTGAGATTTAAATCCTGTTGCTAAGATACCTGGTAATGTCACTGAAACAAAATTATGATTGATTGGAGTTCATGCATGGATTCATATGTTTTGTCACAGGAATATTAAAGGTGTTCATTGGTGTACAATATTATTGCTGATCTACAATAGTATTATTGTTCAATATGGTAAAAAATGACAAGGGATATTCATTTTTTATTGGTTCATCAGGTAAACATCAACAAAAGATATGTGACTATATAAACCCAGTTGTATAATCAAAACCTCATCATTAAACTCCCTTTATTTTCTGAGTAGATAGCAGAACGTGAAAGGTTTTAGCTATTTCTATTGCAAATCAAGCCATTTCAATGATTTTCATAAAACAGTCAATATAAGGGGCCTGATCTGTCTGAACACAAGGGAAATTACTTCAGGTGCAGATTTGCCTTTTTATGCAAGAAAAATAAGACACAGTAATATAAAGCAGTGGAAGTGTGTCGTAAGTCGTGACAGAAATCCTTCTTACCGACAGATCTGATTGCCTAGACTCTCTAACTTGTAAAAGTTAAAGGAATATATTGTGGCCGGGTGTGATTTTGTAGGTAAGTACTACTGTGGTAATCCTTCAAAAGAAAAGTAATGAACGAAATTGAACATATGACACGAGAAATAACTTCACCTACAAACATTTGTGTAAGAGTCACTTATACAGCATGGAAACAAAATTAGATCATTTATGTTTTTCCCAGACAAATCTAATGTTGTACCTGTATTCATATTCCTGCAGTCTTACTATATTTTTGATATATGACAAGACACAACAGACAGTTTGTGCCATGATATGATTAATATCCTCCATAAAATAATACATCTCACAGTACAACAACATATACCAAAGAGATAATTTACTACAGACCTTCTCATTCAAAATTTAGAAATCACAGTTAAGCACCTCATATAGACGCAGTTCTGCAGTTGCATTCTTACCTTCTTCTTCTTTATAGAACTGGGTACTTAGTTGTCACCTTTCTATCATTTTCTCAAGGTCAGAACATGATGGGTAGCTGGCCAGACGCGAGACAGAGGTAATGAGTTTGGAATGGCATTTAGAGCAGCGAGAGACTCGAGACGCACACCTGACTCATCACTCCATGGATTCAGAAAGAATAGTTTTAATGAAAACATACGGCTTAGTTCTTTATTCCGTGTGAGCATTTACCGCTGGAGGAAAGGGCAAGAATTTGTGTTTCAAAGAATGCACATACTAATTTTGGTTTTTTTAAAGTGTTTGTTTTTTGACTAATTTGATGCGATCAGTTTGATTTTAACATGAGCCAAAATGTAGTATTTCTCAACAAAGCATCTCTATTTTAGGGATCTTTTGTATTTATTTGTCCTGCATACTAAAGGAAGCTCTTGTTGACTTGGACAAAGCCTACATCAGAGCTATTGCAATAGTGTTTGAGTGACAGCATCATGTGCAAAAAACAATAAAAACACTTTTCAGATTCTGAATTTCCACTAAATCCTGTTCCCTTGTGGAATAATGTTAACTTGAGGCTGTAAAGAAATTACCAAATGCTGCTGCTTTTAATCTTTATATTTCTCTTTTTTTCTCTGCTAGTCTCAGTGCAACAAGACAGAAAATGTATTTAAGGCAATTATGCCTACTTCATTTGGGGAGAATAAATGTGTTTAAGATGCAAAAACAATTAAAGACATCAACAAAAATGCTCCCTTTCCATGCATTCTACAACAATGTTTGTTCTTGTAAATGTCCTGTTATTCCCCCGTGCATGGATTTGTTCTCATGGGCCACAGTGAGAAGAGAAGCAATCATGATTGGGATGCCTATGAATGAAAGATAGTTTTTAAGTGTCCTGTCGCAGCACTGGGGACACCAGGAGAAATGTTATTCCAAGCCTTTTACTGCACTCAATCTCTGCTCCGCTCTGCCATGAGGGGAGAAAATGCTTGTTTACCAGGAAGCCAACTGGCCTCCCTGATTGCTATCCCAATGGTAATGGCCAAGGATGAGGGAGATCAATAGCTATCTGCACCCATTCCTAAAGCAATAACATTCAATAGGAAAACCCATTTACTTTTACTTACCTTTGCTTTATTTTGTTTTAACATAAGGACAGCCAGTTGTGATGAAGATGGAGTTTGACTTGACTGGACGGCAGGTTTTGGATCTATTACTGCTATGGTGCTTTTTTAATTAAAATTTAGATTTAAAATGAGTAAAACAGTGAAGCAGAGAGAGAAAAGGATGCAATGGGGAACTCGTCAGTGCATTTACAATAGAATCCCAGTGTGACCCAAAACACAGCATCTCGACTTCTGTGTGGTTGATATTCCTGGTTGCCTCGTTTGACCTTGAAGTATTGACAGAGATGTAGAGCAACAGCTTTTGTGTTATAGCCACCCAATGATCGGTGTCTTATAAGAATAATTCCAATTTATGGCTTCAACAATACATAAGAACATTAAGTCAAATATTAGTTATTCTTTCTATTTTCTTTCATAAAACACAATTTGTTTCCCAGACTGTTAACATATACGACATCATAAAGACTGGTTAAATGCCAAGTGTGTGTGTGTGTGTGCATGTGTGTGTGATATTGGTCTCACTTGGTGAAAACAGGAAGTTTAATAAGAGCTTGTGTGTTCTGTTGAACTTGCCTTGGAGCCAGTTCACAAATCCTCCAGTAGTCAGACCAGCCAGCTCTCCCAGGTGAACCACCTTCAAATCAAATTATTCCCAGTACTCTCAGATTGAAGAAATTTTTTTTTTATAAAATTTAGATTTTTTTTGTTAAAAGCGGATGTCTTTATCCCATGATTCCGTATTTTATTTCACTATCACTTTTCACTTGTTTATTGAACCATTGCGTTCCAGCCTTTTTTCCCAGTCTGTGTTTTTCCGGATGCAAGGTGAATTTAGTTCTTCTGTCTTCTCGATTCTGCTGCTGTTGTTTGACTCGATCTCCCAAACTAAACACCCGTTCTGGCTGCCCTCTGTATAACCTTGCATCTATCTCCAAAGACTTCCACGAATCCGTCACAAAGCTTCTGGGAATGCTATTTCTTTATTTTGGCACACCACTGACCTGCTGTAGATATTTATTTTCTTTTTTTAATGGCATTATCACATTCACTACGAGTGTGGATAGTTTCTGGATACTGTTGTTACTGGTATGTCAGAATGAAATGATGTTGCATCTTTGCTATACAAAGCAGCCTGCTCACACTGTGTTATCTTACATTTGAAATGCTATCACCATTTGAACTAGGGTAATTTCCTATAACCTTTACTGTTGCTGAGTACATTGGAGAAAAAAGGATTTAATTTCAAACTTTTAAACCTTTAGCTTGATGTCACATGGCAGTAGAGTCAAAGGGGCTTATATATACTTAACCTGCTGCTTAAATGAGAAAATATGTACATTTCTACTACTGCATTCAGATCATTTAAAAAAGTGGGAAGCATTAAGGTTAAATTCCAGCACTGGTTTCTTTATCTAGAATGAGTATTAAAATGTAAATGTCCTGTTTTTGTTTTTGTTTTTTTGTTGTTGTTGTTTTTTGTTTTTTTTTTTTGGGGGGGGGGGGGGGGGGGGGCATAATTTTATCACTGATCACCCATGCTGATATTTTTCACAATATAAATAAGCTACATAATGTGAGGAGAGGTGCCAAAGCACTTTAATGTGTAAGAATCATGGTTTTGCCTACGCACAACAATTTTAATCGTGCGATGTGTTGAGATTCCCCAAACTTTTCTTTGTAAATATAATAACTATTTTAATGAGTAAAAGTTATGCAGTAATAACCTTTAAGAAATAAACTGTAAGAAAATTAAATATTGGGAATATGACAAATGTAATCTCTCTTACTGCTACTAACATAAATTATCATTTTGACAAGCAGCCTCAGCTGTAAGTAAATTCAGTGCCTCACTGAGCTTCACCATAAAAGGTTAGGAACACTTGCAATTAATCATCCTGTATCTGAACTGCAACAAGTATTGTTTCCAAATTTATCATGATGCCAGGCCTTTGCAGGCATCTGTGTCTCACATCATGCCATCCAAGTGTCCACAGTAGGAGACATGGGATGTCAGCTGTAAATTAGGTGGCACACAGTGACCCCCCGCTGTGCCAGCTTTGGTTAATCCGAGGCAAGGCATGCAGAGGACACAGCAGGACACATTAATCCCTGTGACTTAGGTGCTCAAACACCATTTATGTAATTCATACTGTACCCCAATTTGCAGATGCCACAAGTATGTACATTTGTACGGCTGACCCCGCAGCAAATCGATTTAGAAATGTTGGACACATTAATACTAGCGTCCAAAAAGGAAATGAGAGTCCTCTCAGTGCTAGTGTCTTGCTTTACTTATTAAGCTGATGAATGGAATGCTGAAGTAGTTAGCATTAGTAGTAGTAATAGTAGAAGTAGACTTAGTACTGTTGCTGTTGTTTATTTGACTGAAGTCTTTATTTGATGTCAAATTTGCTGCCTTAGGGGCTAACCCTATTGGCAGTAGCTTAAAATGAAATTTTACCATCAGTGGATTTTGCACATGCGCTTCAACTTTGCAGCATTTTGAGTTTCTTTGAGGTGATATCAGTTTTTGTATTTTACAGTCTTAGGAACAAGCCTGTGTGCATTTTAGAGTGTACAAGCTACTGTAACATGAAAGTTGTTTAGCAGAATCATGCATAATCTCATTTTAAGAGTATCAATCAGGTATTGAACTGAAATCTTTTTCCCTCATCTATTTATGACTCAGGGTTCCTAATTATTTCTATTCTATAGGTGCTCAGTGAAGAAATAAATAGTACTCCAAGTAGAAATGTATTTCTGTGTCCACATTTCTGTCTCTCTGTATTACAGCCTTCATAGCGTCAACTAAAGAGTCATCCAGCCGTTATCAGCATAAAGCTTCCTAAACAGCTGCAGCCTTCCACCGACAACCCTGGGACAGCTGGCTGTCCACACAAACACATACACTGTGTCACTGCAACAAGCACACAGCAATGCACACATTTCCTCACAGCCGCTCTGCAATCCTCTTGTATCTATCCCAGGTGGAATTGGGTTGAACAATGGTATGATGGGAAGGGTGTTGTTTGGTGGGCTCGCTGGATAGTGGAATCCTCCCCAAGGTGACCTCTGAAGTGTGGTGGGGGAAGAGTTGAGGGCTTTGATGGTGTAATGGACTGGTGTCACTCTGGCCAGAGATGCTCAGGAAAGTAATGATAACATATTAAAGCTGGGAGGTAAAAACTACCCCCACTTCCAACACACACACACACACACACACACACACACACACACACACACACACACACACACACACACACACACACACACACACACACACACACACACACACAATTTATTTTTGTTATTTTTTTTATCTTCTCATTGCTGGAATTGAAAGTTAACATGGGGATTTTGCTGTATGTATTTATGTGAAATTCATGACCTTTAGCTCTTAAAAGTCAATTGAGTTAGATCAAACATTCATGGGAATCAATGATTAAAGAGAGGGAAAAATATTTCTATTCCACAAACACACCCCAAACATTTTGCTTCATGTTTAAACTCAATTTATGTATTTTTATCAAGCTGCACTGTCACAAAGACAAGCTGCAGTACAATTGTATTCATGTGTACAATATTAGAAGAACAATTACAAAAAAATTATAGGAATGCACATTTTAAAAATGTATAAAGAAATCATTTTCTCCACTTTTAAATTGTGGATTAAAAAACAATGCATTGTAAACTTTATGCGGACACACATTTACATGAGAAATTTATGCAAACACGAAATTATGCAAGCAATTATGCAACTGAGGTTCTGTAAAAGTAAACAAATTAGAGTTAAAGACATAAAATCTGTGTATACTCCTTTTAACAGTTGGACCAAACACAATTTGAAACAAGGCACAAGGGTAGAGTATGAGTAATTAGCACATGCTGAAAATATATGGCTCATAAATCTGGCAATACAGTATGTCAGCGAGGCTGCACAAACTTATGAGATCCATATAACACTAATTACCTTGAAATGAACCAAAAGTATCTTGAACTTTCATATATATTGATCTTAATTATTTTGGCCCCAGAGGGTTCAACACTCACAAAGTGAAAACAGAAGAGCGTTTCTGCATCCCTCTCCCCTCCTCCTTCTGACAGAGATTTTGCTCTCTTGGTGTGGAGGTGTTCAGAAAAAAAAAGAGGAAAGGAAAAATAGCCTGGGGCACCTGGCAGAGGATTTGACCTGTTCCCTTGCAGTCAGAGGCAGAAAGGAAAAAAACTCACTTTTTCCCACACAAGCCATATTCAGGTCTACAGATTAGAAAGTGAAGCAGTGCCCCTATAGGTAGAAGCCGCCGTCTCTCTGAGTATGTAGGTGCGTGCAGTGTGGAACAATCCGGACATTGTGCCGACCCGCCCCGTCTGCTCTCAGCTTACACACCCAAAATTAGATAAATAATAATAACGATTTCCACGTTTATCAAGAGTCCCAGAGTCTACCGCGTAACGTTAATTTACTTTCAGTCTTATGGTATCAAAGCTAGTCACGCGATGGTGTGTTAACCCCCTTGATGATGTATTAAGTTGGATATATAATGTGCTATAACAGGAAAGTTCACCCATATGAAAGTTCTCACTATCCAGTTGTGTTTGAGTCATTCAGCTGTATTTGTTGAAGAGCTTCCAGTTCTCAGGCATAGATATCTGCACTAAAAATGATAGTTTTCAAAACAAAGATATGAATTTGTCTTCATAAAAATACTTTACTGCGTCAATGTTAACCTCATCAAAACAGTTCTAGTTTAGAGTGAGGGGTATAATTAATCAGCAATTCACATGCTGTTTATGTACAATCTGATTACAAGCAATCTTACTTTGTATTATATGATTTATGATTTAATATGACAGAAAAAACAAACTTATTTCAACAAAGGAGAGTTCTTTTATGTGAATGCTGTTTGACAATAACTCATGTTTTCCACAATGGCCCTGGTACCATGGGATAACGCTCCAATTTTACCGCATAGCAATGCACAATAACCATATTTCATATTTCTGAGAAATAGGCACATGGAATCGCTGACAGTGTTTTTCCTGCTCTGTATTTTCATGGTGGAGTTGTGCCCGATGATGGTTATGATAATTTGATCTGAGAAGACAGAGATTTGAACTAGCAGAAAGAAGGATGCAAATCCCTCAGTAAATCCCTACACTATATAGCTCCCAGCCTGCTGGGAGAGTTTAATATCTACTGGAATGATTAAACTGAAAAGGTGAAACCACCATTGTAGTAATAAGAAGTAGGACTGTGCAACAGGGGTTGGGCAGTGGGCTAATAGCTTGCACTGCAACTCTGGCCTCCAGTGTACATAGACAATCGAGAATGCTAATTTTGCAATCCTTTTTTATTCCCATCTTTTCCCCTTTAATAATTCAAGTCTACAACTGTACATCAATCAAAGATGGGAAACAAAGATGGGAACAATCCTTACGATTATTCTATTCATTTAATGTTTATGTGTTAGCTGAGAATTTAAAAATAATTTCTATGTTTAAAGATTGTTTTGCTATTTAAAATACAACCACTTACAAAATAACAGAAAAACTACTTTACTACGATACTATTTTGAAGTTTATGGGCAATATTATAAATTCAGCACAATCTGTACAACTCATCTGTCATCTTTTTTTCTTAATCTATAAAATTTTTCATACTCTTGAAAACTCTATTACTTACACCCCAATGTACCTCCTCATTACAGTCACTCAATAATAATTAGAGACAGACAAAAAGGGGTGTGTGGATACTGGTTGCAATGCCAAAAAAGAAACGACTGTTTAATTAAAAACACTGTCATAAATTGAGTGGCGCAATTAAATGATACCATAAGTTGACACAAAACTTTAAGCTACATTTTAACAAAGCAAAATTAGGAGTTGGCATTGCTAAAGCAAGGTAAATAAAAAAATGAACATAAAATAATAATAAAAAAAATCCTAATATTAAATTGAATAAAGCCTTTTCTACCTACTGAAGGCCAAGATTCTTTTTTTTTTTAAAAAACTCTAGAAGGCATACATTTATATATATTTATTGTACTATTACTGCATGATATACTACATTGTACACTGCCTTCATATGAATTGATTGCATAGCAAAACTGCTGATATATTGTAATGAGAGGAATGTGTCTTTTAAAGGGAATGAGGGGATCTTATTTAATTTACTTTTCTTACTAACTGCTATAAAAAGAAAAAAAGTCATTGATATTGTATCATAAGAAATACTTTGGAATCTGTTTGCATGTTTAATCTTCAGTCGTAAGAGTTCCATCATTCCAATGTGAAACTGTTTTAAAGCATGTCCAATGTCTTGATTTACAAAATCAGCATCTACTGTCGTCCTCTGGGCATGGAGCTTTTTTTAGTAATGGATAACATGCAATCTCCATGGACAATAGATATACTATAGAATTCAGCATTGTAGTGATGATGACATGATCCCAGAGTGACTTCGTGAGATATTTTTACAAAAAAAAAAAAGGAGGAAAATAAACATGGACACCACTATCGCTGTCAAGATGTGCTGTACACCATCCATCGACCCCATGGATTGTAGTTTCATTCCTCTGCATCATGATATTTTTACAGCTTCACCACAGTCTTGTTCACGTCACTTTTCCATTGCTTTCTGTTAAAATAGTAGGAAACAATGAGCTGGTTTGAGTTCACTGTTCTATAAATAGCGGGCCTGACTTTGTGGGGGTGACTGTTGAAGACAAAGGGTTTTTTGGGAGTGTCAAACTGCAGAGACTAGCGGACTAGAATGTTGCTTCTTAGTAGTTTCAGTGGTGCAAGTTACCTTTTTACTTCATAAGGGGTTTTCATAATATTAAGATGCTATGCTCAATGTATAAAGAACGCAATTCATTTTGACAGCTCGATAGTATTTCACATCATTTACTCAAAGTGCAACTGGCCTTTACGCATCTATTGACATGTTTTTGTTAACTTGGGACTTGTGACATTTCAAAACCTCCTGCAGGAGAGTGATCTTTGTTTTGATTGGCCTTTACTTAAGTTAGTCAACAAATTAAAATACTCAGCTGACAGTACGCAACTCCACTCACCCCTTATTCAAATGTCTAATAATAGCATTAATAAGTATGGACCTTATAAAAAGCCATGAGGTTTTCACTAGAACCAAATGATCATAACGATCATAATGTTCACAGAAAAAGGTCATGGCAGGATTTAAAATAAAAAAAAAAGAAACAGATTTCCTGTGTACATAGAATCTACCCATATGAATTATACTGCATATATGTATATATATATTCATATAAACATTTATAGAAACAGCCAAAAATGTATTGTATTCAGTAGTCTGATATTGTTGGATGTTTTATCCAGATATTTTGTTTTTTCTGAATCCTCACCAAATAACCTGGTTTGAGGTTACTTCCTGGTTGTCACTCCTCACTTCCCAATATTATTATTTCTTTAATTTTCACCCTAAAGTGTTGTTGTCAAAATTACACCTCCTTTAAAACACACTCCTGTGTTAACCTTTAACCCTAGGTAAAAATGCATTTTTATATTTTATATTATCCTGCTAAACAGTATCCAAGTACAAAAGCGGTCAACTTGCAGGGTAAATGCAACGACTCATTCAGGTTCCATACACAGTAATTCTGCTCTAGCCCCTTTAGTCTCTGCTGGCTAAATCCTCTGTTAGAGAAAGAGGCTGAGTTTGATCCCCTGTAGGATCTCAGTTTATCTCTCTTGCAAATCTGCTGCCAGATGACAGGGTTAGCTTTGTGGACTGTAGCTGCCCACGCTCTCTTAAAGATCGTCATGATGCCTGGTGCCACAGTGTTTCTGCTGTTTGACTATTCTGCAGCATTTGAGGTGGAGAAGCCATTCGTGTCTGAAAAGTGTAATCTATTTACACTTCTTTTTTCCTTTTTTTATTTACTTTTTATATTTCAAAATTATGGAATTTGCTTTCTGTGAAGAATATTTCATTGGGACAGTGTTTCAGTGTTTTGTTTATTGTACGTAAAAATATATATTTGCCAAAGATTACTATTAAAAATGGCCTAGCAGTTTTTTCAAAGTTCTTAAGAGGTTTCACTTTAAATGGAATTTTAAAACACATAAATAAATAAATAAAAATACACCCTGCTCTTTGTACTAAACATTCCCAGTTGCTGCAGTGCAAGGGAACACACGTGTGTCTTGTGTCATCACGTCATCAGCACCGGGCAACCAGCTGCTGTTGCTGCTCGCTCATTAAACATTTGTAGAGTCAATAAGAAATTCCACCAAGGCTTCTTTCCTCAGGGCAAACACTGGAAAATACAGTGTGTAAATGTGCCACACTCATCATTCACCTCTGCCGAAAATAGAGCTATCTTCCCACCCAACTGTATCAATAACTGGGAGATGGAGGGGTCCAGAAGCAAACGTCAGCAATTCATTACAAGTCTGTGTCGCCTCCGGCAGATGAGAAGGTTTGCTGTTGTTGACAGCTCGTCTCTCAGCAGAGAAACACAGATTATTGTTAAATGTCAGCATGAAATATCAAATCAGCATGCGAGAGTGCTTCTGCTGGGGTTAGAGGCTTCTGATGCACAAGTTTGCACATGAACTTTCTGAAGACTTTTAATTATCTGGTGAGAACTGACGTTAGCGCTCATTCAGATATATATCAGTAAACTTACTTGTACAGTTTTAGACGTACTTTTCTGGAGTTACAGCACTAAAGGTTTTGCGAGTAAAAAGCAAGAAAATGCTTCTGTTTAACACAAGAATTTCACCGATGATGAGGTGTTATCTGAGAAAGTGTGTTGTTTAAAGAATTTTACCATGTTTGATATGACAATATCCGCTTGAAACAGAAAAGAGTGTCAGGAGTGTCAAAGAAAGGAAAGACAAGGGTTTGCTGTATACCGAATCAGTAGTTAAGTGAGGTAAGCTGAGTACATTTTACAACCACATGGCAGAAAAAAAAAAAAAACAACTTAATACCACTCTGCAAAGTAGTGAACAAGCAGTTGACGACTGACTCTCTTTAAACTTCTGGCTATTTTGTGAACATCTAGGTATTTATAAGACAGAGGCAACACACCAAGAAAGGCATCAACAAAGCAAGATATCACAGTTATGTGATTTACTTTTTGCCCATTCAGGTACCAGAACACACACCCAATATTAGTGTTTTGATTGTCCCAGAAAGTTCTGTAACATTTAGAGCTACCTGCATTGAAGAATTTGAATTTTACTGTTGCTTGAAGCAGCCAGTGATCAGCACTGACACATTCAACTCATCTTTACAGATCTGCATTGTAATGTCACATCACTGATGTGCCAGTAAACTGTTTAAATTCTCAAAAATGTTTAGATTGTTTTCACTTGCTGCTAAATAAATTTACTTCTCAACACATTTTGTGTAGCCCTCCCAATTAAGGTTCATATTTGGACTGGTTTTGCTTAATGTTCATTCAACAAAGAGCATGTTGCAGACTTTAACTGAAGTACATCACATGACTCAGGGTATTTGTAATCAGACTGCTGGCTCTTGGCCCATAAGGTATGAGCTTGTGCTAACGCTGCATAGACTGCGAGAAGGCTGCAGAAACTGCATTGACTGCTTTGGTGTGTAATCTGGCTACTGGCATGCCGCCCCCGCACTGCGAATGTGAGAATAGCGTGCTGGGAGCAAAAGCACTCTGGGGCCTGCTTATCAAACATCTTCCTGTGATCTCAGCTAGCTAGGCCCTTGTGGTTCATCCTGTCAGCGAGGCATTGCAGGAGACACAGTAACTCTTGGCCAGTGCAACAAGAAACTTTAGAAAATGTTTTAAAGCTTTGTCTAACAGTGAAACTAGTATATTATAAGAAATGTTACTCTCGCAGGTCCATAGGAAATCTGAATGGGAAAATTAATACTCTAATTTGTTATATTTTGCATTAACTCTCTTAATGCAAGATAAGGCAAGTATAAATTTAAAAGACATAAAAGTAATCAAATAAAACTACATGGTTCACGTGTGCATTTACTGGAAGTTAATTATCCCACCCCCGCTCTCTGTGTGTGACCTCAAATTTCCTGTGTTGTTTGTTCCTGGCTTCATCCCAAGACAACACTCAGACAGTGTGGATTTGTCCAGTCCTGAATCAGAACAAAAGTTGTTAACAGTCTAAGTATATATGTAAAAAAATGTCATTTTTTAGTATGTATGTACCACAAGGCAGCTCTAAAAGAAACTTTTTACTGTCCAGGACTTAACCTTTTTACATCAGCTGAAACAAGATTTAAGAGATAAGCTAAAAATTTCACCCCAACATGAACTTTGCATGAACACATGACCCTGAGCGGTATGATCTTCCTCTCATGTAAGACTAAATAAGTCCAATGTGTGCCAAATAATTCAAAAAGAATAAACATTTATTGAACTTATCTGTCCAAAATCTTAGTTTGCGTTTGATCTTATCACAAGTTTCATTACTGAAACTTAATCAAATTTACAACAGAGGAAACGTGCACTGTCTGCATGTCGTACATACTAAAAAATTCACAACACAACATTTCTTTTGAACTTGTTTATTTGGTTGAAGTGGAAGTTTGGGAAAAACTGCGGCGCAGCGCACCACGCAGTTAACAATTGCCTTTACAAAACAAAAGTAAACATTAAGTGTAAAGATAGCTGATGGCTGTCAGTCAAACCCATCCACAGCTGCCTTCGCATGTCAGCTATGACTATTTTCCCATGGTTCCTCTGGACTAGAGTATGTCTGTTCGTGTTTTTAGACAAACAGATCAGATTCCTCCTCAAACAGGCTGTTGCCGACCCTTTTGTTAACAACGTAATAATTCAAAACAAATGATTCAGCTCTTTGATGAGAGCACTTTTATAAGTCACTAAGACTCACCCTCACACTGACATCTGTTTGATTTTATCGTCTTGAACTTTATCCTCTGCTCGAAAATTTATTGGCTTTGACCAGAGTAGTGCGTTAAAGTCAGACTAATAGAGGGGAAAAGACAACTGAGAGAGTGGGCAGGACAGTACATCTTAGCCCTCAAAGTCTGTAAAATACAGTACAAGCACTTCTCTCAAACATCTATTTTTAACAATGTGCATGTGCGAACAGGATATGGGGGCATCACAACTAATTTGGAATGCAAACATGAACTGTGTGTATAATAAAATGTTTTAAATTTGAAAGTCTGCATTAACAACAATTAGTAAATGATATCCTGTTGTGTTGCATTTGTTTAACCTTCTGACAGCAGTGTGAATTGTTTCCACTGGAGCCAATATTATGGCAGAATGCAATGTTTCATTCCAACATGTGTGAATCAAAAACAGCATTAAACCGAAACCTGGCTCCTAATTCTTTATATCATTGCTACCTTCTTATGCTTCTCTGTATTTATTCCTTTGACGAGGGCCAGTGGGGTTGCTTCTGCTCTAGACCCTGGCCGTGGTTGAAGCTGTATGCTAAAGCCATGGTCAGGCCCCAGAGATTTCCAGCCTCTTAGATGCCTATAACTCATCCCTAGTCCTGCTTCTGACGGGAGATTTTCCTCCCTCAATCCCAGGCCTGAAATATCCTTTCAAAGGCCGCAGACTGGAGACAGATATGTAGGTGTTTTAGATAAGGTAGGAATTGCATTAAAGGATTTTTCTGCTTTAAAGCTGTTCCATCTTTTTGCCCTTTCCCATAGATTTAAGAAGTGTAGCTGAGAGAAGATGGGAAGAAGAGTAAGGGATGTACTTTGGGACGGACTAGTCCGTACATTTGTGGTCAGTTCACAGCTCATAAAAGACTAGTGCTAACCTCTGTAAAAACTGAATAATGTAGAGTGGCTAGAAGCAGCGCAGAGCTTTCTTAAAGAATACTAAAGTTATTGACCCAAGTTTGGAGGGAAAGCCTCCCAGCTCATTGAGCTCCTTACCAGCATAATTACAGGGCAGCAAGATAAATCTTCATGTGGAAGAAAATAGAAAATTTAGAGTGATGAATTTTCAGAGTGATGAGGATTCTTGCCAAATGCAACCATTAAATTAAAAGCTCTTTCCCAAAACCTCAGAATGGGATAATTTTGTTTTGCAAAGTAGAGTGTGGCCAAAAAGAGACTGCAAAAGTCAACAGAGTCTCACCCAGGCTGTGGTGTGTAAGAGCTAAAAATCAGTTTAAAACAGCAACTCGGCTAAGGCCTTCGTATCTATGTAGGTGAGTACACGGCATTCCCCGCTTCTTCTTTCCATGCTTCTCTGTTTTATGAGCGCTTACACTTCGCTTTGGCATTTACTTTAAATCTTTATAATTATGTGGCCTCCCTTTTTTCCCCAGCCGACTGTGTTTACATTTGCCAGCTTAGCATGCACACAGTCCAGTCCACACACGCAGCTCTTCCACGGTCCACATGTCGTTCTGCAGCAGTGTTTGTTGGACTGGGCTACAGAGAGATTAGTCGCCTCGTTCCCTCTGGTGCCTCAGTATAATCTTCCTCACCCAAAGGGCTTGTCTGCTCATTTTCCAATAGGACCAAAATAATCACTATTATTTTGTAATGAGCTGCTACTTTTCCTTTGCAAAGTCTGGTGAAATGTAATTAAATATGTGTGAACATATCAATTTCTAGCATACAATAGTTTATATTACATTGTCAATGAACTGAAACATTAGTAACTTCAGTAAATAATTCAAGATTTTTAAATGAATGAATGACTAATCACATGGCAAACAAAGAACTCTTTAATATTATAAAATTAATATTGTGGGTTAATATTTATATTTTTGAACTCATGATGCGTGAACAATATAGAGCATCACATATAAAGCATGAGCTGATTTGACACTCTCTAAATAAAACCACATTGGATTAAACTGAAATATAGTAGACAGTGTGGAATACAGGGATTTCCCATCTGGCACACTACATATCTGTTTGTCCCAAAGTCTGAAGTAACGTAAAAGAATATTTTAAAACAGAAACTTTGTTGCCACTCTTTTCTTTGTTTCTTTTCTTCAAGAAAAAGAAAATCTACATGTAGAACATGTGCACCCAGAAAAGACAAATCCTCTCCATCTATTTTAAGAAGAAAGGAAATATTTTACCTACCATACTGTAAATTTGCCAGTGCTTCCGATACAAAAACATCCACACATAAATCAAAGTATCCCAAATGCTGCTGAACCAAGCCCAGATATTTGCTGAAATAATATATCACATATCTCATATTGAGAAAATTACAGAGAAGCACTCTCACTCTAGGGACGGGCGCTAGACTAGACAGGGACTCGGACCCACATGGTCAAAACCCACACATCAGTGGATCCATAACGGCACGAGAGACCAAAATACGAAAGAGAGTAGGGGAGTAGCGAAACGTGCTTGTGGCTCAGACTGAAATCAAGGAAGAGAAGGCTAAAATTTGTACACAGCATAGCTATGAATTAACTCATGAATGTTTTAAATTACGAGAAAAAGAAATGCAGCTACTGCTATTATCCCTTTTCTTCATTTGAATCTGCAGGCTAGAGCAACAGGTTTGAGGGATCTCTAAGGTAAGACTGATTTCATTTCAATTCATCGTGTTGTTTAAGTGCAAGTCCAGCACAGTTCATTGGCTCATTTGTTGTTTGATGGTGTACATTTTACTTATTGAGCAGTGGAGTTTTGTACAGCCTAGGCAGAGATTAAGACAAATTCTGATAAGGACTGGAAGTTGACTCTCAGCATTAAGGAGGATTAATGTTTAGCTCTGTGTGGCAGGGGCCTTCTCAGTGGCTGTGTTTACGCAGTGTTGCAGACCCCGCATTAATCCGAAATTAGTATAAAAGATCAGCTGTGGCCACTGAGGCGAACCTTCACAGGGCTTAGGCCAGTAATCAAGTCTCACTTTGGGACAATGAGCGCCTGGAAGGTCAATGAGAGGCCTGGATTGAAGGGACGAGGGGATTGAGGTGGGGGGTGGGCAAGGGCTGGGGGCTTTTGGTGACCACATGGTTTAATTTAGGTGAGATCTACACTCACACACACAGACACACAGTATTCCTTCACAGTATATTGCCTTCATCCCTTTACGTTGGCTGTTTTGGAGCATAATTTGTTTTTGTTACATCCGCAGAAGCCATTAATGTTTATAATTTAACACTTAAAAGATATTTCCTCCTGTTTCTAGTAGCAATCCTGAAATCTTATACATGTATTTGATGTCATTAGTTTACATTTCAGCGCAGTACGTATTAGCTCTGTCACATAATTATAATGTGTGCTAAGGGATTATCACAATAAATAGTATGAGACTGTCTAGCTGCTTGTAGCATATAACAACATCTTTGGTTCCAACACAAACCAGCGCTGAGCAGGGCTGGGAGGAGAATTGCAGGAGATGTCTCAACTTCGACAGTCTTTTACAGGAAAGTAAAACTGAGTCAAATTGAAAACAAGCAGCATAAAAATCAGCAGTAAATTTTCCACTGCAAAGCTAGTGCTGGCCAACACAGGAGGCAGTGCTGAATTCAGCTAGGAAAATAAAATAAAGGAAATGTAGCTCAGTATAAACCACAACTCTGAGATGATGAATACTCACAAAACTGTTGATATCTGCATTATTTTGTATTTTTAACCACTCACACTGAGAGCTGCCACTTTCAAATATGTTTCCAAAAGGAGACAATTTTATTGACATTTTAAATAAGGCTCACCATACATGTAACGTTAAAATGTGGGCAAGTGAGCGTCTCTCTTGCAGCAAAAGGGGTCAGAGGAACTTACCCTTGTAAATACTTTCCAAACTACCTCAATAAAGTTCTTAAATTATTTATTTATAGGGATTTCATAGTGCCTGGGTAAATTACAGTGCCCTTGAAAAAGGCAACTGAAAATCATCTCCTCAATCAGCTTCTTGGCGTGTGCCACTCTTGAACTTTTCCACAGTAGTCCCGCCATGTCTGTCCGTTGTACACACATGTTAACAACAAACTACAAATGAAAGGGTAAAAGCACAAAAAACAACAGCAACACAGCCAAATGATAATTTAGGGCATTTGCACCACATTGTGGTGGAAGAAGTTCTCTTCAAGTGCCAGCAGGGTACCAGTGCAACCCCCCACCCCCGCCACCCACTGCTCCAGCTAAGATTAGACAAATTAAACACTATTATTCACGTCACTCCTGCAGCTGGCCTTTTAAGTGGTTCTACGTTAACTATCATAATGGTTTGCTTAGAAAGCCACAGTCTTCTCAGTCTTCTCCTTAATTTACAATATAAAAAAGCTGTGTTGGCCAAGTCGTAGTGGGATTTTTCTTCTCTTCTGCCTCATCTCACAGAGAAAAGAAAATTGCTTTTCTCCGCACTGTAGTTTCTACTACTGCATCTAAATGTCTATAGTAAAACACATTATATCCATATATGCACAAATAAAGCTTTGTATAAAAAGTAAATTATTACAATTTATTTTTTATTTTGTTATTTACATTTTAGATTTTTTATACTCATTTTAAACAGCACATAATGTGTTTCTAAATTGGATCATTAAAAGTCATACATCTTCAGACTATTTTATCATTTATGAGCAGACATTCCTGAACTTCAGTCTTTCCAGACTGAAGAGTGTAGTAGATCTGCCGGCTCTCAGATCTGTCCATACGATTTTAATGTAGTCTCCTGTTGGGAAAATGCCCTTTTATTTTCCCTATTGCGTCCCCACAACTTGATAATGGATGTGGTATTGGACAGGGGCCCATGGACTGAGGAAGGTCGGTGATGGATAACCTAGTTTCAGACCCGTCATCACCATACAGCATGTGCCTTGTATCTGTAGTAAAGTACCCCCCACCCACCCGCACACACTGAGCATGCTCAAGATACAGAATCAGGGAAGAGAAAGTAAGTGACATCACATTAACTGCATCTCATTTATCATCAAATTATTAAAAACATAGAATTAGTCTTTATGGAAAGGGTATCAAAATCCATGACCAAAAAGGAATGAGTCATGAAAAGTCAACACTCATAAAGAGGGCTGGTAAATGCTGTGGAAACATAACCTCACCCCTGTAACACAACTTAAAAACAGCACATTTGTGTAACATGTGCAAGTTGTTTTTAATGGACACGGCAAACAATCTTTATTCACATTTAATGCTCCAGATTTGTATCAAAATGGCAGTATGAAGTAATTTGCATTTTATTCAGCAGATCATAGCAATTGACTAATATGTAGTGTTATGATCAGTTACCAGTACGTCTTTCCAGCTAATGAATGCATCATCTGACATGTGTGACCTCTTTATAGCTTCCAGCAGGTCAAGAAAAATTAATATTAAAAGACAGGGTGTAACTACAAACTAGATATTTATTAAAATGATCAAAGCAAAAGTCACTGCTAACCATAAGTGACTGTCATATGCTGGCAAACAATATTTTAGACACATTTTTATGATGAATAATAATAATTATATGCAAAGCCAATAAGGAAATTATTTATTATTAATTAAAGGAAAAATGCAACAAAGCAAAAAGGAGTAATGAAATTCAAATAAGATATGACTGACAAGAGTGTGTGACTAACATCCAGTAAACCTTGCATCAATGAAGAGATGAAAAACAGTGACAGGCAGAAAAAAAATCAGATCCTTATGGAGCTTTACAGAACGGCTGGTTATATTTTCAGCATGTTTTACGTGGTTTGAGATGCTCTTTTAAATCTGTCATCCTATTGCCTCTAACCAAATCAGAGCAAAAAGAAATTCAATGGAATGCACATTTGCGCTCCTTTGATGCCCTCATTACATGAGCAATACAATAATACAAAGAAACGTGTAATGTGATCATGTTGTTATGACTCGAGCATTTGTGTTCTCACCAAAAACAGTTTTTGGGAAACATATCCAGTGTTTAAGCCTGTTTCAGCGACACAACCGGAACCTTAACTGCAGAATGCAAGGGAGCAAAGAAACCATCCGACTCCCTCACTTCTGCTCCCATCATATCATATCTTATATAAGTCTTGAATATCAACGTCAAAACCAGCAAAAAGGAGCTGCACATAACTTTTTCTCCTAGGATAAAAAAAAAAGAATCCTTCTGAACGTTGAGATTCTATGTCCATAAAAATACTGATGGAATAGCTCGTGCCTAAAGTGAAACCTGATCACTTTTTCTACAAGCTGCTTACTTGAGCTTCAGCTCACTAAAGCACCCTTTAGTTTGACTTTCAGATTTAATGGTGGATTATTACTCCAAAGCAAGCATCATTTGCAAAGAAGTAATGATTATTTGACTTGATGGAATAAATAGCACTTTGCATTTCAGTGCAGATTCCCAGACCACTTACAAATATATTAAAGAACAGAAATGCTCCTGTTTTAAAACTTCAGCATTTTTCTTTTCAAAAAACACAGAGGAGTTGTGGTTTGCATTAATCATTTCTAAATGATAAATCAATCTTGAACTGTCTTTTTTGTTGGTGGGAGATGCAGCGCCGCAGGAGGTAATTAGTCCAAGGTTTGAAGTTGTGACGCACAATTTGAAAACAGCTGTACCGCTCACCCTATAGCAAGAGTGTTATAGCGTTTCGAGGAGCTGCAGGCAGTGGTTTCTCATCCTCGGTGTGATGACTTGCTCCTGACACATCTTACTGTGCAGCACAAAGAGTCAGTATACATTAGAGGAAAAGAAAAAAAGTAAAAGATTCTCTCCACGTGTTCACATGTTTTGCATTTCTTGCTGGGAGAGGATGACATTTCATTTTCCTACACAAGTCATCTCCAAAGGGCTAATTCAAATTGCACTCCAAGCTGTTCCTAATCCTCTTTCAATTTTTGTCTCCATGATCTGAATACCAAAACATTTGCTGTTTGTCTTTTAATAGCAAAAGATGGTGAAGTTTGGTACACCTGTTGCAAATGTTAGAAAAGAAAACTGTTAAATGTATCTCAGCATCTCATTAACTGCAGATTTACTCCATCATTGATAGGTTAGGAACTTTAACAGTTCGTATGTGTCAGAACTGTCTTTGTATGTGACCCAGTGACTGGTATCGCAAGCATAGTAATAAGTGTTAGGCCTACAATGCCCAAATTTAATATTCTCAGTGGGTGGTGCATAACAAAAACCTGACCTAGATAAGGCAGCATAACATAGCGCTGATCTATTATCCCATAGGAATTGATATAGTAAAGATGTTAGCAATTATGAGCCTATTCACACATCTAGCAAATACTGAGTAACATTGCTACTTCTAATGCTATTTACTACTGCTATTGAATGCTATTGATAGCTTTGCCTATACAGTAAGTAGCATTCTTGCTAAGCTTACAGTGATTTAAATAAGTACCGACTGTAAAAATAAATAAATAACTAAATTAACTTTGTGTTCATATTCAGAGTGAAGGGACTGTGAGAATAAGGCATTCATCATTGTAAAGTACTGATTTGTTTAGTCTAATGTCAGAGTTTCCTTTATGACTTTTAAGTGAAAAAAAAACAGCTGAAAGAACAGCTTTTATGTTTTAGCATAAGATCTAAAAAAGCAACATAATAAATAAAGATCCTACTGCATTATGTACTTTATTGTAAAGGCAAATGTAGAAGCAACAAGCTGACAAATGTCTAAAAGCTTCAAAGGATACTACTTGCCCTAATGCAAGTTTGAAACATACAAGTTCAAAAAGACACAACTGAGCAGAGTTCATTATCTTACCATTTACTTGTCTGCTGGACACATGCTGTCAGTCTCTATTCCCCAAGCTTGGTATGCATCTTTTCTATAAAAAAAAAGAACAGAAAAAGAAAAACCTTCAAACGCAATAACGCTAACACACATTTTCTTATACGTAAGAGTGTCACTTTGTGTCACTGTAATACATTCAAAGAAAATATATTTGTTTTCAGATTGATTATAAATGGCTCATATCACAATATTTATGCCACAAGGCAGCTGCTAGAATATCTGCAGTTTTGCTTTCTCCACTTCTATTTTTAAGTGCTGTGGTCATGCATGATCCATTGTGGGCTCAGCAAGGCACCCATCATGCCAAAGCTCAGGCTGAGCTACAGTATCAAACAACTGGTGCTGACTGTTGCCATGAGATTTTCTCCACACTGAACACACTTCACTTGCACAGCGCGCCGCTAACAGCCCTCGCCAAGTAATCCTCACACACTTATGTGCAATGTGTGAAACAAGTTTTTTCATCCACTCGTCAGATCAGCTAGTGGACATCCACTCTTGACGTTGTCCTCTATTGTATTATTAAAATATAAAATTAGTTTTTTTACCCGGTGAAGTATTCCTTTGTAATTGCCAGTACCAAAAAAAATTCACCTCTATCTTTTAAGTCTTCATTTTAGTGTTTAATGTTTTAGCGAGCATGCAACTTATGAGGATGGTGGTGATATTCTTTTCAGCAAATGCCTTTTTTGCAACTCGGTAAAGGTTGTGCTGATACACAAAAGCAGCTGGGAAGTGTCTACATAAGTCAACATTAGCATTTGGCATGTAATTCTAGGTCATATTGGCAGGCCGCAAAAGTGAAAATAAGAAGGAAAATATTGTACATTTCTGAAGTTTTTAAGTTGTCTCTAAGGAAAATGCTCACATGTGCAGTGCGTAAATAAATAACACAGAAATATCAGACTTTCCAACCTCTACCATGTAACATAACACTAGAAATAATAGCAGAGATAAACTGAGAGTTCTGGCTACCCTTGCAGTGCATCAAGCTATGAGAGAAGTTTCTCTTTACCAGCCCTGTACGCCATGTCCTTATACCACATTTCTGTCCATTAACACATCCACTGTGTGTGCATTCAATTTAGGAACTTAATAGGAGGCAGATGAGTCTTGTAGCCGCTCCCTTTGCAGCCGGCGACCCTGTAGGAGGGGAAATTTGTCCGACTAAAATCACCCCAACGGGGGAGAGATCTTAGGTCAGAAGCCTTAAGTTGAGGAAAGCTCACACTCCTATGAGTTTGTGATGAAAACCGTGTGATCCGTCATTGCCGGCACGTTTGTCTGTTAGGGACTGTAAGCATGCTGGGAGCTTCCACATGCCTCAACTTGATCACAGTTAAGCTGAGCAACATGGGGTACCAAAGCTATCACTCATTATGAAAATGGACGGAACCTGAGATAAGCGTCCACATTAAATGATTAGCAGAAATCCTTATAGTAGGGACCAGTTTAAGAAGTAAATATTATCCCCATAAAATATCCCTTTAATCTCAATTGATATAATATTTTATCCAAATACACTAAAAAAAAGACCAGGTGTGTTATATATTCTTCATGTCACTTTACTTTTGCAATATGGCTGAAAGTAATGCCTTACAGTGCCTTTTGTATGTAGATTTATATATATTTCAGTGGTTCTATGCCACAGTATGAAATGTAAGGTATTAGATAATTTCATTTGAGTGTATAAAATAGAGCTTCAAGATATTATTTCAAAAGGTTAAATATGATCATGATAAAATGTTTGAATTTCAGTACAGCCTGGCCAATACTACATGCCGATTGCAATATAGATACTGATATTTTCCATATTTCAATTTAAAAGCATGAAAAATATTTTTGGTATGTAAAAGTGATTCTTAAAAAAAAAATCAGAATGCTGAACAATATTTGTACAAAGCAAAATATCTTAGAATTAAAAAAAAATAATTTCCTTATCGCAGCTTTCCAGTACAGTAATTTCTTTAAAGTGAGATCTAGGGAAATGCTAACAACAGGCTAACAAAAAGTATTTCCTTTAAATTATAAAATCGCATTCTATCAACAAAATGGATATTTTATAGTCTAACATATCATGTCTAATGGGCCATTCGGGTCCATATATACCTTGTTACTAATGTATCTACCAATAACTAAATACACTACACATCACAGCGGTCAATTCCATGATAAAATTACTGCCCTGACCATATGTGAGGACATTTAATAAATGTATGCAGCATATTACTTCAAAAGGTAAGTCTTGATGCATTTGTCTGCACCACTACAGGCCAGGAGTTAATAAGCTAATAAGTCGAGGTTCTTTACAAAGTGGAAAATCCCAGTAAAAGCCTTCCTAATAAAACCTTTAAGGGCTGCATTTAAGTAATGATCCATGATTGCTTTCCTCTGAATCCTCTTCCAAACAAAAGCAATTCCTAAACAGCGGTACCATCTTGTCTCACACCAGTGCTAACATGACCTCCCACTTGCCATGCTAGTACAAAGGTAGCAACATCCCTCCGTTCTGGAGCCAGCACAAGTCTGGCTCTGATTAGCATCGGAGCTACTGCCTCTCCCTGAGAAAAATGCCGCTGGTTTAGAATAAATGTTATTGTTTGTCACAGGAAACCAATCTGATTACTGTTTCTTCTCTCATGTGCGCACTTAACGCCACACACCGGGCTGTATTTACGCATGTGGTTTTCATTCTGCTGCCCGAGCACAGGGGAAACGGACACCTCACATTTTCATCTTTATTAAGTCACACTTCGGGGAAGGTTAAAATGGGGGTTGTTTACACAAAGTATTTGACAGTCTTTGGAAGACAATCTGTCTGTTCACATCAAACAATAGATTGAGTTTCTCAGCAGCAGCAGCTTTTCAGAAGTGGGTAGGGGAGAGGGAGAAGGAAGACTCCTCTGATAGTTGTGACGTCTGTGTTTGCTCAACTTGACAGCGAAAGTGAGGAGCTGTTAAAGTGTGGTGTGAAGCTATTTTTGGTTCAGCAAGATTTGGCCTTTTTGACGGTATTGTTTCACATAGGCTACGTGTATTGTTGCAGGATTATTTGCAAGCGTGTGGGTGTGAATGTGTCTATAAATCAAATGCTATAGAAGGCTAATTGAAACTAACGTACACCTCTTTCACAGTGGACCTTGTACCCCTTTTGAGTCTTTCTCCCATTCTTGCTTTTCGCCTTGAGATTAAAGACACACACACCCAAAGCAGCAAAAAGAAGAAAAAAAAAAGAGTCCCTGTAAAAAAAACAGAATAAAAGGCTTAAAAGGCATCTGGGAGGAAAGCTGAGAAACCGAGAGACCCGTCAGCAGGGTCTGCCAAGGCTTAGAAGTAAGACTGTTTGTTTTGCTTCGCATGTCGACACGGCCACTCTTTTTCTCCCAGTGTGGTTCTGTCCCGCAGTGATTCGCCATCAGACCGTTTCTCATAAACTTTACCTCCACGGGACACTTCTACATCACACCCAGCAAACCAATGGCACCCACCTCCTTGGAAAAAAAAGGGCAATATGTAAATGTTGTGAAAGGAGCCAATTAGGAAATTTATCTTGTTTGGAAGCCTCGTAATAGTTTAATTCCAAAAACATGTTTTCTGCTTTGCTGGTAATGTGTCACATGTGAGGCTGTGGCTTTTTCGAGAGCGGGGGTGGGCGAGCAATGAACGGAGGAGGGGTGATTTGAACGTGCTTGGTGGCAAACATTTGTTTATGTTTTCCCCCTGGTGCATCATTTCAAAGGGCAGCGTGCATGTCCCATCGTGGGTTTCACATCTCTCACCGATTGGAAACACATTGCAGCGCACTCTGCATGGTGAAAATGTCAAACCAACAGTCATGTCATGTATAAGACAGGGAGAGAATTATATGATGCTCTTTAAAAAAAAAAAAGAAAGAATATCTTATGCATTTAATAAAGGAGACATCAACTCATTTGGTTTCACTTAAATCCAGAAGCCCCACTGATGTGCAGAAGTAGACTATTTGATGGACCCCCCACTCCTGCTGAGAAAGAATAAAGTGCTGTGTGTGTGGCTGTTTCAAAGATAGTTTAAAAAATAATTAGCTTTCAAAAAGTGTCAGAGGATTTTTTTTTTATTTTTCTGCTTCTATCTTTTGCTCTTAGAGGCGTGGAGGAAAAAAATAACCAAAAATAAATGGCAGATGTTTATACAAGTGGATAAAAGATACTGTAAAACGTGTGTTTTCTATGCCTATTTATTTCCACTTCCCCTGTGCTCAGCCTGAGAACTTGGTTAACGAGGTTGTGCCATTAATTGTTCCCATCACATAGTTGAGGTGTACTGCTAGAGTAAAGGCAAGAAACGTCCTTGAATGGGCCATGAAACCTAAAACCTGAAAAAAAAACTTTATTTCTTTTTTAATTTTCTCATATGTATCCCCTCCAACCAATTTTCTATTCCATGTATGGAAATCTCCCCACTTGATTGAATTGTAAAACTGTGACTCAAGCTTTTGACATTTCATTTGTTAATGTGTTTCTCCCTCCTCTAAATGTAATACTGTCACTTTGAACATATTTCAAATTAAATTAGGATTTCTGCAGATGTCATATTCACAGGGAATGACATTTATCCAAGTCCTAAAAATGGTCATGGACAAGAATTTCATTAAACACTAGAAAAGTAATTTGCAACTGGGAAGACAGAAACATAAAAGTCTACTTAGTAGACTTTTTTTTTACTCCCATCATGGAGGTATTAAGGCTCTGAAATTTTGAAAGAATGACAATAATGTGAAACTTTCTCGTTTTTCCCAGTTAACGCTCATTTGAAATCACAAATACCAGTTTCAAAGCATTTGCCAAATGTAATCATTGTATTTGTGTCCAATGTGTTTATGACATTGTAGCTGAGGAAATGAAAAAGCATGCATAGAATGTCTATATTTCTTGAAGACACTGACTTATGTGCCTGTAAGAAGATAAGACAGATAAGACTAATAAAAGGCCTACATAGACCTTTGCATTTACCTAAATTCAGTTTTTTTACTGAAAGTTCTTCCTGAAAGCGTCCTGATTTAAGTAAGCGCACACACACGAACATGGAACTGACCAGGTGTGACTCACCAGTAGCTAACATCAGCCAGGCAGCGGGCAGCACAGGGTGAACACAGTGCTGGGCTGAGTAAGGCCTTATCGCTGCTTTAATTTTTCTCTCCAAGGTGAGCTGGGAAGAGATCAGTGGCACTAAACCCCAGGAATTACCCTAGATATTGGCCCCCTGTGCTCTGCAAATGAAATCCTGCCGTCGGTTTGAAGAACATGGTGGTTAACACTCTGAAAATCATTTTTTGTGCAGACCACAGCTGGCGCGAAGAGGCAAGAGAAAGCAGGGGAGAAAGGAGCAGGAAGGAGGGAGGAGAGAGGAGGGGGAAGGGCAGTTTGAAAAACGACAGAACTCATAAAAGAGAAGTCTGAGGGAGAAGGTTTTCCTCTTGGCGTCTCAATTCTTTAGAATATCTGCTTACAGAAAATCTGTTTTTATGTGCAACAAGTGTTCGTATCATAGACAGAATTATAGTATGGTGAGACTGTGTGGAAATAGAGACATATGAATATGTGACAGTGGTAACAGAGAGTGGTAGTCTGTAGTTGTAGTCTCCAAACTAGTGGTGAAACCAGAACCAAGGTCCAGCTGTCTGAAGTTCTAAGCAGGGGTCTTGGAGCCATGTCGAATGGGTGGATGGTGTGCTCAAAACCAGTCACTGTGAACGTACGCCTCAAAGTCATGAAACTGACCAGCTGGCCGGCCTGTGTTTGCCTTCTATACTATAAACACTTCGGGTAACATTTTTTAATATAACATTTTAGAGAAACATTTTTCTGGGGGATTTTTTTATTTTATAGATTTGAAACAAAATTCTGACATTCTTCCACAAATAGTGTCATAGTTTTGGCAGGATGAGAGTTTAACTGCAAAATGACTGCAATTTATATAGGAATAACAGGAATAGAAACCAAGTGGCAACCAGTTGAAGTAAGTCCACTATTCCAAAAAGAAGTACTGAGACACGTTATGCACACTGACTTCAGTTGATTGCAGCAAGCTGACAATCTAGGTTTGTCAAATTATATAGTATTATACTGTGATTATTTACTTAACTAAATGTGTCTGAGAGTGATTTCAGTTAGTACAAATCAGACTGCAACAGTTTGGAGACAGGTTGCCTCAAACCAGGGCACCTGTGCAAGTGCCTTATGATTGAAAATGGTTCCACAATTGGTAAAGCAAAAGCAAAAAATGCCACTGATGTTACTAGTCACGAGGATCCCATGTTTAGTGTCATGTGACTGAACTATTAGTGTAGCAAACTGCACTGACAACTTTCATGATATTTGTCACTCTGAAGGAACCCAAGAAAAAACAAAGCTACAAAGCTGAGTCTGGAGCACTTTTTTTTTACAATTGTAATACAGGATATTTTGCTCAGCATGCTCTTCATGTGCCTTTCTTGTTTTTGTTTGTTATGTTTGGTTTTGTTATTTTGTTTTTGCCAGATAAATATGAAAACTAAATGCATATTTTAACCATATTTAAAGAACAGGAAGCCACAACTTATGCAACAGTTTTATCAGTTCAAACTATCAAGCATCTTGGACTTGTGGCCACACCCAACTACAGATGTCACAACCAGTCTTTTGATTTCAGCAGCTGATGGAAAACACTTGCTGTGACATCACTGCTTCTCCAGTACAGCAGCAGTTTTTGTTTTTGTTTATTTTACAGAAGAAAAAAAATCACAGCAATTCATGAAGAAACTTGTTTGTTGAGGAAAAATGGCTTTTGAAATATGAAAGGTACAAATAATGCTTACTTGACAATAAATTGGGTTTATCGTTACATTTTTTATTTGTTGGTTTGTTTGCTTGTTTGTGTGAGCTACATGGAATGGCAGCTAAGGACCTGGAAAATCAATCAACAACTCCTCCCTCACCAAACTGACACTACACCGAGAAGAAACTGTATATGCTGTTATATTTCAACACTCACTTGAGTTGGTCTCAGTTTCTGTCCCTCACAGATATACACAAATACACACCCATTCACACAGCATGTACATACACACATATCATCACCCATATACTTTGCTCAGACCCCCTCACTACCCCCCACACATAGATATTATTTATAGTCCCTGATAAGGGTGTAAAACCAGCCCTTCTCTCTTTAGAATAACCCGCCCCATATTCTCCCAAAAATAGCAGGTGTCCAACCAGTTAGCCATGGTGGGGGGATTCAGAGGTTCGAAATAAAGTAAGGGATGTTTACTCATCGCCAGAATGAAAATGGCGCTAATCTCCAATCAAGTCCAAAAGGCAGATAGTTAGCAAGGAGAACCTAAAATAGCGCAGAGGGTAACACATTCCTACTATGACTGAGCTTAACTTTGATCTTACAATACACTGGCCCTTGTGCACTGAAAATGATTAGCACTTCTGTATAGTGATTTAGGACATACTGTATATAGCTGAACTTAAAAGACATAAAGAGGCCAGAGCATTAGTGGATGCTCCGTGTTTCCGTGGGATGGAAAATGTGGAGCAGTGGGGGTGATGGAAAACTGACGGAAAGCTTCATTTGGAAATAAAGTTACAACAGACACAACTGACTGATGACCTTGGAGATGGTCAGGATTTACTGAGAAGGTTGGGTTCATATATCAGGACCAAAATATTGAACTTGAAAAAAAAATGTAATTGTCACCATTGTTTCCAGAATTTAACATTTCACGGTTGTTTAAAGGACCTCTCATTTCACCATGCGGTAAACAGAATACATTGTGGTGTTAAAAGCAAAGTATTTAATCAAAACTGAATGAAAAATAGCACAAAAGAAGAAAACAAACAAAAAGGGATGTTAGAGTTCTAGAGAGCAAATCACCCGAATATATTTAAACTGTAGAAAGAAAATTTGTGTGCAATGCTGCAGGTGTCAAGTATTAAACTATAAGAACTATTAGGTTTCCAGAAATTCAGGTTTTTAAAGACATGTAACTACAGTGTGCGCTGTACCATGTTACAAGGGTGAGTTTAATTTTCCTTTAGGTTCCAGTGTTAAAGTTTGCATTGGCCCTCTTTCTGGGTTACGGACAACATCACTCTCTGTAGATGTAATATTACCTCTTACAATTTAACATTCCTGTTCAGCTATTCTGAATGAGCAGTTTTCTGTTCCTGTTCACCATACTCGCCAGTGTTTAAGGAATATGATATTTATACACATGGAACAATAGTAGTAACTAGAGAGCAATTCAAATCCATCTATCCACCCATCCATGTGTTTTCTTAATCTAGTATATAGATAAATTTAGAATTAAATACATCCTCAAATGTGGGTAGAGAAATATCCTTCATTTGATTCTGTGACCTGTGCTGAGTGTCATACCTTCCGATATCGTCTTGTATTTCATGTCTGACTCTTCGATGTTTGGCTTCAGATATGGAGCAAAGATCTATTTTAAAAGCATCATGTCTTGTTTGAGTAGTCACCACTCAAGAGTCGGATATTCTTAACATTATCCTAATTTGTGCAACATAATCTGCATCGCATGTATTTATGAGACGTGTTTTGATGACACAGAAGAAGGAGAAAATTCAACATGTAAGCTTCAAGGATTAAGTAACATGGATCTGTATCCTGAGATTAAGAACTGTCACAGTAGATGAAGAACTGACATTACAAGTAGTGCAAATAACTCTTTAATATTCTACAGATTAACAGTCACTTTAGACATATTAGCTGGGGAACTTTGCCTATGTAGCAAGGTGTACAGCGGTCTGTTATTTTAAAGGGCTTTTTTAAGTGGTTTCAGAGGGCTGTTGTGTAGCTGCACAGTGAAGTACTTGGTATCATAACCATTTGGCTATGACATATTTTTATAGACTTGAGATAAACTTTGAGGCAACGTGTTTAAGACTACCAATGGATGCAATGGTTGTTGTTGGCTGATTGTTGATATGATGTAAATCAGAATATTTGAGAATACCTATGAGGTCAGGTCTTAGACTGTCCACTAGTGACCAATTTCCAGCTACAAAGTAAACGATTTAGTGTCTCTCCACTCGTCCATAACTCTGGTCAGTAATTAGGGATCACTGTGTTTTACTCCTCTATTCCAGCCCTGCAACAATGACATAAATTTACTACTATTACCCCTGCCAATGCTCTAAATGTAGTTCAATTCCTAGCTCTTGCATTTCTTCTTCAACCGCAACTAGAATTTGCCTCCTCAGCTAGCTCTTTCACAACCTTTCGATACTGTGCTCAATCACGAATTCCCAGGATTCCACTTCTGCAGGATACATAACAGTCCTCCAACCATCTTCTCTGGACTCAGCAGCCAGGTCGTAATAATTTATTTGCTTCTGCTCATGGGCAGCTGTGCCAGCCCTTTTTCCCCTGGGGCAATGAGCTCAACAAGTAGAATGGAGAAGAAACAAATTACAAGGTCAGACCAGAGCGATGTTGCAGTAGTCTGCAGTAGGAACTGAAGCTGCTTCCCAAGGTCAATTCTTATGCTCTACTCATGTCTGGTGAGAGAAGTTTTGTTCTTTCTTTTAGTCGTGAGGCTTTAATGTGCTCTCCAGACCTAGTAACCTGGACAAAATGTTTGGCTGGAAAGGAAGGATTGTTTGCATCTGCCCTGTATCCCTTAATCAACTCCAAAAACTTCCTCAGTCATGCCCCACATGCTAAGATTTCCTTGAGTAATGCATCAAAGACCATAACATAAAATGTTGTCTATCAAACCTGCTGGTCTTGGTAGGCAACTTTGGCCTGCTAGCATTCCTGCTTAGCACTTGTCACTTCTACTACCACCACGACCTTTCTACCATGGTTGGCCTTTGACCAGATTAGAAAGATTTGCTCCATTTGAGGTCTGCTCCACCTCCTTGGACTCTGCCAACAAATCTGTCTTTGCTTCTGGTCCTGTCCTAAACTAACACACTATAAGTTTCAGGGTTTGATCTCAATCCATGCCCATGCATAAACTTGGCAATCCTCTTCAGCAGTCTTGTTGTTCTAGCTGGAGTATGACAGTGACGCTGTCCATGCAGTGGTCTTTGCTTTGATGGCAGTTTTACTCCAAATATCTGTCCTACCCTGATGCCTACTTCTAACTTTTGCCAACTTGTAAAGAAGACCAGATGGACATAGCTTACTTGGTGGTCCTCACTGTAATGGGCTACCGAGTTTCTAATGTTGTAATAGTTGGAAAAAGAAATCCAGGATGGTTTGTTTCTTTGATGCACCTTGCAAACTTCCACGGGATTTTTAGGATACCTGCTTAATAATGCTTGTATGCATTTCTACCTTTCTAGCTTGGGAAGAAAGGTGTTGTTTAGAAAGGCTGGAGGAGGAGCGTGAGCTGTAAATTGGAGAACCTTTACTGTGCAATGATGTGTTGCTGAACTTTAGCTCTTTTTCTATCTAGCTGGTATCTAACCTCTCTATGTCTCTAGTAGTTTATTTGCATGGTTACAAGTTTATTCCTTTTTTTTCATCTGTCTTCCTTCTGATGTACTTTGCCTTCAGTGGACTCTTCTAGGTTCTTCTTTGTGCCTTTTCACAGCAACTTTGGCCTTCCTTTCTTCTTTGTATTAGCTTTCTCCACTCTTTTTAAAACTACCACAATCTCGTATCCAGTTCCTCAATTTCATTCACAGTCAGTCTTTTCCTCCCTGGTCAACACTTGAACCATTGTACTTTTCCCAAAGTATTCTTCATACAAATTGCCTCGGATATGTGAGTGTGAGTGCTACAGTATGGCATTGGTGACCTTATTCACGTAGCGCCCTCTTTCCTTGAGGGTGTTTTATAGTCTCTCTCCACCCTGGTTCTTTTCTCTCTGCTTCTTGGACTCAATCCTTGCCTCTGGACTTGGTAAATGTTGTGGAAGTGTTTGCTGTGGTGCCCTCATTAAAAGAGATATTATAAAATATAGCATATACAAAAGCAATAAATTTCTTTCCAATTCAGTCCTGACCTTAACCCAGTGGAAATGATATAGCGTGACTTGAATGGGACTGTTCAATCAAGCTTTCTTCAGACACCTGATAAACTCAAACAGCCTTTTTTTAAGGAAGAATTGCCTGAAGATTCTCCTCATTATTGTGGAAGTATCATGACTAGCTTTTGGTGGCTATTGATGGTGACTGGTGTTGTTGATGTGTTTTTGGTTTTGTCAAATCATATCTGTATCAGGATTTTTCAAATGTCAAATGAGATATTCAGCATTTCTTGATCAAGTAGAACTTAGTCAGTATTTCACGCACTAGAAAGTATATAGTTGCAGGCTCTCTGTCATTATTTCTAGCAGGAAATTCTGATGTCTCATGTTGCTCGCCTTGAAACGTACACATGGAGACCGCAGACATCATAAAAAAAATGCCTATCCACCTGTTGTTCTGGCATTGGTTGGGGGGGTGGGGGCCATTTTGAACCCCACCTGCAATTCACTGGTCTGGTAGACTGTGATGTGTGTATGTATGTGTACGTGTGTCAACCGAGTGCACCACTCCCCATAAACAGGTGGGGTTCTCTGCCACAGATATCAAGTTACGCTCTTTGATAACCCATTACAGACTTCATTAATTTCACTCACTCCAGCCACGCACTCACCGCCTGACAAACCCACTGAGGAATTTTTGCATGAGCACACCTCTTTGGGCTTGTGTAAGTTTTACAAGCTGGGATTAACATGTGTGAAAACAAATGTAATTTAACTCTTTATAGTTTTAGGAGAATGAAGCGGACATGCCTAGTCTTTTAAGGGGTTTCCGTGAGCAACACCGCAGTGCTGTGATGGAATTCTCAATAAAGTTTTTCCATCAATGTAGGCAAAGAAAATTACAAATTAATTTTGAAGTGGTGAAAAAAATCCACATTAGGTCTCAAGCATCCACACATCTTTTTTCTGAAACGCTTTTAACTCAGGAAATGCAACTCTATATAGACAGATATCCAATGTACAGTTGTGCCGGGCCATTTGTGCTTTCCTTTGTTTCTTGACATTGACTGGTTATTCTTGAGCATATGGGACACCCGACACCACGGGCTCCTCAATTCCAGTTGTGCAGTGAGTCATCTCTGTGTCAGGCAGATGACACATTGTACTAGGTAAACTTGGCCTGGACTTGATTCCACATTGAAACTGTGGGTGCTGTGTGTCCAAACGCATATCTAGCATTGCTCCCAACAGAACAATGTCAGGGATTATGATACTGGGCTAAATATAAAGTCTTAAAATAATGCATTTAAAAGTACAAGCACCCACTTGTATTATAATTGTTACAAATATTTTATTCCTGTGAGTTTGGGTAGCAGTTGAGGTTGAGGGAGGTCGTTTAAGGGAAATGCTGAAAGAATAAAACTACCCATCAAGTTATTGTTTTATGATGACAAAAACACAAACTGTGAGGTTTACTTATCTTCATTTTCTTTCATTATATAACAACACATAGTTTTTATACAATCTGATACTGTTTCAGTAAAGCTAACCCAGTATGACAAGTGAATTTTTTTTGGTTTTGTGTGTTTGGGCCCTTTAACATCTGCTGCCAGCATTACTGGCATCAGTTTCCTAAAAATAATGTCTTCTAAAATTCTTGGTGTGACCTACACACAGATTTGACCTTGACATTTCAAAACAGAGAGCTTGGTGCAACGAGCAAGCTGTGGTGCACGAACTTGACCTAGTCAGGAAAAGTACAAGGGATGTACCATGATGTACCATTTGCAGTGCCTTGACACTGAAAATGTCAAGACTCATAGTGGAAAAGTCATGAATGTCATTATCTTTAGATACTGTAATAGATTAGATTCAGTTTAAGCTCTTTTGTTGTGGCTGCTGTTTTACTATTATATTATGTTTTATAGGATGTTCTAATAAAATCTAATTCCACTGCTGTCTTCTGCTGTAGGAAACTTGACTTGGCAGGTATTGATGGATGAATGAAACACCCTGCATGTAAACAGCTACGTCAAACTTTAAAAAATGTCCTAATTTTGTAGATACACAGGTCACTGCTGTCTTTTTTTTTTGTGTTGTTGCTTAGAAGAGGTGTAGCATCTGACTGGACCTTATACTCTTGTGTTGTTGTGGCAAGCTTTGAACTTTTGTCTGACCAGACAATCGTCTTGATTTAACACAAAGGAGCAACGTTTCCTGGAAAAAGCTGAAGTATTTTTGGCCATAGAGGTAGATACTGAGCATGTGGGTGCTTGATTTCTAGATGATTTACAATGCTGAGGTATCTATAAATCAATACTTTTGAAAAGATATAAACATACCAGAGGAGCCACTGAGCAGTGGGAGTGGGAAGTCATGAATAGAAAACTAAGCAAAAGCATTTCATCAAGCAATTTTTGATCTTCCTCCCGGCTGAGTATTGATTTTTGTGGTTTACTCTGTAACTTTGTGTGAAATCTTTAATAGTTCAATGCCATGCATAGTAGCCGTTCTCATTAAATTAACAAGGTCAATCGTTACTACAAACTGAATAAGCCCATCTTTGTAATCATATTGTCTGCTGTGGTGTGCACGCACACACACAAACACACACACAAGTCATTCAGTTTTGAGTTTGGTGCAAACAGACAGCGGGAACTACTGTTGTGTTGTTTGATTCAAAATCATATTGATCTCTGCCTCTTTTGATTCGTATCCCCCCACTCATAGCCAATTCCTCCCACACAGGCTTTGCTCTTGAAAGATCACTTTCTGACAGTTCGAAGATACCAGCTATGCGCCAAAAATTGTTCTCAGAGAATAATAGTTTAAAATAGGTATTGATTCCACTTGCTGAAATGAAGCATTATGTGGGTGTTGAGTGGAGCTGGGAGATACAGCAGTGAAAAATGACACTGCATCATGAGCTATCAGTTTCAGTGCCTGGAAGAGAAACATCTGGTTGGACTCAGCTCCAAAGAACAAAAACGTAGCTAAGGAGACTGCATAAGTTGGGAGCAGACAGCCTTCAAAGCAAACGCCATCAACTTAGTTGGCTTCTCTCATAATTTGCTCGAGGTCTTATTCAGTTCCAGAGCTGTGTGTAGTACAGTGGTAAAGTGCAAAAGAAACGTATTACATGCACCGGGTCAACATAAAATGAAAAGGTGAAAAAAGGTTCAGTTACCGTGTGTGATAACAGATACCCATCCTATGAATATGTTACATTGTTACCTCTTTGGACACTGTACATAGTTTGGCTTTAGTGTAATCCATCAACTCAGGGTGACAAATAGCCTTCTATATTTGGCCTCTACATCTTTAGCTTGTTCTCTCAGTGGGTACATGGGCAGCTGAGGAGACAACCCTCTCCATCAGTCATAACTGCTGGCCGAAGGCCCAGAGTTTCTGTCACTAAGAGGCTTAAACCAAAGAATCTCCCTCCATTCGTATAAAAGCCAAGCAGGTCAAAAGGTTTTAAAATGATTTGTATAACCAGTGAGGTACTGACTTTATGACTGTAAGCCACTATTTAGACTGAGTTGTAATACTCTCCAAGGTCTAATTTCCTTAGATGACAACTTTTACCATTGTTACAATCAGTGCAGTGCAACAACCGTAAAATTCAAAGCTGCTAATAGCTTCTTTGTGGATTTACTGAAATCATTTTCTTGAAACGCTAACACGTGGAACTCTAAATTCTAACCAACTTAGACTCAGTTAATTTCAGTTCAAGTTCCTCTACATCAGCCTTATTTAACGTTTTAAACACCACGCTCAGCTATAGAATCCGAGACCCATAAAATGCAAGTGTAAGAGCGGCAATAGGAAAACATTTGGGGAAAGGAGTCGAAACTGGGAATTGCTTTTGTAACACTGCCGGGTGACCACAAAAATCTGTCTGAGAACCACGTCAAGACTGTGATCATTATTTCACTCCTTTCGCCAGCTTTTCGTCTGCATTCATTTACCACTACATCAGCATTTTTCACTTCTAATGAAATCTGAAGGCATTCCTTTTCCTTTCCACACCTTTTTCAGAGCTAAAGTCATACAGAATACGTCTCTCTTTACCTCACCAACTGATATTTGCAATTGTTGTTACTTTATTTGGAGCTTTTTCTCTTCAGAGTACAGTTAGCAGTCTCTATCATGAGTCAGTGATTCAACATAACTACCTCAGGATCCACATTGGGTCTTGCCTTGATTAAATTAAATGTGTGATTTGATAAAATATTTTGAAAAAGACTGGTCATTTTAATGATTTGTTGGTTACCCATATATCCTGCACTGATATAGAATTTATTTTAATTTAGTTTTACTCCAAGCATGAGTACAATGTCTACAGTAATGTTCTTGGGGTTGTACACACTGAGAGAATTTCTAAGCTGGAACACAGTGTAAATATGCAATGGCAGGAGTTGATATCTTGTGGTTACAGAACTTTTCCCACAGAACTACTCCGGGCTGAAATGATTGACATATTAAGTTTAAATAATGGTGTAGCCATCTCAAGCTGTCTTCAAAGTGCAACTTGTGCAATTTCTGAAATGTTCAGAAAGATTAAAGTCACAGTCTATACTATAACTTGAGACAATATGCCCTCCTATGAAAACTGAATGACAATGTCGCCCATGTTTTTAGCCAGTTTAGAGTCTCACACTCTGTCCAGGTTCTTCATGGTATCTAAGTTATGTACATTCTACTTATATATATATTCACATGAAAGTAGAATGTACATAATTTCAAGCAAGGACAGTCTATTGTACTATAGCTCAGTAACATTTTCCATTGAGGATGGTTTCCAGACAGAGCTGGCTAACAGACCATCTGTAACCACAAAATGCAAAGCACCGTTTGTTCACATAAATAGGATATGTTACAAGCTTGCTGATATATGGGCTACTTGGAGGCTTAGTTCCTGAAATACTGTTTCAGTCAAACTAATATGTAACATAGCTGGTCAGTTACATCAGCACTTCAACCTGGCTTTAACACCCTGAGAACCATTACTCTATAATGAGGTAGTTCATACTTCATTAGATAAGCATTATAAGAGTCTAGCTAAAAAGCAATGATACCATTTTGGGTTCTTCTAGTCAGGAATCCCATTTTGTCATCGGCTTAACATGAGCTTATATTTATACTGATTAAAAATGTGCTACCCGCTTGATGTGTCAAGATTATCATTTAACTGTTCTGATTAATGCCCTTTTTTCAACAACTTCAAGTCATAGACTGTAAATAAAAGATGGACATGGGCTATTGCTTTCTGGACTTTATGGAAGGGCTTTTCAAACTTCAGTGTTAGGAACTTTCCCACCACGATGTTGGGTTTTTTGGAATCAAAAGTGACCATATTTAGACTGTCTCCATAAATTATGCAGATACAAAGAACAGACACACATATTTGTATGTAACAGACTAATAAGGTACTGGAATTTTACTGACAGTACATTTATTATTGGACTGTCTGTGCCTCACAGCAAGCCACATTATTTGTCAGAAAAATTACCAGCATCACCAACACAGTTGGGAAGATCAGTTCAGTGAGTTGAGGTGATGGCTACAGCTTCCAGCTACAGCTGCATAATTTTAAGACTTCAAACTCCAAATCTTAAAATTGCGTCAAAACAACCCAGTTATATGGGGTGAAATAATTCATGGAGGTTTGGCTACTTCGCACAGGGGTCTAATGGGACTGACTTGTTTTTTTGAGCCAGCCCCAAGTGGCCACTCCAGAAAATGCAGATTTGGGCACATCTGTGACAGCTTTATTTTTCAGCTTTGGATGTTGCCATGTGTTGCAAGCAACAGAATGAAAGTTCTGTACAATAAACAGATCATTTGTGTACATTCTAGGGTCAGTGCAGCCATGTAGTCATTTCCAAGTAAATCGAAAATACAGGGTCTTTACATTTAAATGTACTAGAAATGCCTGATAATGTTATCCCACAGATGCATCTTCTGGACTACTTGTAGCAGACAGCACTCGCGACTCTCAAGAGTCCTCATTCTCCGCTTGAGTTGACCGCCACCGAAGCCAAGAGAGGCAGTATGAAGTCATCACAAGAGTCAAGAGCTACTGTGCCACAGAGACTGATGTGTTCAAGGAGGGAAGAAAAGTTGGCAGAAAATCAGAGTTGTGTCACTGGAAAGGATTTGCAAGTGGGAGGAGGAAGAAGGAGGGGAAGTGGGGAGGGGTTGAGAGAGCAACTTGGGCTGCAGAGGAAGAGGGATGCTTTGGAGAGACTAAAAAAAGAGTGAGGAAAAAATGCTGGATGAATAAAGTGAAATACAGAGATAAAAGAAAAGTTTAAGGGAGTGAAAAAAGGTGAACGAGTAAGACTTGGGGCTGTGAAGCAGAGTGAATAGTGGTGTTGAAAGAGGAGGTGAAAGACATTTTCTCTGGCTCTAGGCCCAGCTGGTGTCTGTGCTGGACCACTGCGGGTGTCAGATCTTTATTCCAGTCCTGGAGACAGCTGGAGGTGTCAACACTGTGCTGGCCTCAGTTATACCTCCCGGCTCAGCCATGTGTTTGTGCACAAAGCAACCCCACTGTCACAACAAGCAGATATGTTGACATAGGGACCCACTCCTTTTACCACCATTTGTATCAGTGGTTTAAAATGTTATTTTACCTCTTCAGAAAAGTGTATTTGATGAATCAAAAGTATTGTTTAACTTTCAAACTGTAAAATGGCCACTTGAAGACCAAGAGTCACTTACAGGATGTATAATCAAGCATGACATGACCCAAACGAAAAGTTATAGAGGGGCTTTCATGCCCCATTTACATTGAAACAATCACTCAGTACTGGGGTTTCAAATTCTCAAGAACCACAGACAGACATTTAAGGGGTTAACCCACTAGCTACAAATCAAACTGGTAGGAAGGCATTTTATACTTTTATTAATGGGTTCCAGAAACGATGACTCTTGACTATCACATGTGTGCCTCAGAAAGACAGTCCCGTGTTACTTTCCACCCAAGATTCACATTTTTTTCTTAATCTTAAGGTAGCACATCCTGCCACGGAGATATACTGCAGCGAGCAGGCAGCTTCACTGTAAGTAAGACATTCCTCAGTAATGAGGTTAGTTATGGTCTGATAGGTGAATGACCGTCTCTGCAAGAAACTGGTAACAGTCCCAGAGTGATATCTTTCATTTTGTTTTGTTTATTTCAAAACAACATTTTCAAACATCTGACAATGTGAGTTATGTCATAAAGATTCTTATTTATGAAATTGCAGCTAGTTTTATAAGGGAAGGAGGCAACATCTGCACTTTGCTGAACTGGAACTCTTCCACTACAGATTTGACAGATCACTTCTCCATTCAACTGTAGCCTTCTTCGAAATAATGTGGCCGTTTCGGAAGGGAAAATCATTTACTATATATAAATCAAAGGAGATCAAGGGGCTGAAAATCTTAAAATGATGCTTCACTTCCATATGTTGAAAAAATCGGTACCTATAAAGCCCCAAACGCAATTTCATTGTTCTTGACAATGACAATAAATAAATAAATACTAATACTGCATATGTTGAGTATAAAGGTTTTAAGTATTTAACTGCATATCTACAGTATTGTTAACATGATATATGTTATAAGTGGTCAAAAGGAAGCAAAGAAAAACTGTGTAGTGAAAGGCTTTTGGGGTTTTTCTTTAAGGGTGTATTCAGAACAATCAGCTTCACTCTGTTCCTCAGTAAATAGCTCTGAAATGCATTACATATTGCAGCACAGCCTGCAAGAAAACTCAAGCACACAGATGTGTTCATGGGAAATGGGATGCCTAATAAATCTTTGGCATAATGTTATTGAATTAGTAAGGACTTAGGATGAGATACCATATTAAATCCTGTCTTTTCCAGTTCACTGGTTTTGATAGCAATATATTAGAGTTCCACATGATATACTTACGTATCCGCCATCGTTTTTTTTATCACCTCTGGTGTGGAATTGGCAAAGGGGCGATGATGAATAATAAATGAGTCTGAATTTTCTGATGGAATTTCCATTTGCTCTGTGAACAATTTTCAGGAAAGAAGATTTATACTTAATACCTCACGATGCCCCCTCCAACAGCTGCTGTTTGTAGCGCAGGTTAATGGGGAGATCTCCATTTCTTCCATGTCACGATGTGATATTTGTTGCCATTTAGAAGTTACTCATTAGTCTGAGGACACAAACCTTCCATGTCCAGACAGAATTGAAGAAGTTATCCCCAGAAAGCAAAACTTTAATCACAGCAAGTAAATATCTTAGGTCCAAATATGTCTTTATAAGTCTGTCTGCTTGCTTGCAGAAGATTAAATGAGGAGGTAGCAGTGCAAGGACCAAACATTTTAGTGGCATTATCAATATTTGACTATTATTATTATTATAGTATATATTATAATTATATTCCATATAATACAGCAAAAGGGTTGCTGTTAATTGAACATTACACAGCAAAGCTTGTAGACTATTCAGCTTTCATGCAGCTTTTGTTAATGGGAGTGGCACATTGCTGATGACTCCCATAGATTTTACTTCCTTTAAAATTGTAACCAAATATCAACAAATACTGGTACTGAAAGCAGTTGTTATTTGTCAGGTCAAAGTTTTAATTGTCTTTGTTTTCCACACCTGCCTGTGTTAAAATTACAGTAAATTACAGTAATGAGTTTCAGATCACTAGGTTAAACTGCCCAAGTGTGGGTCAACTCATTCACTCTGACCTGAATCTGACCAATGCAAAACTGGTTTTGAAACCTTTGGTCCAGTGATTGGATACAGGATGCAAACAGCGCAGCCTTTATTTATGGACTGATAAGCAATCAGTGCCGGACCTGGTGTAACAACTGTAAACACCCCAAAAGGTTGCTGTAGAGATCTGTGGATGCAGGTGTGTTGGCTTTGACAGTAACATTAATTGAGAGAGAAGATACATTATTCCTCCAGCTGTGTAAATATATGCTTAGAAAGTGAAAGTTGGGGTATCAGCGGGTTAGAGAGAAAACTATTGTTCAACTCTATGTTAGTACAAAGTTGTATCCAAAAGTATACAACAAAAGCAAAGAGCTAGTGAGAGGAAACGGTCTCCAAGTTAATAGTTGAGTGTGTTTGGAAACCTCGTCTTCTTTAAAAATAAAAAAAAAAGTGGAAATTTTGTTTAGCAATGTGTGATTGGAGGACTTATTAGCGTTAGCGTTAATAGACAAATACATCCCTTGCGCATTTAAAAAGTCACACTACTGATAGAAAATCAAAATAAAAGGCCAATACACTAAGGGATTAACAGGTGATCACATGTTTAAGAAGTGAGCGATGACTGCTTATCACCTTACATGTTAACAATAATCCCTGTTTCATCACAAACTTCTTAACTTGCATCACCTTCTTGCTGTGACATTTTATCTACTTTCAAAGTTGCTTGCAATGTTTGCAATGCATGAAGCTCATTCCACTGGTCCTCTGGATGAAAGCAGAAGCTAAATACCTCAGATGTAAATGTAAACAGGCTTCCACACCCTCACATCTTTTCTTTCTTCCCAACATGGGTTGTAATCAGATGCCTAGATGCCCCTTTGCCATCCCTCATTACCCAGCATTCCTGAGGCCTGCATGCTGAGGGTGTGGCGGAGAAACTGGTGTGAGGTTGGCGTGGGACCAGGCGACAGTGATTGATCGAAGTATGATTGATGGCTACAGCTGATTCGCCAGCTCTGCTTTCGATTGTTGTTGGGTCTGGCACTTCTCACCTTGTAAAAGAGCTTTGAGATGAAAGAAGGCATAGATCTGAAAGAAGAGGATGTTAAGTGTGAAAAGTAACTGAGTGGTGAAACTTCAATGGATAAACAGGACAGTTCTTGATGATGACATATTCTGACCAAACAGCTGCTGTAGGTAAACAACTTTTGCAATGTTTTGATGATATCACTACATTAACCCTCTCAAAGCAGGCGTTGCAGATTTGCAACAAGTAAAAACTAACAACCTGATTACCCCACATACATATTTTATGAGGTTTTTTTACTCAGAAGTACCACTGCATGTATTCTTTTGTGCATTAGCAACAAAAACTTAATTTGAGCCTGAGAGGGTTAACGGAGTCAGAATGTTGGTAACTTTTTCGACTGCAATGCTAAGGCAAATGTAGCACCAGCAACTCATGCATCAAAACTAAATGGCAACATAACAGCGCTGCTCAGTATTTTATGTTTTGTCCCTAAAATCATTATTAGGAAAGTATAATTATTGTAACCTTTAAAGACATTCAGCAGGTACTGTTTTGCAATTTTGTTTCAAAAAGTAAATATGCCATTCACAAATACACATCCTTCTTCCCCCATGAGAATATTTTCCTTTGGCGTCATGGTGAGATTGACATTTATAGTTTTAGATGAAATTGCTGCAAATGTTGTTGGTGACACAAAGTCACCTGTGTTAACTTTTCAGAACGTCTGAGTTTTAATGGTAGGTTAAAATTAAAATTGGTTAACTACCGTGGCAATCAAAAGTAATGTGTGTATAGCACCATTTTATAAATGTTAACCTCCCAAAACACTAAACTGAGCTCCAAATAAAAATCAGCCACAAAGGTGACAATAACACTTGTGTTTATACTACCACAAAAATGGCTCTTTGCTTTCAGTGAAATGGCCACATCATGTTCTTAAGTTGACATTCCTATGAAATATTGTTTGTTAATTTTTGTTTTCTAAAATGCTTTTGTTTTCCAAACCAGGACCATATCATCTACTCAATGTGATATCTTACTATAATAACTGCAGAAAGTATGTATATACACCACCCATAACATTGTGACCACTGATAGGTGAAGCGAATAACACTGACTATCTCTTGACCATGGCATCTGTTAGTTGGTACGATATATATTATCAAAGCTGATGTGTTAGAAGCAGGAAAAATGGGCAAGCATAAAGATTTGAGCAAGTTTGACAAGGATCAAAATATCATTACTAAAGAACTAGCTCAGAGCATCGCCAAACTGTAGCTCTTGTGGGTGATCCCAATCTGCAGTGGTCAGTATCTAGTCCAAGGAAGGAACAGTGGTGACCGAGCGATGGTGCCATGAGTAGCCAAGGCTCACTGATGCACGTGGGGAGCGAAGGCTGGCCCATATGGCCTGAACCAACACATGACCTGCTGTGGCTAAAATTGCTGAAAAAGTGGTGGTTTGGATAGAAAGTTGTCAGAATACGCTGTGCAACGCAGTTTGTTGCCTATGGAGCTGCATTGTCACAGACCAGTCAGAATGCCCATGCTGATCGCTGTCCCCCTTCAAAAGTTTCAACAATGAGCACATGAGCATCAGAACTGGACCATGGAGTAATGGAAGAAGGTGGACTGGTGTGATTAATCACATTCTGTTTTACATCACATGGATGCCTGGGTGTGTGTACGTCGCTTACCTGGGGAATACTTGGCACCTGGATGCACTGTGGGATGAAGGCGAACTAGTGGAGGCAGTGTGAGGCTTTGGGCAATGTTCTGCTGGGAGACCTTGGGTGCTGCCTTCGCAACTTACAGGACTTAAAGTATCTGTTGCTAACATCTTGGTATAAGATACCACAAGACACCTTCAGAGATCAAGTGGAGGCCATGTCTCAGTGGTTCAGGGCTGTTTTGATAGCTAAAGGGGGACCAACACAATATGGCAGCTGATCATAATACTATGCCTGTATGCATCCTATATCCTCCTTAATTGGTGAGCCTATCTTAGCTAAACCTTTCACAAACATCATCACACACAGCAATGTTTAGCATTTTTTAATCATTTTCTTATATATCCCAATTCTTTTGATGTTGATATATGTATATTATGTTCAGCTCATGTTGCATTTGTAACACTGATGTAGCGCTGATGAATTAATACAGGCTAGGGATTGAGTGTGAATTTGTGGTTATTAATCAGAAGATTTAGGAATGCTACTGGAGCTGATGGGCAGTAATTAAATACACACAACACAAAATGCTTTTGCAGGTACCATGTATTTAACCGAAAGCAAAGAAAATTAAGAAAAGAAAATGAAAGCTTAAATAATCATTCCTGCTGTAGCTATTTAATTAATAGAAAAACCCAGTGGGGGTGCACAAAGACAACTAAGCAAATTCTTCTGGCTTATACCAAGCAATATAGATTCTCAAAAAAAGTTCCCCATAAATAACACATGTTAACATCGAAAACACTGATCCACATTGAAGTCCATGAGTTTTATCTGAATATCCATGAGAGATGTCCAAGCGCTATTGTCCATAAACGGGGGAACTGGTGTGTATGATTGTGGAAATCAGTGTATTCGGAAATTACGGGACAGAGCGTCGTCTTTGATAGCTTCCTACCAGTCCAGTGGAAGCTTCAATGCAGAATGAGTCCTGCTCCTAGCCGTTCATTGGCTCGCCATCCTTTTCCATACCTCAAAAAGGTTCACCTGGCCTGCATTAAATAAACAAGGCCAATAAGAAATCACAAGAATAATACAAAAATGTCAGCCAATTAAGCTAAATACATTAAGTTATTCTTGTTCCTGTGTACACAATTTATAAATAAATAAACAAACAATATATTGGTTAAATATAATATTTCTAACCAATAAGGATTTAACTGAAACCATTTCAACTGCTACATACATACATACATACTATGCAGCTCCACAACATTTGTTATTCAACAACTATCAGTCACATCAAAATCAAACTGTTTGGACCGGCAGCAGCCGATTAGGGTCAGCTGGTAGCAATACAAACAGTCAATTAAGAGTTCAAACTCACCAATTCCGTTCTGTTCAGTGCACAACAACATTATGGCTCTGGCTCACAGTAATCAGCATCTAAGTTGCATAAGTTAGTTGGTGTTAAAAAATGCATTAAAACGGGAAAAGCAAATGTTTGCCAATACACACCTGCAACAGCTCTGTCACCTGGCTTGCCTCCACGCATCTGACGGGAGGAAGCCGGGACAGGCTTACTATGACCTACATGCCATTCGATTGGCTGAGCAAAGTCATGTGGTTGGAGTCATGCATTTGTGATGCGTTCAATGGCAGGAAATAAGTGCAGGAAATTACTCTGGGTTACACATTTGTTTCATGTGTGATGTTCAGTGTGTCTTACCTGTATTTAGCTGTTACCAAAATTTGTATTTGCTACAGAATTTAGTTTGAGTCAGAACTACTTACAGAATCAAGACTTTAAAAAAGCACAACAGGGTAGGTTTTAATGTTTTGTTTTCTTTTATTTAATTCAAATTTTAGTAATGAATAAATTAATAGATCATTGCTATGGTGAGTAATAAATTAGATAACACATACACTACCAGTCAAAGGTTTGGACACCATCTTATTTAATGTTTTTTCTTTATTTTCATGACTATTCACATTGTAGATTCTCGCTGAAGGCATCAAAACTATGAGCGGCATCTGCAATCAGGCCTCGACAGCTTAAAACAGATTGAACTGGGTCCTGACTGTTGTTGGTGGTGTATGACCTGCTGTGAGCTGGAAAGCTGCCGACATGTGTATTGTTGTGAATAGCAACCCCAATAAAGAAAAGTGTATGCTAAAAAGCGTTGATATGTGGTCGGTTCTGTCATGCGATACATGAGGTAGTCACCTGAAATGGTTTTCAAACAGTCTTGAAGGAGTTCCCAGAGATGCTGAGCACTTGTTGGCCCTTTTGCCTTCACTCTTTGGTCCATCACATCCCAAATCATCTCGACTGGGTTTAGGTCAGGTGACTGTGGAGGCCAGACCATCTGCCGCAGCACTCCATAACTCTCCTTCTTGGTCAAATAGACCTTACACAGCCCGGAGGTGTGTTTGGGGTCATTGTCCTGTTAAAAAATAAATGATGGTCCAACTAAACTCAAACCGGATGGGATGACATGTCACTGCAGGATGCTGTGGTAGCCATGCTGGTTCAGTGTGCCTTCAATTTTGAATAAGTCCTTAACACCGTCACCAGCAAAGCACCCCCACACCATCACACCTGCTCCTCCATGCTTCCTGGTGGGACCCATGCATGTAGAGACCATCCGTTCACCTTTTCTGCGTTGCACAAAGACACGAGAGTTGGAACCAAAGATCTCAAATTTGGACTAAAGCATAGATTTTCACTGGTCTAATGTCCATTCCTTGTGGGGGTTTTTTTGGCCCAAACAAATCTTTTCTTCTTGCTGCTCCTCCTTAATAGTAGTTTCTTAGCAGCTGTTTGATCATAAAGGCCTGATTTGCGCAGTCTCCACTGAGCAGTTGATATAGAGATGTGTCTGGTAATGGGACACTATGTGGCATTTATCTGGTCTCTAATCTGAGGTGCTGTTAACTTTCAATTTCAGATGTTGGTGACTGGCATGAATTTATCCTCAGCAGCACAGGTGACTCCTCGGCTTTCTTTCCTGCAGCGGTCCTCATGTGAGCCAGTTGTAGCGCTTGAAGGTTTTTGTGACTGCACTTGAGGACACATTCAAAGTTTTACCAATTTTCCAGACTGACTGACCTTCAGTTCTTAAAGTAATGATGGACTGTCGTTTCTCTTTACTTGGCTGATTGGTTCTTGCTATAATATAATTGTAACAGTTTTCAAATAGGGCTGTCAACTGTGTACCACTCGACTTCTGCACAACGCCACTGATGGTCCCAACCCCACTAAGAAGGCAAGAAATTCCACAAATGAACCCTGACAAGGCACACCTGTGAAGTGAAAACCATTTCAGATGACTACATCATGAGGCTCATTGAGAGAAAGCCATGGGTTTGCAGCGCTGTCAACAAAGCAAAGTGTGACTACTTTAAGGAAACTAAAATATACGACAAATTGAAAGTAATTTATCATTTTTTTCTTTGCCACATAATTCCATATATCTTGCTTCATATGTTTGATGTCTTCAGTTTGTATCTACAGTGTAGAAAGTAGTAAAAATAAAGGAAAAACCATTAAATGAGAAGGTGTGTCCAAGCTTTTGAATGGTATTGTACACATTGATCTTAAACAGAAATACCCGCTCTCTCCTTTGCCCAGGGTTGAATGTTTAGCTGAAGTGAACAGGTGGCACCCTTGTTCCTCGACCCTGCTACCCCACTGCTAGCTCCACTGGTCCTGCTGGGAGCTGCATATCTAACACCCTCGCTTTCTGAGTTCCTGCTTTGTGGCCAGGACAAAGTTACTTCGTGTCCCAGCAGGGAGGAAACAGGACAGCATGCCGCCAGAGTATGGGAGGACATAAAAGCCTTATCTGTGACCTTCTGAGACACCAATAGCTATCTGCCCTTTACAGCATGTCTGTGTTCCTATATATATTGCATCAGCACAGAAGGAAAAAAGAATGGATCTTATACCTACAATATCATATGGCTGTTAAAGTTGAACAATAATCTAGCATGAGCCTGAATGTACTGCCTCACTCTTTCAGTAGTTCAGTAACTCCTCCCATTGTTTCATTTAATTCATGACTTGATAAAAAAAATAGCAACATAAAGAGTGAAATACTTTTTCAGGCATTTAATGAGCGGAAAAAGACAAAGCAGAGAGATTTAAATGAAGACAAGTGGACTCCATATTAAAACCAAAGGGTCAGCGCAACACAAAAGAGATATACCTGACTCCCTTCACTGCAGCCTTTATTTACTGGGCCTGACATTTCTGCCTGTGTCAGTGATTCTACAACCTCTGCAAATGACTTTTATGTGGTGTAGCCAGTAGATGTTATTGAAGATGGAGAATCTGATTTTATTCCAACTAATCATTTGATTTGGCTCAGTTGCTTCAAAAGGTAAAGTGATCTGTGGTTTGTATGTTGAGGTAATCAGATGGATACCTAATTGAGCGTCAGGAGAGAACGGAGCAGATGTTCAACCTACAAATCTTCTTTTGTTTATTAGTGAAACAGAGACATCTTCTTTCCTGCTCTTTTTTATGTCAGCTGGCAAAAAGTGAAAATTATGACATAGTTTTCATGCTTTCTACTAATTTGTTGCCAGTTTATTTCAAAGTAGTTATTTTTATGGCACTGTGATCCTTCATTTAACAGATTTTATATTTTCTTTTTTCTTTTGAGGTGCAGGTAAAGTTGAGTTCTTGAGCCCAAATGTTCTTCAAAGTGTTTTTCTTCTCTGTGCCCATAGAACAGTTATGGAGTCAGGAATTGATCGATTTGCTTCCCTTAAAGATCCTTGAAGTTGAGTGGGATTGGTGACAAAGCCTTGCTTCTGTTAATATGTGCCCCTGGTGACCTGACGGTATTTGAACTGCCCTTCAGGTCTGGTGATCAGAATGCACTGTGTTATAACCATGAGCACCATAGAAGGGGTTAAGACTCAGTTGGTGGTCTACAAGGGCCAAGCCTTCAACATACTCGGGCATCCGCAGTTCTCTTTGCAAGGATCATGGACCTGCAACCTGTCAACCTCTGCTGAATTCATGTCTCACTGCCCAGTGGAAAATATCAATCAATCACTACCTGAAGCCCACCATTCAATTGCAGCAAATTCTGTAAACATTTTATCTGTCAGCAAACATTGGCTATCCTTTAAAACAATCTTCTTTCAGTGTGTTTTCACAGCCAACACACTTCTAAATTTTAAAGATTCCGTTCTTTATAGTGATTAAAACATATGTTCCTATTCGCTCTGTTCAGCAATAAAACTGAAAGTGGAGTACTGTTGAAAGTATTTATGTGCATTTACAGCAACTGGTCAGTAATTTACCTGCACTGAAAAAAAGATCTATGTCCTTTGCAAGCCATGTGACGGACTGGCAACCTGCCCAGGGTGTATCCCACCTCTCCCTCAAAGTGTGCTGGGATGGGAAGTAGATGGATGGGTGAGTGGATGTTAGAAGTCTCACATAAAAAAGTCTACTTGTATAACTTGAAGCAGAACTTAGATCTGTGCCTTAACAGCAACATTAATTTCTTTGAACATTATAACGCTGCTTTGATGAAGTGTTGAAGTAATGTAACAGGAAAAGGAAACAAAGCAAATTTTGCTTCATTAGTGTTGGCTTTCTTTCTGGTCTGAAAATCAATACGGTTCCTAATCACATTCCTCTGATTAATCTGTTTCATCATCTTCACTAAGAGGCAAGATATTTGTTTAACTACACCTAACATATCTGATTCATAGCCACCACCGCTGCACGCTGTTTGTTTTATGCACATTTCAGGTTTCACACAGTGATTTTTCTAAGAAGCCTCTCAGGTCCTATTCATCAGCTGCATAACCTCTTGGTGTTTGGCCTAAATATTCACACTTTATTCTTGACTGTCAATTTCAGATAATTCTGTCAGGATACAAGGCGAGTTCAAAGGGTCATTTGTGGCTGAATATCAGAGAAATGAAATTGGATCCAGTAACATACTGATTAATTCTGATAATCAGATTTTCCTTGTGCTGTATTTATTAAAGTAACATATGAAGCAAAAGCGAGGAGAAAGCGATGAAATTGCCTCGAGTGAATGTTTGTCTCGCCACACATGCAAAATGAAGTAATGTGCACCACCAGGGATGCACAGTGTTTGCGTGATCCGTCACATCAGGCATTATCAGTCATATAATGAAGGCTTTGGTTCCACTCCCATGCTTTATTTTCTCTCACACTCCTCAGATTTTTCCTCCAAATAATAAACTATCTCATCCCTTTTTCATTACAAAAGTATTCCAATGCTGGACTAGCCTGAAGGTGAAAGATTTTTTTCTTGTGATCAGTAGGTTACAGTTTTTGAAATCTGCCAGATTTGCTAGGAAAACTTGGAGGGGAAAACTGTATGAGTATGTCACAACTTCCACTGCGTGCCATGTCACTACTTGGCTTTGGTGCAGCTGCTCAGGACATTTTTAACACTCTTTAATTAGGTTTTACTTTTAAATATCTCCAGAATTAATATATATATATATAAATAAACAATTAGACTCCACATTTGAGGACCTGTTTTTGGCACAAAAGTGTCATTAAAATGATGTGTAATCAATATTTTTAGTAGCGCTATAACTTAAAAACATGAAGATTGTCGGACTTAGGAATAGTGAAGGGGCCCGATTGTGTGAAACAATGTGGAGCGAGATTTAGCTGTTCTAATTACATCTATCAACAATCGGTGAGCTCACGTCAATGCCAATGTGTTTCCTGTTAGCTAAACACAGTTCGTGACAGCCCTGAAATTAATTGAAACATTAGAGAGAGCAAGGAATGCTCTTGGGCTCATGTGGCCTTGGCTGACGAGTCACATGCACTGCAGCCCCCAAAAGACACGGAAAGCCTGAGCTGTCCAGCGGCAGCTTAGCCTAGCCTCAGTGTCAGCAGGCTAGCTTTTCTCCCAGTCAGGGGGAACCAGATGTAACTTTGTACTCAGCATTAGCACATGTATCAAGTAAATGTCCCTTTCGTGATGAGGCTATTGCCCTGCTGTGTATTATTTTGAAAGTGTTAAACATAAAAGAACCAAAATGGTGACATCTAGTTTCTGGCGCTCATATGATTTATTCGTGTGTTACATGAGGATAAGGGGCTTTTGGAAAGTAAGAACCGAGTAGGGAGTGGCAGCATGTGCTATCTCAACCACTGCTCATGTGTCCTCTAGCAAGAAAATCAACCTGTGGAATGCATTCACTTTGTTCAATACGCACTTAAAATGATGACTTATTATACTGTCAAATGCACCAGCAAAACACTCAAACTTCAGCTTTTGCTGACTTCAGCTTCTTAAAGTCAAGGATTTGCTACTGTTTTCAATCTTTTATGACAATAAACTGAACTTTTTTTAAGCATTTGTCAAATACAATTGGAAGCTCATCCTTTAACTGTGATAGGCAAATTTCACTATTTTATGTCCCTTTTTTTATAATCATTGATCAATTCCTGATAACAAAAAACAGATTCAGCATATCAACCTTTCTGGAAAATTATTAATCACTCTCACACATCGTATCCTTACAGGGGACATCTTCAGGGCGAATTATCCCAGCTTTATTTATGTCATGATGTGGTTTCAGTTTATTTTAATTGTAGTGTTTTAAAAGTAATCAGTTAAAAGCTTTTACCTAAAGGGGGAATACGTTTTCTTCTTGACTTGAAAACTTTCTTTCTTTCCGTGTACCCATGTGTGAGGGTTTAGGCCAGGCTGGATTTTTTTACATACTCTCACAACAGTTATCGTGTGTAATATGTATCTGTGTTTGTCACAACTGTTGAGTGTCTACATCAGAAGGAATTTGATGTCTTTTATATTCATGCATCTCAAAACTATAAATGTGACATTATTCTTGCAAGGACAAACGGCCGCTGTTATAAATTTGTGCCATCTGTCAGAGTGTCTTATGTTGGAAAATTCATTTAGCAATGAAAGTCATCTCTTACATTGTGTGTGTCTGTTCCGTTCATTACAATGGAAACTGTTGTGTGACATTCACAACATGCCAGGGGTCAGCAGCGCCAGCCTGAAGCAAACCAGCATGTCAGTCAAAAGATGTACTTGGAAACAATCTTAAGTATTATTTATGAGATGGCAACTGCCATTACAATGAACTATGACATCACCTAAGCTTAGCCCATTAAGCATTGATTTGCAGCAATGTGGCACCTCACAGATCAAAGCTGTCCGCCCGGTATTCCCTGCGCCTCCAACTGCCTGTAGCTAATTACATGATCTGATGGTTACCCAAGGAGGGTTGTGACTGGATGCACGCTGCTGGGTGCTCGATGTTGTTGAGGTGGCTCACCGCTACCTCAACAACAGCAACAGCTGCTGTGCCCTTGAGCAAAGTGTTAAACCCACACAACCCAGTAGCTGCTCATTGGCCAACAATTAGTATTTAGTAGATGTCAACCACATCTAGGGCAAGTCTGACACTATTATGATTTTATGTTTTTTCAAAAGATTAAATAGAATTGACAGGAAATAAAAAATAATCTTGTTGAATGTCCGACAAAGACATTTTAAAAGGAGAACTTTGGTCCTCCAATTCCTATTCAGTCAATGTAACAAGGAGTGGCGATACAATCGCTGTAATTTCCTTTTAGGACAAAACATGCTTACATCACATTTTCGCATTTCAATACTGAAATTTGCCCTGTGGGATTAATACAGTTCAATCATCTAATTATACTGCTACTTTGATCTTCAAATATAAATAGGCAAAAGCTTTGATTTTGACTACTTGTCACTTTCAAGCAGGAAGGAAAGTTAGCCTGGAGCAACACTGTTCCACAACAAGAACAAACAAGATCTCTGCTCAGCTAAAACAGGAAGTTCTCAAACAGGTGGCTTTCAGAAGCACTTCAGGTTTTTACTACTCACGCCAAAATGAATCAGAATCACAATACTTTATTAATACCAGAGAAAATTATGTGCTAAAATAGCAAGAGCAGTAATGAACAAATTAAAGTACAAGTTAAAGTACCATCAAGTTAAAGCATGTCCACTTGTCTCATTAAAGGGGTTCAAGCTGCAAATATACGACATTGTGCAGGTTTTGTGGCTGTGGTGAGCAGTTTCATTTGTTTTACTTCAGGAAAAGCAATCAGACTTTCAAATATTGATAGGGATGTCCACAAGCTACAAAAGACAGTAAAGACACCTTGTCTTTCAACACGTTCTCACTCCCAAAGCATAATATTTTACTCTAGGTGACAAATCGTCAACATATTACGCTTCCGGGTACCCAACACGTCCCTAAATGACAAGATCAGAAAAATGTCTTTAGCATCACATCGCTTTTCAGCAAAACATATCAGTTACACAGAGCCCACATTTAAGAGCTGTCCGGTGAAACTGTAAAATATGGGTGTTGTTACACCTGAAATAGTTGTAAGGGAAGGGTGCTTTTCTCACTGTTCTCACCGTTGTTTTAGTGATACATCATGTTGCATCACGTTATAGTCATTTTGTATCTGTATACTGAACTACTGCTGCTTGGTGGAGGGTAGCAAAATGCAAATTTAAAGTCAATTTTGTCATTCTTAGAATCGTCATCAAATGTAGCCAAAATAACATGGATCCAGTTCATTTTAAATTAATATACAACAGAGCAAAGTAAAACACGGCACCTTCTCCTATATAACTGGCCATCTGCCTGGGATACATAGCAGTAGGATCAAAGGCTTTCTCTTTTCTATGTTGATCTTCTGTCCTTTTATCTTTCTTTGACCTGAATAATTCCACTATAGCAAAGTGTCACATAATTAACAAACTGGCAGTGGTGGACTCTCATAAGGATTACAAGCTTCTGTCTAATAAGCAGAGGTCAAATGGTTCATGGTCTCTGATCTGTCATTAGGCACAATGAATTGATGGATACCTGTGACTGTAAAAAGCTCTCTACTTTCTGTCAGTACCTGTGCTAAATATTAACCAGAATTTAGAGAAATGTTGAAAGAAAATGCAAAATTATAATACTGCAAAGTATTCGAGCATATATGGAAATAAAAAAGTCCATCCACCCATCCTGTTTCTTTCACTTATCTGATTCAGGGTCACGAGGACAAATTAAGTGGCAATAGATGATTAAAATAGAAATAATTAAATTAATATAGCACGATAGATAATTAACTATCGTTGTCAACAGTTGTTTTTCTACTGCATCGGCAAAACTTCCAATCGCTGGCCCTTGTTGTTCAGGCCATATCTCCATTGTTGTGGCAGAAATCAAAAGTGGCAGTGGAGACAGAAATTGTGAACATGTATACCTTTAATCCCCCTTATCCTGCTGTTAGGCCAGGGTGTGTCCCCTGGTCTACTATAATAGTCTGCAATGAGAAGCTTGAGTAAACACAATCAATGGAAGACACTAGCATATGCACCACAGAGACTTCCGAAGTCTCCCCCCTTCCTTTTATTCATCCCTCCACGTATTCGATTACACACCTCTACCACTGAGGGGCTTCGAGCAAATTACAACCTGAGACAAAAGTATTGATGCAATACTACCTGTAGGTTGCAGTAATCAGTAATGTTATCACCAGCACAGGACTGTCTCAGGAAAAGAAAAAAAAATCGGATTTTACAAGAGGGGTGCCCTCTCTCCCTGTCTGTCTCTCCCTGCACATGGTATGCTTGCATGCTCTCTTACTCCTGGATTACAATCTCTTCATCCATTATTAATGAAGTTAAACTACTAGTGGCATGCTGAATGTGCTGCATGGGAGATTTGTAGCTAATCCAGCGCAAAACAGCCCCAGTCACATAATGAAGGGAAAAAAAGAACAAATGTCAACAGTTTCACACTGGGACTGGATTAGACACCCCCACCTCACCCTCCTCATTCACGCACAGCCTCGTCCCCCCTCTCCTTTCCTTTTCTCTCCTCCACGCCACTTGCACAGAAACCCCTGCACACACAGACACACTTACAGAGTCGCACAGCAAATCTTGCATCCAGCATGTAGGGTTATGAGTATACACACGTCTACCTCCCTCCGTCGCTTTCTCTATGATGTTTCCCCACAACGGATTAGTGAATCTCAAGTACAGATCTGAAGGAAAAGGCCAAGGAGCTGCTGAGGTCTATATGTGAAACCATCCACAGTTCTCTAAAGATTAATAGTTGCAATGCTCTTTCTTATAAATCAGTTTACACAGTTACGGTTTGTGATGCTTGGGGTATGACACTGAGATGCATCATCTTTAAACTTCTCCCCCATGCGATCACTACATAGTGGGTTTGGTCCTTGTGTTGCGGTGCACTCGTGTACTGTGCAGCCAAGCGATGCGGCTCCATGAAAAGGAGAGACGAGCATGAAACACTGGAACTAATCAGAACACATGACACGGGACTAGCATCCTGATTTTAGATTAGCCGTATCCTATCCACCCTCCCTCCTGCTCTCTATTTTTCACTCTGTCTTTATATCTTTTATCTTTGTCAGCCTTTGTCTGCTACGTAGAGTTGTTCTTTTGATCTGTATCATTAAAATCTCCCTAAAGAAAATGTGCTAATTTTCAACTGAAATCTTTTCATAACTATCTCTTGTTTCTGCCATTGCTACTATTCACATCAATTCAAGCCCAGCACATCCAATTTACATGATAATATTTTTTTAGGTTCCCAATCCCTAACCCAAGTCAACCTGCAGCTACCCGTAAAGCTACATAGGTTATATTTTTTAAGGCAAACATTTTTGTGGCTTTCAGATTTGTCTACAAATTCAGTTCTCTCAGTTCTCAACAGCGATGAACAGCAGAACTTTCCAAAGAGGAGATTTGGGGATCTTAAACAAACCTGTAGTTAAAATTTGGGACACTGAGCAACATAGCAAGTTGGTCATGCGATTACAGGATAATCAGGCTGCTGAGATGACATGGTTATGTATTAGCATCATCAAAAGCTTTCTCATAACAACAGCACCAGCTGGTCTTGAGCTAAGATGGACATCGCTGCATTGAGCTCTAGTTTGGCCCAGTTTGGCTGTTGTTTGTTTTTGTGCCAGAAATGACCATATTTGAACACCAAGGTGGAGTAAGGTACTAAGGTGTCAGGTGAAAAGGACAGACAGACAGCTGAGATGCCTATTAATCAGTGCTAAAGAAAAAACTGATACAGACTAAAATTTCACTCACAAAAAGTGGTACAAGCAAATTAAGATGTTTAAAAAAATAGCAGCACCTCAAGAACGGTCTCCAGTTCAGTATCTCCAATCAGCTAAACTGAAGCCTGACAGAGAGCTAGTGGCATCGTCAGTACCTGGGAATTTGGAGTGAATTTAGCTTTGGTGGATTGGAGTAAAATGTCTTAACTGTTGAAAATAGTGTCGTGAAATACGATGCAGATATCTATATTTTCCTGAGGATGCATTGAAACCGTTTTAATGATCCTCTGACCTTTTGTTAAGCACCATGATTGTGCCGTTATTTTGACTTGCACAGTTCTGTTTTATGAACCTGTACAGCTTGTCTTTCATATAGATCTTAAGGGCATGTTCTACACATTTTCTCTATCCTCTGCTCAGTGCAGTTTTTTTGCATCCATTCCTCGTATCACAGTAGACCAATTAAGACTAATCTGATTCCAGTTGTGACCTTTAGTTCCACCTCAAGTCTTTTGACAGGCGAGTTAGCGTGTAGCTGAACTGTTTTACATGTTATCGACGGGGTGCGAGGCATCATAGTCATTTTATCACACCAATTTCATTCTTGGCCGATTTCCCCTTAGGCAGGTTAATGGCAGCTTCCCATTGATTTTTCATGTAATTGATCAGAGACCTGCTTGAGCAATTTATTGGCCCACTCGCACCTGTGATTAAGGCTGAGGCCACATGTGTTTATGCATACACCGGCTATTACTATCCCCGAGATCAGCCGTGTGCCATAAAGTGCTGCTCTGCTGTCTGTCTGTGACTGTCAGCGTAATGAATGCTGTCCCGGTCTCAGGGACATTTTTAATCATGCTTGACCACAGCCATGTCATGTCCAAAGTCAAGAGGAATAGAGACAGCCTTGTCTGACTGACCCACAATGACAGGAGTTAATATGTTCACATAAAAACATCGACTGAGAGTTTAATTCAAAGTAGTCCTTACTCATTTTAAGCTGCTTCATGCATGGGATTAATATTAGAGCAGTCGGGGGGCCAAAACCACAATGACATCAGCTAAGCATTTTCTTTGGAAGCCGAGGATAGGATAATTACAGAAGAAGACAAAGACGAAGAGCTGAGTACTTTTTAAATATACACCCTGTTAGTTGGGCATGTCGGGAGAAGTGAGGGTAGCCTAACATGTAAGTCATTTACTGGCCTTGCATATTACGTCCTAAACCACAAGCCATGTTGCTGAGTTGGAGTGCTTAGCGTTGGTGTAGCTCATCTCCCTTTGGTACTGTGACAGCGCTGGAATAGTAAGGATCAGGCATAAAGCCGCTCAACAAGCTCAAGAGCTATCAAAAAGCCACCCTTTTAATTTGGTTAATTTACAGGCAGCTTTTTCACTAATAACGTTCTTGGAGTGATACTTGACAAATGGAAATACATACAGGATATTTCTGTCTCAGTGGAGAATGCCTCATCTAATGTTTTGCCTTTCATTTTGTTTCTTTCTCCTCTCTTTCTTCTATTTTCATCTTTGACTCGTGCGTTTTTCTTCATATTTATCTCCCCTGCAATTGTATAGAAGTCACAACCTTCAATAAAACAAAGTTCCTGGCCAGTACTTTATTTCTAGCATATTAGCAGCACATAAACTGATTTGTTTAAAGATTTGTGGCTTTGGAAACACCAATTTGACTTAAAATTTTATTATGTGGCCACAGAGTGTTGGCCAGACAGAACTCAAGGCGACAATCACATGTGGTTTGAGGCAAAATTTGAAAAAATAGAGCGAAAATGAGCCTGGTTTCTCAGGCAAAGAAACCCTTGCATAATGAAACCACCTCACATTTGCATTACTCAAGCTTCCCAATGCCATGATGACAGTCATATACATCACTGAATGTTATGGGAAAGAGGATTATTTTAGCTTTTTAACAACGGTATAAAAGCAGCAGAAGTCAGAGACATGTTTTTTATCATTTGACACTAATTTTGTTTATTCCTCGTGCAATGGACAGGATACAAAAGGCTCGTTTGTGGAAAAAGGTATCTTTTGTACCAAGATAATTAGTGTTTGCATCTTGTGGAAATTAAGGTGTACCTAATTTCACAGCACATCTATTGTGTCACAGTGCAGTTTGGTAAAGCAGAGGGTTCACGTGAATGTGAAAAAGATTTTATTTGTGCAGAAATGTGGGGCTGTGGCATATTTGGTTATAAGGCTTGCGCATATTTACAAAATCTGCATATAGCGACTTTAAATGGTGTTGTTGCTGTCAGGCCTTAGACATCTAAATATTGGTTCAAATGTGAAATATATTGCGTTTCCTGTCTGGTGTCACGCACACAGTGAAGTCAGCAATAGCAAACACTCTGGGGCTGCACTAAGTCCTTGTGAAAGTTTGAGTAAAAGAAGAAAAACACAACTCCTTCAAAATAAAACTTAAACTGAGTCAAACTAGTACGGCTCTGGTTTCAGACTGTGTGTGGTTGTTGTGGCTGACAGGCCGGGAAGTCTATCAACTCTCGTCTTTAAAGTGGAGGCTGGGATGCGTGCTGATATACATAAAAGCCGGAAAGAGTGTTTTAAAATCCTCTCCAGTATGCAGGAGGAGGAAAAGTTGAAATGTCCAACTACACTGACACTGGCGCGCTGATGTGCTCGTTAAGAATCAGGAGAGAGCATCAGCGGAGCAGGTCACCCTGTTTCTCACATCACAGCCCCATCAGAAATTCTTTCAAGTGTCCTTCTGCGTCGCCAAAGATGACAACGGCGAATCGATAAGCGCTTGAAATGAAAAGAAGCCGTCGGTTTGCCCCCGAGGCGAAAGATTTCATACCCGCCAGCCTTCTCTGAACTTCAGGCATTCCTCTGCACCTTTCTGCGTGAGAAAGAGGAGGCTCTTGACTGATTTTTTTTCTCTTTGTATAAGAAGGTAAGAGGAGAATATAACCGAACCATCATGCCTCTCCAGACGCTACTCACCCTCTTTATCTCTCCGTGCAGGCGGGGCGTGATTTGAAGATGTGCACATGCAGGGCTGATGTTTTCTCTTCTGGCTTCTGGGTCCTTTTACTCACATTTTATGCGATGGTGCATGTGTGTTGGAGTGTTTGTGCATGACTGTCCCATAATACAACAACTAATATTAAAGCACAGAGGTCAAAATTTGAAAGAGCGAGCTGTTTTGGCAAATATGCTTATTTTATTTATTTTTTCCCCATATTGGTTCGCATTTGACCCATTGTGCTCAGTGTGCATGTGTGTTTGGCGAGAGGAAAATTAATAAAATATGGTTTTCTCGGGCCTTTGTGGAAGACTAAGAGGGATTTCTCTTGACTAAAGCCCAGCTTAATTTGATGTCTTTACTCTTACATAAGAAGACCAAATAAGCTATAAAAAATTACATTATGGTGGCTCTTATTATTTTTCCATTACATCTATCTATATAAGGTATTTATCAGAAATGTGCTTGGATCCCAGAAATCAAGCCATCCTTTACTCAACAAATTTTGATCGAGGATGGCGTGTAGATGATGCGCACTTGCTTCAGTGTCCCCATTTGCCTAGAAATTCCCATGTGGATGGGTGCATTAATTACTTGTTTAATGGGAGTATGACTAAAAATGTAAAACAAGGATTAGGCGCGGGGAATGCAGGCCTACGTCCGGTCGGCTTGCCTCACTTAAGATGCGAATGGAAAATCAGCCTGTATCTAACGAAACGGATCTATAAAGAACATTTGCATCCGAGCCAGCTGTTCACTTCATCTGCACATAAATCCGCAACACGATAGCGCTATCTGGCCCCGAAGGAGCCTAATGCATCAATTTAAATACTTTGCAGTTCCAAATATTCAAAATATTGCGTTGTGTAAATTAGTTAAATTATAAATCCACAATGACACAACAACCAGCTTGTGTAAAATGGACTCATTTTGCTGATTGGATTATAAAAAGAAATTTTAAAAATCACTAAATGCCTTAAAAAGCATTTTATTTAAAATAAAGGCCAGTGAGCTGGTTAAATAAGGAATCTGCAGCCATGCTCGCTGTTTATTTTTGCACGGGCAGAGTTTATATAATAAGCGGTTAAGTGGCTGGTTGTAAATAGGTTGGGTTTAAGCAAATTGAACTGCTCTGTGTTTTGCATGCCTGTCGGGATGGCCTATCAGGAATCTCCGTGTTTTATTTTTTTAACACGCTCTTTTTAAAGATGACACTGAATTTTTGTGTGTGTGTTTGATTATTGTTGAAAGCTGAGACGCTCCGAGTTGCCCTCTGCTAGACTACACAGGCACATGAGCGTACACAAACACACCCCTTTAAAAGCGCGCGCGTAAACACACACACGCATACGCACACGGGGTCCCTCTCTAAGCTCAAAAGCAGGAAAAATTGCGCCACTCTTGGAGCGTCTTTCAAGGGGGAAAAAGTTGAGGAAGACAGAAGAGGACGAACCAAGAGGAGACTCGAATGAAAGCGCCTCCTTCGCAGTTTCTCCTCACTGTAAATAGATGGTTATTTATGCGCATAAATGAAACAATCCTAAAGGTAGTGGTGCGTCTCTTTTTGGATACATAGTGGGAGAGCACATGCTACGCTCTGGTTTTCCCCGGACAGAAACGTAAACTTCAGTGCTACTGGATCTTGAAGTTGCTCGGTTTGTCGCTGTAGACAGAACTACTGGTGTCTCAGTGCGTTTGGACGGTGGAATTTATCTCATCTCTGTAGAATAAAACGCCGACGGCCGGGAAAAGCAACCTCCCCACCGGTGTCTACAACTGGTAAGTACAGTAGAAGAGTGGAGGCGCTTAAAAAAGTGAGATGTGAGTTAATGCGAGTGAAGGAATTTGTTCCACCTCGCGCTTTGTGCGCTCTGTGCCTTTCCGATGTAAATTTAAAAGCCATGGTTGCAATATAAAGGAGCATGAAGTGATGTGAGGGCAGAGTTTGCCTTACAGGTCAGTGGATGATAATGATGTATCGTTAGAAGTGATGGAGTGTGGGGAAATAAAAAAAAAGGAGAAGAGCGAGATAAATCAATGTTCAGCCGGCGAGGGTTGTAATAAAATATATCACATAAGCCATTAAAGCTGATTTCAGAATTATACGTTTTATTTTGATTTTTAGCTTCAGACCAGAGCTGAAAATGCATTTTCAAAGATAATGAATAAACTGTGAGTAAAAAAGCTGACAAACAGTGTGGAAACTAAGAAATAATCAAGCTGCAAATAACAATTTTAACAGAAAGTGTCCAAAAAGAGTTTAGATGTCATTCACCCTCCTCCGAGTCTGTTTTCGAAACTGAGAGAAAGAAGTAACGGGGGTAAAAGAGGCGACGTTCACGGTCTCACGCCTTTAATTAATACAGGACCATATGGTGGAGGTTAGTCGATTCATCTCCCGGTAAAGGCTGCAGTCTCATGCTCTAGCCTACTGTGTTAATTTCAGAAGTAAAGCCAGTGAGAGGCAATGCCAGTTTGCTGTCTGCACTGGGCCTGATGCCATGTGAGTCACTGATTCATATCAACTGTTGATGATGAAAGAAGAGAGAGTCCATGAAGTGAGAATGAATGGATGAACGAGATTAATATAAGTTATCATAATACTCATACTATTTTAAAACCGCTCCTATGGGGTAACTGCTGCAAAATCTAAATAAATACGTGTTGTCAGGTTCAATTGCCGTTAGAAATATTTTGCATTATTATTATTATTATTATATTATTATTATTATTATTATTATTATTACAGTTGCCCACATATGTCTTTTCAAATTTGACTTAATGAATGAGGCAGTTTAAAGATCATACTAAGGTGATGTTCGTCTTAAATGAGCAACTTCCGATTTAAAACAAAAATGCTTTTCCTCTCTAACTTTAAAGGAAAAGGCACTCTTCGAAATCTGAAGCGTCCTGAACAAAATACAGACAACAAAAGAAAAAAAAATGCTCAAGTCGTTAATTCAAAGCTGAAATTGCAGTTAAATTTTCACACAATAAAACAAAATTAATAACAATAAATTAAAAAAAAATGTGTGTAACTTCAGAGACTGTGGAGCAGCACGACAGACTGAAATATTGGACGAACCTCTCATTAAATTTCACTGATTAGGTAACACCGAGCCGCATGCAATAACCTTACACCTTACAGCGTGACCCCCACTATTTCATTTTGCAGCGGGGATATAGAGGAGGGATGCGAAGAACGGTTGTGCAGGTACACAGCATGTAAAACTTAACCTCCAATATCTGCATCTTTTGAATTAAAGGGTGAAAAAAAGAGAAAGAAAAAAACTCGCAGATGATGTAGAGCAGGTGAAGAGAAGAACTGAGGAAAATGGTTAACAGCATGACTGGATGCAAATTTCCCCCGACTTGAATTATCATAAGCAAACATTGTGAGCCTGGACTAATAAAATCCCATCTGTGTAACTTCATATCGAGGTAGTATGAGGGCTGCGATAATGAATTTTGTAATATCCCACCGACAGACATCTCAATCAGACTCTAATCCCATGATTTTACTACGGAATCACTCCACTCCCAACTGCACCAGGCAGCACCAAAACACAGAATCCGGCTCGAGCAAAACACATGAAGGGTTTTCCACACCGTGCAAAAATAAGAAAAAAACACATAACGTAAAATCACGATGAGTTTTGAACTGTAATTCATCAGAATTAAGTAAAAAAATACCTTCAAAACTAAGAGATTATTCACTTGATTATTGCGATATATTCCTTGTTTCGTGCACACCGGAAGTTAAACTCAAAATTCTTTCAAAAATGGCACATTCAAACTAAAAAAAAAAAATTTAAAAAATAAAAATTTAAAAATCTCATCAAGATCCACATTTTGCAATAGTGTCATCATCATGCACCGCCGCTGAAATCCCACCATGCTCTTATATATTTTTGCTTTTATGTTTGTCCCATTATCATCATTTGCCATTCACTCAAAAATAAGAGTTTTCAAAAGGAATTCTTTTTCTTTTTCTTTCTTGTTACAATCAAAGGATTGCCCCTTGACCACATCAAAGTCCTCACGTAGGCTCCCGAATTATTGACTGCACAGTTAGAGTTTGATGATAATAAACGACTCAGAGGACTTTTTCGCAGTCTCAAATTGTGGCCAATTGTGGCTTTTTTGTTTCTTTTTACAGAAGCTGTTTCTTTGAATTATCAGAATGGACTCCCATTGCCGTAAACTGGTCACCACCTGCGCACAAATAGGTGAGTAACAATTTCAAATGTTCTCATTCTAATAGAAATAAAAAGCTTTTGCAAAAATGTGTATTAGTTTACACAGGTTGATACAATTTTTCACTTCACCTAAATTAAAAGAAAATCATTTAGTGACATAACGAAAAAGAGTGTGTTACTTTCCAAATCTTAAGAAAATGCTTTACAAACCTAGTAACAATATGAAAAAGGTGAATATTTTTTATATTTGTCAACGTTTAGATATCTTAAATGTCCCCAAAATCTTAAAACGTAAAACACAATAATATACAATTATTAATGCACTTTTTTGGAAGTACCACAGATTATATTGATACTTACATGTCAATATTAACAAACAGATATTTACATGTTAGGCAACAAGTTTACCAGCGAGCCCA